>NW_027140753.1:907284-1223426 GCF_036365525.1 Heterodontus francisci
AGGATGGTACTAATTGACTGAAACAGGACACAGATGTGAGAAACGTAGCCCACTTAATAATAATTTACACCAAGTCAAACTCTGAAGAAGTAAGTTTATTTAACGCTCTTGCAAGATCGGGTGTCCCACAAGCAGGCACACCGATCAACATATTCAGTTCATGTTTATACAATACAAATCCATTTGTCCACGCCTTTATTTTACATTATTGGTGATAACGTATTATGACACTAACCTATCCTATGGTTGCTACAGTCTCCTCCTCGGTTTACTTCTCCCCCGACTCTAACTTTCTAGCCCCTAACTCTTGTTTTTGTTTTACCTTATTTGGCTCTCCATTATGTGTTTTAACTTGCAGCTGACAGCCTTTATCTTAGTGGGGCAGTTACTTATTCACTACATCCTTTGTTCTATCTCTTGCTGTTTCTCTTTTATCTGCCTAAGCACAATTTTTAAGTGATGTACTGTCCCAAGGTCTGTACTTACATACCCTTATCAATTCTCTTTTTCAGCGATGTAATGTCTTAAGGTCTCCACTTAAAGACCCTTATCAGTTCACTTTGTCAGTGATGTACTGTCTTAAGGTCTCCACTTACAGACCGTTATCAGGTCACTTTTTCAGTGATTTCATTATGTTGTGCACAAATGACTTCTTGGTAACTTTCCACAAGCTGTAGAAACAACATTTCAATATTTCTTATTCTCACACAGATAATTAGAATAGACAGAGGATCAGGATGATAGTAATTGACTGAAACAGGACATATATAATTAGAATAGATAGAGGATCAGGATGATAGTAATTGACTGAAACAGGACATTATAATTAGAATAGACAGAGGATCAGGATGATAATAATTGACTGAAACAGGACATAGATCATTAGAATGGACAGACAGTCAGGATGATAGTAATTGACTGAAACAGAACATAGATAATTAGAATAGACAGAGGAACAGGATGATAATAATTGACTGAAACAGGACATAGATAGGTTAGAATGGTCAGAGGATCAGGATGATACTAATTGACTGAAACAGGACACAGATAATTAGAATAGACAGAGGATCAGGATGATAGTAATTGACTGAAACAGGACATAGATAATTAGAATAGACAGAGGATCAGGATGATAGTAATTGACTGAAAAAGGACATAGATAATTAGAATAGACAGAGGATCAGGATGATAGTAATTGACTGAAAAAGGACATAGATAATTAGAATAGACAGAGGATCAAGATGACAGTAATTGACTGAAACAGGAAAAAGATAATCAGAATGGACAGAGGATCAGGATGATAGTAATTGACTGAAACAGGACATAGATAATTAGAATGGACAGAGGATCAGGATGATAGTAATTGACTGAAACAGGACATAGATAATTAGAATGGACAGAGGATCAGGATGATAGTAATTGACTGAAACAGGACGTAGATAGGTTAGGATGGACAGAGGATCAGGATGATAGTAATTGACTGAAACAGGACATAGATAATTAGAATGGACAGAGGATCAGGATGATAGTAATTGACTGAAACAGGACATAGATAATCAGAATGGACAGAGGATCAGGATGATAGTAATTGACTGAAACAGGACTTAGATAATCAGAATGGACAGAGGATCAGGATGATAGTAATTGACTGAAACAGGACATAGATAAGCAGAATGGACAGAGGATCAGGATGATAGTAATTGACTGAAACAGGACTTAGATAATTAGAATGTTCAGAGGATCAGGATGATACTAAGTGACTGAAACAGGACATAGATAATTAGAATGGACAGAGGATCAGGATGATAGTAATTGACTGAAACAGGACATAGATAATTAGAATGGACAGACGATCAGGATGATAGTAATTGACTGAAACAGGACATAGATAATTAGAATGGACAGAGGATCAGGATGATAGTAATTGACTGAAACAGGACATAGATAATTAGAATGGACAGAGGATCAGGATGATAGTAATTGACTGAAACAGGACATAGATAATTAGAATGGACAGAGGATCAGGATGATAGTCATTGACTGAAACAGAACATAGATAATTAGAATGGACAGAGGATCAGGATGATAGTAATTGACTGAAACAGGGCATAGATAATTAGAATGGACAGAGGATCAGGATGATAGTCATTGACTGAAACAGGACATAGATAATCAGAATGGACAGAGGATCAGGATGATACTAAGTGACTGAAACAGGACATAGATAATTAGAATGGACAGAGGATCAGGATGATAGTCATTGACTGAAACAGGACATAGATAATCAGAATGGACAGAGGATCAGGATGATACTAAGTGACTGAAACAGGACATAGATAATTAGAATAGACAGAGGATCAGGATGATAGTCATTGACTGAAACAGGGCATAGATAATTAGAATGGACAGAGGATCAGGATGATAGTCATTGACTGAAACAGGACATAGATAATCAGAATGGACAGAGGATCAGGATGATACTAAGTGACTGAAACAGGACATAGATAATTAGAATGGACAGAGGATCAGGATGATAGTCATTGACTGAAACAGGACATAGATAATCAGAATGGACAGAGGATCAGGATGATACTAAGTGACTGAAACAGGACATAGATAATTAGAATGGACAGAGGATCAGGATGATAGTAATTGACTGAAACAGGACATAGATAATTAGAATGGACAGAGGATCAGGATGATAGTCATTGACTGAAACAGGGCATAGATAATCAGAATGGACAGAGGATCAGGATGATACTAAGTGACTGAAACAGGACATAGATAATCAGAATGGACAGAGGATCAGGATGATACTAAGTGACTGAAACAGGACATAGATAATTAGAATGGACAGAGGATCAGGATGATAGTCATTGACTGAAACAGGACATAGATAATTAGAATGGACAGAGGATCAGGATGATAGTCATTGACTGAAACAGGGCATAGATAATTAGAATGGACAGAGGATCAGGATGATAGTAATTGACTGAAACAGGACATAGATAATCAGAATGGACAGAGGATCAGGATGATACTAAGTGACTGAAACAGGACATAGATAATTAGAATGGACAGAGGATCAGGATGATACTAAGTGACTGAAACAGGACATAGATAATCAGAATGGACAGAGGATCAGGATGATACTAAGTGACTGAAACAGGACATAGATAATTAGAATGGACAGAGGATCAGGATGATACTAAGTGACTGAAACAGGACATAGATAATCAGAATGGACAGAGGATCAGGATGATACTAAGTGACTGAAACAGGACATAGATAATTAGAATGGACAGAGGATCAGGATGATACTAAGTGACTGAAACAGGACATAGATAATTAGAATGGACAGAGGATCAGGATGATAGTAATTGACTGAAACAGGACATAGATAATTAGAATGGACAGAGGATCAGGATGATAGTAATTGACTGAAACAGGACATAGATAATTAGAACAGACAGAGGATCAGGATGATAGTAATTGACTGAAACAGGACATAGATAATTAGAATGGACAGGGGTTCAGGATGATAGTCATTGACTGAAACAGGACATAGATAATTAGAATGGACAGAGGATCAGGATGATAGTCATTGACTGAAACAGGACATAGATAATTAGAATGGACAGAGGATCAGGATGATAGTAATTGACTGAAACAGGACATAGATAATTAGAATGGACAGAGGATCAGGATGATAGTCATTGACTGAAACAGGACATAGATAATTAGAATGGACAGAGGGTCAGGATGATAGTAATTGACTGAAACAGGACATAGATAATTAGAATGGACAGAGGATCAGGATGATAGTAATTGACTGAAACAGGACATAGATAATTAGAATGGACAGGGGATCAGGATGATAGTAATTGACTGAAACAGGACATAGATAATTAGAATGGACAGAGGATCAGGATGATAGTAATTGACTGAAACAGGACATAGATAATTAGAATGGACAGAGGATCAGGATGATAGTCATTGACTGAAACAGGACATAGATAATTAGAATGGACAGAGGGTCAGGATGATAGTAATTGACTGAAACAGGACATAGATAATTAGAATGGACAGAGGATCAGGATGATAGTAATTGACTGAAACAGGACATAGATAATCAGAATGGACAGAGGATCAGGATGATACTAAGTGACTGAAACAGGACATAGATAATTAGAATGGACAGAGGATCAGGATGATACTAAGTGACTGAAACAGGACATAGATAATTAGAATGGACAGAGGATCAGGATGATAGTCATTGACTGAAACAGGACATAGATAATTAGAATGGACAGAGGATCAGGATGATAGTAATTGACTGAAACAGGACATAGATAATTAGAATGGACAGAGGATCAGGATGATAGTCATTGACTGAAACAGGACATAGATAATCAGAATGGACAGAAGGTCAGGATGATAGTAATTGACTGAAACAGGACATAGATAATTATAATGGACAGAGGATCAGGATGATAGTAATTGACTGAAACAGGACATAGATAATTAGAATGGACAGAGGATCAGGATGATAGTCATTGACTGAAACAGGACATAGATAATTAGAATGGACAGAGGGTCAGGATGATAGTAATTGACTGAAACAGGACATAGATAATTAGAATGGACAGAGGATCAGGATGATAGTAATTGACTGAAACAGGACATAGATAATTAGAATGGACAGAGGGTCAGGATGATAGTCATTGACTGAAACAGGACATAGATAATTAGAATGGACAGAGGATCAGGATGACAGTAATTGACTGAAACAGGACATAGATAATTAGAATGGACAGAGGGTCAGGATGATAGTAATTGACTGAAACAGGACATAGATAATTAGAATGGACAGAGGATCAGGATGATAGTAATTGACTGAAACAGGACATAGATAATTAGAATGGACAGAGGGTCAGGATGATAGTCATTGACTGAAACAGGACATAGATAATTAGAATGGACAGAGGATCAGGATGATAGTAATTGACTGAAACAGGACATAGATAATTAGAATGGACAGAGGATCAGGATGATAGTAATTGACTGAAACAGGACATAGATAATTAGAATGGACAGAGGGTCAGGATGATAGTAATTGACTGAAACAGGACATAGATAATTAGAATGGACAGAGGGTCAGGATGATAGTCATTGACTGAAACAGGACATAGATAATTAGAATGGACAGAGGGTCAGGATGATAGTAATTGACTGAAACAGGACATAGATAATTAGAATGGACAGAGGATCAGGATGATAGTAATTGACTGAAACAGGACATAGATAATTAGAATAGACAGAGGATCAGGATGATAGTAATTGACTGAAACAGGACATAGATAATTAGAATGGACAGAGGATCAGGATGATAGTAATTGACTGAAACAGGACATAGATAATTAGAATGGACAGAGGATCAGGATGATAGTAATTGACTGAAACAGGACATAGATAATTAGAATGGACAGAGGATCAGGATGATAGTAATTGACTGAAACAGGACATAGATAATCAGAATGGACAGAGGATCAGGATGATACTAAGTGACTGAAACAGGACATAGATAATTAGAATGGACAGAGGATCAGGATGATACTAAGTGACTGAAACAGGACATAGATAATTAGAATGGACAGAGGATCAGGATGATAGTCATTGACTGAAACAGGACATAGATAATTAGAATGGACAGAGGATCAGGATGATAGTAATTGACTGAAACAGGACATAGATAATTAGAATGGACAGAGGATCAGGATGATAGTCATTGACTGAAACAGGACATAGATAATCAGAATGGACAGAAGGTCAGGATGATAGTAATTGACTGAAACAGGACATAGATAATTATAATGGACAGAGGATCAGGATGATAGTAATTGACTGAAACAGGACATAGATAATTAGAATGGAGAGAGGATCAGGATGATAGTCATTGACTGAAACAGGACATAGATAATTAGAATGGACAGAGGGTCAGGATGATAGTCATTGACTGAAACAGGACATAGATAATCAGAATGGACAGAAGGTCAGGATGATAGTAATTGACTGAAACAGGACATAGATAATTATAATGGACAGAGGATCAGGATGATAGTAATTGACTGAAACAGGACATAGATAATTAGAATGGAGAGAGGATCAGGATGATAGTCATTGACTGAAACAGGACATAGATAATTAGAATGGACAGAGGGTCAGGATGATAGTAATTGACTGAAACAGGACATAGATAATTAGAATGGACAGAGGATCAGGATGATAGTAATTGACTGAAACAGGACATAGATAATTAGAATGGACAGAGGGTCAGGATGATAGTAATTGACTGAAACAGGACATAGATAATTAGAATGGACAGAGGATCAGGATGACAGTAATTGACTGAAACAGGACATAGATAATTAGAATGGACAGAGGGTCAGGATGATAGTAATTGACTGAAACAGGACATAGATAATTAGAATGGACAGAGGATCAGGATGATAGTAATTGACTGAAACAGGACATAGATAATTAGAATGGACAGAGGATCAGGATGATAGTAATTGACTGAAACAGGACATAGATAATTAGAATGGACAGAGGATCAGGATGATAGTAATTGACTGAAACAAGACATAGATAATTAGAATGGACAGAGGATCAGGATGATAGTAATTGACTGAAACAGGACATAGATAATCAGAATGGACAGAGGATCAGGATGATACTAAGTGACTGAAACAGGACATAGATAATTAGAATGGACAGAGGATCAGGATGATACTAAGTGACTGAAACAGGACATAGATAATTAGAATGGACAGAGGATCAGGATGATAGTCATTGACTGAAACAGGACATAGATAATTAGAATGGACAGAGGATCAGGATGATAGTAATTGACTGAAACAGGACATAGATAATTAGAATGGACAGAGGATCAGGATGATAGTCATTGACTGAAACAGGACATAGATAATCAGAATGGACAGAAGGTCAGGATGATAGTAATTGACTGAAACAGGACATAGATAATTATAATGGACAGAGGATCAGGATGATAGTAATTGACTGAAACAGGACATAGATAATTAGAATGGAGAGAGGATCAGGATGATAGTCATTGACTGAAACAGGACATAGATAATTAGAATGGACAGAGGGTCAGGATGATAGTCATTGACTGAAACAGGACATAGATAATCAGAATGGACAGAAGGTCAGGATGATAGTAATTGACTGAAACAGGACATAGATAATTATAATGGACAGAGGATCAGGATGATAGTAATTGACTGAAACAGGACATAGATAATTAGAATGGAGAGAGGATCAGGATGATAGTCATTGACTGAAACAGGACATAGATAATTAGAATGGACAGAGGGTCAGGATGATAGTAATTGACTGAAACAGGACATAGATAATTAGAATGGACAGAGGATCAGGATGATAGTAATTGACTGAAACAGGACATAGATAATTAGAATGGACAGAGGGTCAGGATGATAGTAATTGACTGAAACAGGACATAGATAATTAGAATGGACAGAGGATCAGGATGACAGTAATTGACTGAAACAGGACATAGATAATTAGAATGGACAGAGGGTCAGGATGATAGTAATTGACTGAAACAGGACATAGATAATTAGAATGGACAGAGGATCAGGATGATAGTAATTGACTGAAACAGGACATAGATAATTAGAATGGACAGAGGGTCAGGATGATAGTCATTGACTGAAACAGGACATAGATAATTAGAATGGACAGAGGATCAGGATGATAGTAATTGACTGAAACAGGACATAGATAATTAGAATGGACAGAGGATCAGGATGATAGTAATTGACTGAAACAGGACATAGATAATTAGAATGGACAGAGGGTCAGGATGATAGTAATTGACTGAAACAGGACATAGATAATTAGAATGGACAGAGGGTCAGGATGATAGTCATTGACTGAAACAGGACATAGATAATTAGAATGGACAGAGGGTCAGGATGATAGTAATTGACTGAAACAGGACATAGATAATTAGAATGGACAGAGGATCAGGATGATAGTAATTGACTGAAACAGGACATAGATAATTAGAATAGACAGAGGATCAGGATGATAGTAATTGACTGAAACAGGACATAGATAATTAGAATGGACAGAGGATCAGGATGATAGTAATTGACTGAAACAGGACATAGATAATTTGAATGGACAGAGGATCAGGATGATAGTAATTGACTGAAACAGGACATAGATAATTAGAATGGACAGAGGATCAGGATGATGGTAATTGACTGAAACAGGACATAGATAATTAGAATGGACAGAGGGTCAGGATGATAGTCATTGACTGAAACAGGACATAGATAATTAGAATGGACAGAGGGTCAGGATGATAGTAATTGACTGAAACAGGACATAGATAATTAGAATGGACAGAGGATCAGGATGATAGTAATTGACTGAAACAGGACATAGATAATTAGAATGGACAGAGGATCAGGATGATAGTAATTGACTGAAACAGGACATAGATAATTAGAATGGACAGAGGATCAGGATGATAGTCATTGACTGAAACAGGACATAGATAATTAGAATGGACAGAGGGTCAGGATGATAGTAATTGACTGAAACAGGACATAGATAATTAGAATGGACAGAGGATCAGGATGATAGTAATTGACTGAAACAGGACATAGATAATTAGAATGGACAGAGGATCAGGATGATAGTAATTGACTGAAACAGGACATAGATAATTAGAATGGACAGAGGATCAGGATGATAGTAATTGACTGAAACAGGACATAGATAATTAGAATGGAGAGAGGATCAGGATGATAGTAATTGACTGAAACAGGACATAGATAATTAGAATGGACAGAGGATCAGGATGATAGTAATTGACTGAAACAGGACATAGATAATTAGAATGGACAGAGGATCAGGATGATAGTCATTGACTGAAACAGGGCATAGATAATCAGAATGGACAGAGGATCAGGATGATACTAAGTGACTGAAACAGGACATAGATAATCAGAATGGACAGAGGATCAGGATGATAGTAATTGACTGAAACAGGACATAGATAATTAGAGTAGACAGAGGATCAGGATGATAGTAATTGACTGAAACAGGACATAGATAATTAGAATGTTCAGAGGATCAGGATGATAGTAATTGACTGAAACAGGACATAGATAATCAGAATGGACAGAGGATCAGGATGATACTAAGTGACTGAAACAGGACATAGATAATCAGAATGGACAGAGGATCAGGATGATAGTAATTGACTGAAACAGGACATAGATAATTAGAATAGACAGAGGATCAGGATGATAGTAATTGACTGAAACAGGACATAGATAATTAGAATGTTCAGAGGATCAGGATGATAGTCATTGACTGAAACAGGGCATAGATAATCAGAATGGACAGAGGATCAGGATGATACTAAGTGACTGAAACAGGACATAGATAATCAGAATGGACAGAGGATCAGGATGATAGTAATTGACTGAAACAGGACATAGATAATTAGAATAGACAGAGGATCAGGATGATAGTAATTGACTGAAACAGGACATAGATAATTAGAATGGACAGAGGGTCAGGATGATAGTAATTGACTGAAACAGGACATAGATAATTAGAATGGACAGAGGATCAGGATGATATTAATTGACTGAAACGGGACATAGATAATTAGAATGGACAGAGGGTCAGGATGATAGTAATTGACTGAAACAGGACATAGATAATTAGAATGGGCAGAGGGTCAGGATGATAGTCATTGACTGAAACAGGACATAGATAATTAGAATGGACAGAGGGTCAGGATGATAGTAATTGACTGAAACAGGACATAGATAATTAGAATGGACAGAGGATCAGGATGATACTAAGTGACTGAAACAGGACATAGATAATCAGAATGGACAGAGGATCAGGATGATACTAAGTGACTGAAACAGGACATAGATAATCAGAATGGACAGAGGATCAGGATGATACTAAGTGACTGAAACAGGACATAGATAATTAGAATAGACAGAGGATCAGGATGATAGTAATTGACTGAAACAGGACATAGATAATTAGAATGGACAGAGGATCAGGATGATAGTAATTGACTGAAACAGGACATAGATAATTAGAATGGACAGTGGATCAGGATGATAGTAATTGAATGAAACAGGACATAGATAATCAGAATGGACAGAGGATCAGGATGATACTAAGTGACTGAAACAGGACATAGATAATTAGAATGGACAGAGGATCAGGATGATAGTAATTGACTGAAACAGGACATAGATAATTAGAATGGACAGAGGATCAGGATGATAGTCATTGACTGAAACAGGACATAGATAATCAGAATGGACAGAGGATCAGGATGATAGTAATTGACTGAAACAGGACATAGATAATCAGAATGGACAGATTATCAGTATGATAGTAATTGACTTAAACAGGACATAGATAATTAGAATGGACAGAGGGTCAGGATGATAGTAATTGACTGAAACAGGACATAGATAATTAGAATGTTCAGAGGATCAGGATAACAGTAATTGACTGAATCGGGACACAGATAATTAGAATGGACAGAGGATCAGGATGATACTAAGTGACTGAAACAGGACATAGATAATTAGAATGGACAGAGGATCAGGATGATAGTAATTGACTGAAACAGGACATAGATAATTAGAATGGACAGAGGATCAGGATGATAGTAATTGACAGAAACAGGGCATAGATAATCAGAATGGACAGAGGATCAGGATGATACTAAGTGACTGAAACAGGACATAGATAATCAGAATGGACAGAGGATCAGGATGATACTAATTTACTGAAACAGGACATAGATAATTAGAACAGACAGAGGATCAGGATGATACTAAGTGACTGAAACAGGACATAGATAATTAGAATGGACAGAGGATCAGGATGATACTAAGTGACTGAAACAGGACATAGATAATTAGAATAGACAGAGGATCAGGATGATAGTAATTGACTGAAACAGGACATAGATAATTAGAATGGACAGAGGATCAGGATGATAGTAATTGACTGAAACAGGACATAGATAATCAGAATGGACAGATTATCAGGATGATAGTAATTGACTGAAACAGGACATAGATATTTAGAATGGTCAGAGGATCAGGATGATACTAAGTGACTGAAACAGGACATAGATAATTAGAATAGACAGAGGATCAGGATGATAGTAATTGACTGAAACAGGACATAGATAATTAGAATGGACAGAGGATCAGGATGATACTAAGTGACTGAAACAGGACATAGATAATCAGAATGGACAGAGGATCAGGATGATAGTAATTGACTGAAAGAGGACATAGATAATTAGAATAGACAGAGGATCAGGATGATAGTAATTGACTGAAACAGGACATAGATAATTAGAATGTTCAGAGGATCAGGATGATAGTCATTGACTGAAACAGGGCATAGATAATCAGAATGGACAGAGGATCAGGATGATACTAAGTGACTGAAACAGGACATAGATAATCAGAATGGACAGAGGATCAGGATGATAGTAATTGACTGAAACAGGACATAGATAATTAGAATAGACAGAGGATCAGGATGATAGTAATTGACTGAAACAGGACATAGATAATTAGAATGGACAGAGGGTCAGGATGATAGTAATTGACTGAAACAGGACATAGATAATTAGAATGGACAGAGGATCAGGATGATATTAATTGACTGAAACAGGACATAGATAATTAGAATGGACAGAGGGTCAGGATGATAGTAATTGACTGAAACAGGACATAGATAATTAGAATGGACAGAGGGTCAGGATGATAGTCATTGACTGAAACAGGACATAGATAATTAGAATGGACAGAGGGTCAGGATGATAGTAATTGACTGAAACAGGACATAGATAATTAGAATGGACAGAGGATCAGGATGATACTAAGTGACTGAAACAGGACATAGATAATCAGAATGGACAGAGGATCAGGATGATACTAAGTGACTGAAACAGGACATAGATAATCAGAATGGACAGAGGATCAGGATGATACTAAGTGACTGAAACAGGACATAGATAATTAGAATAGACAGAGGATCAGGATGATAGTAATTGACTGAAACAGGACATAGATAATTAGAATGGACAGAGGATCAGGATGATAGTAATTGACTGAAACAGGACATAGATAATTAGAATGGACAGTGGATCAGGATGATAGTAATTGAATGAAACAGGACATAGATAATCAGAATGGACAGAGGATCAGGATGATACTAACTGACTGAAACAGGACATAGATAATTAGAATGGACAGAGGATCAGGATGATAGTAATTGAATGAAACAGGACATAGATAATCAGAATGGACAGAGGATCAGGATGATACTAAGTGACTGAAACAGGACATAGATAATTAGAATAGACAAAGGATCAGGATGATAGTAATTGACTGAAACAGGACATAGATAATTAGAATGGACAGAGGATCAGGATGATAGTCATTGACTGAAACAGGACATAGATAATCAGAATGGACAGAGGATCAGGATGATAGTAATTGACTGAAACAGGACATAGATAATCAGAATGGACAGATTATCAGTATGATAGTAATTGACTGAAACAGGACATAGATAATTAGAATGGACAGAGGGTCAGGATGATAGTAATTGACTGAAACAGGACATAGATAATTAGAATGTTCAGAGGATCAGGATAACAGTAATTGACTGAATCGGGACACAGATAATTAGAATGGACAGAGGATCAGGATGATACTAAGTGACTGAAACAGGACATAGATAATTAGAATGGACAGAGGATCAGGATGATAGTAATTGACTGAAACAGGACATAGATAATTAGAATGGACAGAGGATCAGGATGATAGTAATTGACTGAAACAGGGCATAGATAATCAGAATGGACAGAGGATCAGGATGATACTAAGTGACTGAAACAGGACATAGATAATCAGAATGGACAGAGGATCAGGATGATACTAAGTGACTGAAACAGGACATAGATAATTAGAATAGACAGAGGATCAGGATGATACTAAGTGACTGAAACAGGACATAGATAATTAGAATGGACAGAGGATCAGGATGATACTAAGTGACTGAAACAGGACATAGATAATTAGAATAGACAGAGGATCAGGATGATAGTAATTGACTGAAACAGGACATAGATAATTAGAATGGACAGAGGATCAGGATGATAGTAATTGACTGAAACAGGACATAGATAATCAGAATGGACAGATTATCAGGATGATAGTAATTGACTGAAACAGGACATAGATATTTAGAATGGTCAGAGGATCAGGATGATACTAAGTGACTGAAACAAGACATAGATAATTAGAATAGACAGAGGATCAGGATGATAGTAATTGACTGAAACAGGACATAGATAATTAGAATGGACAGAGGATCAGGATGATACTAAGTGACTGAAACAGGACATAGATAATTAGAATAGACAGAGGATCAGGATGATACTAAGTGACTGAAACAGGACATAGATAATTAGAATAGACAGAGGATCAGGATGATAGTAATTGACTGAAACAGGACATAGATAATTAGAATGGACAGAGGATCAGGATGATACTAAGTGACTGAAACAGGACATAGATAATTAGAATAGACAGAGGATCAGGATGATAGTAATTGACTGAAACAGGACATAGATAATTAGAATGGACAGAGGATCAGGATGATAGTCATTGACTGAAACAGGACATAGATAATCAGAATGGACAGAGGATCAGGATGATAGTAATTGACTGAAACAGGACATAGATAATCAGAATGGACAGATTATCAGGATGATAGTAATTGACTGAAATAGGACATAGATAATTAGAATGGACAGAGGGTCAGGATGATAGTAATTGACTGAAACAGGACATAGATAATTAGAATGTTCAGAGGATCAGGATAACAGTAATTGACTGAATCGGGACACAGATAATTAGAATGGACAGAGGATCAGGATGATACTAAGTGACTGAAACAGGACATAGATAATTAGAATGGACAGAGGATCAGGATGATAGTAATTGACTGAAACAGGACATAGATAATTAGAATGGACAGAGGATCAGGATGATAGTAATTGACTGAAACAGGGCATAGATAATCAGAATGGACAGAGGATCAGGATGATACTAAGTGACTGAAACAGGACATAGATAATCAGAATGGACAGAGGATCAGGATGATACTAAGTGACTGAAACAGGACATAGATAATTAGAATAGACAGAAGATCAGGATGATAGTAATTGACTGAAACAGGACATAGATAATTAGAATGGACAGAGGATCAGGATGATAGTCATTGACTGAAACAGGACATAGATAATCAGAATGGACAGAGGATCAGGATGATACTAAGTGACGGAAACAGGACATAGATAATTAGAATGGACAGAGGATCAGGATGATAGTAATTGACTGAAACAGGACATAGATAATTAGAATGGACAGAGGATCAGGATGATAGTAATTGACTGAAACAGGACATAGATAATTAGAATGGACAGAGGATCAGGATGATAGTAATTGACTGAAACAGGACATAGATAATTAGAATGGACAGAGGATCAGGATGATAGTAATTGACTGAAACAGGACATAGATAATTAGAATGGACAGAGGATCAGGATGATAGTAATTGACTGCAACAGGACATAGATAATTAGAATGGACAGAGGATCAGGATGATAGTAATTGACTGAAACAGGACATAGATAATTAGAATGGACAGAGGATCAGGATGATAGTAATTGACTGAAACAGGACATAGATAATTAGAATGGACAGAGGATCAGGATGATACTAAGTGACTGAAACAGGACATAGATAATTAGAATGGACAGAGGATCAGGATGATAGTAATTGACTGAAACAGGACATAGATAATTAGAATGGACAGAGGATCAGGATGATAGTAATTGACTGAAACAGGACATAGATAATTAGAATGGACAGAGGATCAGGATCATAGTAATTGACTGAAACAGGACATAGATAATTAGAATGGACAGAGGATCAGGATGATAGTAATTGACTGAAACAGGACATAGATAATTAGAATGGACAGAGGATCAGGATGATAGTAATTGACTGAAACAGGACATAGATAATTAGAATGGACAGAGGATCAGGATGATAGTAATTGACTGAAACAGGACATAGATAATTAGAATGGACAGAGGATCAGGATGATAGTCATTGACTGAAACAGGACATAGATAATTAGAATGGACAGAGGATCAGGATGATAGTAATTGGCTGAAGCAGGACATAAATAACTAGAAAGCACAGAGGATCAGGATGATACTAATTGACTGAAACAGGACTTAGATAATCAGAATGGACAGAGGATCAGGATGATAGTAATTGACTGAAACAGGACATAGATAATTAGAATGGACAGAGGATCAGGATGATAGTAATTGACTGAAACAGGACATAGATAATTAGAATGGACAGAGGATCAGGATGATAGTAATTGACTGAAACAGGACATAGATAATTAGAATGGACAGAGGATCAGGATGATAGTAATTGACTGAAACAGGACATAGATAATTAGAATGGACAGAGGATCAGGATGATAGTAATTGACTGAAACAGGACATAGATAATTAGAATGGACAGAGGATCAGGATGATAGTAATTGACTGAAACAGGACATAGATAATTAGAATGAACAGAGGATCAGGATGATAGTCATTGACTGAAACAGGACATAGATAATTAGAATGGACAGAGGATCAGGATGATAGTAATTGGCTGAAGCAGGACATAAATAACTAGAAAGCACAGAGGATCAGGATGATACTAATTGACTGAAACAGGACTTAGATAATCAGAATGGACAGAGAGTCAGGATGATAGTCATTGACTGAAACAGGACATAGATAATTAGAATGGACAGAGGATCAGGATGATAGTAATTGACTGAAACAGGACATAGATAATTAGAATGGACAGAGGATCAGGATGATAGTAATTGACTGAAACAGGACATAGATAATTAGAATGGACAGAGGATCAGGATGATAGTAATTGACTGAAACAGGACATTGAAAATTGGAATAGACAGAGGATCAGGATGATAGTAATTGACTGAAACAGGACATAGATAATTAGAATGGACAGAGGATCAGGATGATAGTAATTGACTGAAACAGGACTTAGATAATTAGAATGGACAGAGGATCAGGATGATAGTAATTGACTGAAACAGGACATTGATAATTAGAATGAACAGAGGATCAGGATGATAGTAATTGACTGAAACAGGACATAGATAATTAGAATGGACAGAGGATCAGGATGATAGTAATTGACTGAAACAGGACATTGATAATTAGAATAGACAGAGGATCAGGATGATAGTAATTGACTCAAACAGGACATAGATAATTAGAATGGACAGAGGATCAGGATGATAGTCATTGACTGAAACAGGACATAGATAATTAGAATGGACAGAGGATCAGGATGATAGTAATTGACTGAAACAGGACATAGATAATTAGAATGGACAGAGGATCAGGATGATAGTAATTGACTGAAACAGGACATAGATAATTAGAATGGACAGAGGATCAGGATGATAGTAATTGACTGAAACAGGACATAGATAATTAGAATGGACAGAGGATCAGGATGATAGTAATTGACTGAAACAGGGCATAGATAATCAGAACGGACAGAGGATCAGGATGATAGTAATTGACTGAAACAGGACATAGATAATCAGAATGGACAGAGAATCAGGATGACAGTAATTGACTGAAACAGGACATAGATAATTAGAATGGATAGAGGATCAGGATGACAGTAATTGACTGAAACAGGAAATAGATAATCAGAATGGACAGAGGATCAGGATGATAGTAATTGACTGAAACAGGACATAGATAATTAGAATGGACAGAGGATCAGGATGATAGTAATTGACTGAAACAGGACATAGATAATCAGAATGGACAGAGGATCAGGATGATAGTAATTGACTGAAACAGGACATAGATAATTAGAATGGACAGAGGATCAGGATGATAGTAATTGACTGAAACAGGACATAGATAAACAGAATGGACAGAGGATCAGGATGATAGTAATTGACTGAAACAGGACTTAGATAATCAGAATGGACAGAGGATCAGGATGATAGCAATTGACTGTAACAGGACATAGATAGTTAGAATCGACAGAGGATCAGGATGACAGTAATTGACTGAAACAGGAAATAGATAATCAGAATGGACAGAGGGTCAGGATGATAGTAATTGACTGAAACAGGACATAGATAATTAGAATGGACAGAGGATTAGGATGATACTAAGTGACTGAAACAGGACATAGATAATTAGAATGGTCTGAGGATCAGGATGAAAGTAATTGACTGAAACAGGACATAGATAATTAGAATGGACAGAGGATCAGGATGATAGTAATTGACTGAAACAGGACATGGATAATTTGAATGGTCAGAGGATCAGGATGATAGTAATTGACTGAAATAGGACATAGATAATCAGAATGGACAGAGGATCAGGATGATAGTAATTGTCTGAAGCAGGACATAAATAATTAGAAAGCACAGAGGATCAGGATGATAGTAATTGACTGAAACAGGACATAGATAATTAGAATGGACAGAGGATCAGGATGATAGTAATTGACTGAAACAGGACATAGATAATTAGAATGGACAGAGGATCAGGATGATAGTAATTGAATGAAATAGGATATAGATAATCAGAATGGACATAGGATCAGGATGATAGTAATTGACTGAAACAGGACAGAGATAATTAGAATGGACAGAGGATCAGGATGATAGTAATTGAATGAAATAGGATATAGATAATCAGAATGGACATAGGATCAGGATGATAGTAATTGACTGAAACAGGACAGAGATAATTAGAATGGTCAGAGGATCAGGATGACAGTAATTGAATGAAATAGGATATAGATAATCAGAATGGACATAGGATCAGAATGATAGTAATTGACTGAAACAGGACATAGATAATTAGAATAGACAGAGAATCAGGATGATAGTAATTGACTGAAACAGGACATAGATAATTAGAATAGACAGAGGATCAGGATGATAGTAATTGACTGAAACAGGACATAGATAATCAGTATGGACAGAGGATCAGGATGATAGTAAAGGTCTGAAACAGGACATAGATAATTAGAATGGACAGAGGATCTGGATGATAGTAATTGACTGGAACAGGACATAGATAAATAGAATGGACAGAGGATCAGGATGATAGTAATTGACTGAAACAGGACATAGATAATTAGAATGGACAGAGGATCAGGATGATTGTAATTGACTGAAACAGGACATAGATAATTAGAATAGACAGAGGATCAGGATGACAGTAATTGACTGAAACAGGACATAGATAATTAGAATGTACAGAGGATCAGGATGATAGTAATTGACTGAAACAGGACATAGATAATTAGAATGTTCAGAGGATCAGGATGATCGTAATTGACTGAAACAGGACATAGATAATTAGAATAGACGGAGGATCAGGATGATAGTAATTGACTGAAACAGGACAAAGATAATCAGAATGGACAGAGGATCAGGATGATAGTAATTGACTGAAACAGGACATAGATAATTAGAATGGACAGAGGATCAGGATGAAAGTAATTGACTGAAACAGGACATTAATAATCAGAATAGACAGAGGATCAGGATGATAGTAATTGACTGAAACAGGACATTAATAATCAGAATAGACTGAGGATCAGGATGATAGTAATGGACTGAAACAGGACATAGATAATCAGAATGGACAGAGGATCAGGATGATACGAAGTGACTGAAACAGGACATAGATAATTAGAATGGACAGAGGATCAGGATGATAGTAATTGACTGAAACAGGACATAGATAATTAGAATGGACAGAGGATCAGGATGATAGTAATTGACTGAAACAGGACATGGATAATTTGAATGGTCAGAGGATCAGGATGATAGTAATTGACTGAAATAGGACAGAGATAATTAGAATGGACAGAGGATCAGGATGATAGTAATTGACTGAAACAGGACATATATAATTAGAAAGCACAGAGGATCAGGATGATAGTAATTGACTGAAACAGGACATAGATAATTAGAATAGACAGAGGATCAGGATGATTGTAATTGACTGAAACAGGACATAGATAATTAGAATGGACAGAGGATCAGGATGGTAGTAATTGACTGAAACAGGACATAGATAATTAGAATGGACAGAGGATCAGGATGATAGTAATTGACTGAAACAGCACATAGATAATTAGAATGGACAGAGGATCAGGATGATAGTAATTGACTGAAACAGGACATAGATAATTAGAATGGACAGAGGATCAGGATGATAGTAATTGACTGAAACAGGACATAGATAATTAGAATGGAGAGAGGATCAGGATGATAGTAATTGACTGAAACAGGACATAGATAATCAGAATAGACAGAGGATCAGGATGATAGTAATTGACTGAAACAGGACATAGATAATTAGAATGGACAGAGGATCAGGATGGTAGTCATTGAATGAAACAGGACATAGATAATTAGAATGGACAGAGGATCAGGATGATAGTAATAGACTGAAACAGGACATAGATAATTAGAATGGACAGAGGATCAGGATGATAGTAATTGACTGAAACAGGACATAGATAATTAGAATGTTCAGAGGATCAGGATGATCGTAATTGACTGAAACAGGACATAGATAATTAGAATAGACGGAGGATCAGGATGATAGTAATTGACTGAAACAGGACATAGATAATCAGAATGGACAGAGGATCAGGATGATAGTAATTGACTGAAACAGGACATAGATAATTAGAATGGACAGAGGATCAGGATGAAAGTAATTGACTGAAACAGGACATTAATAATCAGAATAGACAGAGGATCAGGATGATAGTAATTGACTGAAACAGGACATTAATAATCAGAATAGACTGAGGATCAGGATGATAGTAATGGACTGAAACAGGCCATAGATAATCAGAATGGACAGAGGATCAGGATGATACTAAGTGACTGAAACAGGACATAGATAATTAGAATGGACAGAGGATCAGGATGATAGTAATTGACTGAAACAGGACATAGATAATTAGAATGGACAGAGGATCAGGATGATAGTAATTGACTGAAACAGGACATGGATAATTTGAATGGTCAGAGGATCAGGATGATAGTAATTGACTGAAATAGGACAGAGATAATTAGAATGGACAGAGGATCAGGATGATAGTAATTGACTGAAACAGGACATATATAATTAGAAAGCACAGAGGATCAGGATGATAGTAATTGACTGAAACAGGACATAGATAATTAGAATAGACAGAGGATCAGGATGATTGTAATTGACTGAAACAGGACATAGATAATTAGAATGGACAGAGGATCAGGATGGTAGTAATTGACTGAAACAGGACATAGATAATTAGAATGGACAGAGGATCAGGATGATAGTAATTGACTGAAACAGGACATAGATAATTAGAATGGACAGAGGATCAGGATGATAGTAATTGACTGAAACAGGACATAGATAATTAGAATGGACAGAGGATCAGGATGATAGTAATTGACTGAAACAGGACATAGATAATTAGAATGGAGAGAGGATCAGGATGATAGTAATTGACTGAAACAGGACATAGATAATCAGAATAGACAGAGGATCAGGATGATAGTAATTGACTGAAACAGGACATAGATAATTAGAATGGACAGAGGATCAGGATGGTAGTCATTGAATGAAACAGGACATAGATAATTAGAATGGACAGAGGATCAGGATGATAGTAATAGACTGAAACAGGACATAGATAATTAGAATGGACAGAGGATCAGGATGATAGTAATTGACTGAAACAGGACATAGATAATTAGAATGGACAGAGGATCAGGATGATAGTAATTGAATGAAATAGGATATAGATAATCAGAATGGACATAGGATCAGGATGATAGTAATTGACTGAAACAGGACAGAGATAATTAGAATGGACAGAGGATCAGGATGATAGTAATTGAATGAAATAGGATATAGATAATCAGAATGGACATAGGATCAGGATGATAGTAATTGACTGAAACAGGACAGAGATAATTGGAATGGTCAGAGGATCAGGATGACAGTAATTGAATGAAATAGGATATAGATAATCAGAATGGACATAGGATCAGGATGATAGTAATTGACTGAAACAGGACATAGATAATTAGAATAGACAGAGAATCAGGATGATAGTAATTGACTGAAACAGGACACAGATAATTAGAATAGACAGAGGATCAGGATGATAGTAATTGACTGAAACAGGACATAGATAATCAGAATGGACAGAGGATCAGGATGATAGTAAAGGTCTGAAACAGGACATAGATAATTAGAATGGACAGAGGATCTGGATGATAGTAATTGACTGAAACAGGACATAGATGAATAGAATGGACAGAGGATCAGGATGATAGTAATTGACTGAAACAGGACATAGATAATTAGAATGGACAGAGGATCAGGATGATTGTAATTGACTGAAACAGGACATAGATAATTAGAATAGACAGAGGATCAGGATGACAGTAATTGACTGAAACAGGACATAGATAATTAGAATGTACAGAGGATCAGGATGATAGTAATTGACTGAAACAGGACATAGATAATTAGAATGTTCAGAGGATCAGGATGATCGTAATTGACTGAAACAGGACATAGATAATTAGAATAGACAGAGGATCAGGATGATAGTAATTGACTGAAACAGGACATAAATAATTAGAATGGACAGAGGATCAGGATGATAGTAATTGACTGAAACAGGACATAGATAATCAGAATGGACAGAGGATCAGGATGATAGTAATTGACTGAAACAGGACATAGATAATTAGAATGGACAGAGGATCAGGATGAAAGTAATTGACTGAAACAGGACATTAATAATCAGAATAGACAGAGGATCAGGATGATAGTAATTGACTGAAACAGGACATTAATAATCAGAATAGACTGAGGATCAGGATGATAGTAATGGACTGAAACAGGAGATAGATAATCAGAATGGACAGAGGATCAGGATGATACTAAGTGACTGAAACAGGACATAGATAATTAGAATGGACAGAGGATCAGGATGATAGTAATTGACTGAAACAGGACATAGATAATTAGAATGGACAGAGGATCAGGATGATAGTAATTGACTGAAACAGGACATGGATAATTTGAATGGTCAGAGGATCAGGATGATAGTAATTGACTGAAATAGGACAGAGATAATTAGAATGGACAGAGGATCAGGATGATAGTAATTGACTGAAACAGGACATATATAATTAGAAAGCACAGAGGATCAGGATGATAGTAATTGACTGAAACAGGACATAGATAATTAGAATAGACAGAGGATCAGGATGATTGTAATTGACTGAAACAGGACATAGATAATTAGAATGGACAGAGGATCAGGATGGTAGTAATTGACTGAAACAGGACATAGATAATTAGAATGGACAGAGGATCAGGATGATAGTAATTGACTGAAACAGGACATAGATAATTAGAATGGAGAGAGGATCAGGATGATAGTAATTGACTGAAACAGGACATAGATAATTAGAATGGACAGAGGATCAGGATGATAGTAATTGACTGAAACAGGACATAGATAATTAGAATGGAGAGAGGATCAGGATGATAGTAATTGACTGAAACAGGACATAGATAATCAGAATAGACAGAGGATCAGGATGATAGTAATTGACTGAAACAGGACATAGATAATTAGAATGGACAGAGGATCAGGATGGTAGTCATTGAATGAATCAGGACATAGATAATTAGAATGGACAGAGGATCAGGATGATAGTAATAGACTGAAACAGGACATAGATAATTAGAATAGACAGAGGATCAGGATGATAGTAATTGACTGAAACAGGACATAGATAATTAGAATGGTCAGAGGATCAGGATGATAGTAATTGACTGAAACAGGACATAGATAATTAGAATGGACAGAGGATCAGGATGATAGTAATTGACTGAAACAGGACATAGATAATTAGAATGGACAGAGGATCAGGATGATAGTAATTGACTGAAACAGGACATAGATAATTAGAATGGTCAGAGGATCAGGATGATAGTAATTGACTGAAACAGGACATAGATAATTAGAATGGACCGAGGATCAGGCTGATAGTAATTGACTGAAACAGGGCATAGATAATTAGAATGTTCAGAGGTTCAGGATGACAGTAATTGACTGAAACAGGACATAGATAAATAGAATGGACAGAGGATCAGGATGATAGTAATTGACTGAAACAGGACATAGATAATTAGAATAGACAGAGGATCAGGATGATAGTAATTGACTGAAACAGGACATTGATAATTAGAATAGACAGAGGATCAGGATGATAGTAATTGACTGAAACAGGACATAAATAATTAGAATAGACAGAGGATGAGGATGATAGTAATTGACTGAAACAGAACATAGATAATTAGAATAGACAGAGGATCAGGATGATATTAATTTACTGAAACAGGACATAGATAATTAGAATGGACAGAGGATCGGGATGATAGTAATTGACTGAAACAGGACATAGATAAATAGAATGGACAGAGGATCAGGATGATAGTAATTGACTGAAACAGGACATAGATAAATAGAATGGACAGAGGATCAGGATGATAGTAATTGACTGAAACAGGACATAGATAATTAGAATGGACAGAGGATCAGGATGATAGTAATTGACTGAAACAGGACATAGATAATCAGAATGGACAGAGGATCAGGATGATAGTAAAGGACTGAAACAGGACATAGATAATTAGAATGGACAGAGGATCTGGATGATAATAATTGACTGAAACAGGACATAGATAATCAGAATGGAGTGAGGATCAGGATGATAGTAATTGACTGAAACAGGACATAGATAATCAGAATAGACAGAGGATCAGGATGATAGTAATTGACTGAAACAGGACATAGATAATTAGAATGGACAGAGGATCAGGATGGTAGTCATTGAATGAATCAGGACATAGATAATTAGAATGGACAGAGGATCAGGATGATAGTAATAGACTGAAACAGGACATAGATAATTAGAATAGACAGAGGATCAGGATGATAGTAATTGACTGAAACAGGACATAGATAATTAGAATGGTCAGAGGATCAGGATGATAGTAATTGACTGAAACAGGACATAGATAATTAGAATGGACAGAGGATCAGGATGATAGTAATTGACTGAAACAGGACATAGATAATTAGAATGGACAGAGGATCAGGATGATAGTAATTGACTGAAACAGGACATAGATAATTAGAATGGTCAGAGGATCAGGATGATAGTAATTGACTGAAACAGGACATAGATAATTAGAATGGACCGAGGATCAGGCTGATAGTAATTGACTGAAACAGGGCATAGATAATTAGAATGTTCAGAGGTTCAGGATGACAGTAATTGACTGAAACAGGACATAGATAAATAGAATGGACAGAGGATCAGGATGATAGTAATTGACTGAAACAGGACATAGATAATTAGAATAGACAGAGGATCAGGATGATAGTAATTGACTGAAACAGGACATTGATAATTAGAATAGACAGAGGATCAGGATGATAGTAATTGACTGAAACAGGACATAAATAATTAGAATAGACAGAGGATGAGGATGATAGTAATTGACTGAAACAGAACATAGATAATTAGAATAGACAGAGGATCAGGATGATATTAATTTACTGAAACAGGACATAGATAATTAGAATGGACAGAGGATCGGGATGATAGTAATTGACTGAAACAGGACATAGATAAATAGAATGGACAGAGGATCAGGATGATAGTAATTGACTGAAACAGGACATAGATAAATAGAATGGACAGAGGATCAGGATGATAGTAATTGACTGAAACAGGACATAGATAATTAGAATGGACAGAGGATCAGGATGATAGTAATTGACTGAAACAGGACATAGATAATCAGAATGGACAGAGGATCAGGATGATAGTAAAGGACTGAAACAGGACATAGATAATTAGAATGGACAGAGGATCTGGATGATAATAATTGACTGAAACAGGACATAGATAATCAGAATGGAGTGAGGATCAGGATGATAGTAATTGACTGAAACAGGACATAGATAATTAGAATGGACAGAGGATCAGGATGATAGTAATTGACTGAAACAGGACATGGATAATTTGAATGGTCAGAGGATCAGGATGATAGTAATTGACTGAAATAGGACAGAGATAATTAGAATGGACAGAGGATCAGGATGATAGTAATTGACTGAAACAGGACATATATAATTAGAAAGCACAGAGGATCAGGATGATAGTAATTGACTGAAACAGGACATAGATAATTAGAATAGACAGAGGATCAGGATGATTGTAATTGACTGAAACAGGACATAGATAATTAGAATGGACAGAGGATCAGGATGGTAGTAATTGACTGAAACAGGACATAGATAATTAGAATGGACAGAGGATCAGGATGATAGTAATTGACTGAAACAGGACATAGAAAATTAGAATGGACAGAGGATCAGGATGATAGTAATTGACTGAAACAGGACATAGATAATTAGAATGGACAGAGGATCAGGATGATAGTAATTGACTGAAACAGGACATAGATAATTAGAATGGAGAGAGGATCAGGATGATAGTAATTGACTGAAACAGGACATAGATAATCAGAATAGAAAGAGGATCAGGATGATAGTCATTGACTGAAACAGGACATAGATAATTAGAATGGACAGAGGATCAGGATGGTAGTCATTGAATGAAACAGGACATAGATAATTAGAATGGACAGAGGATCAGGATGATAGTAATAGACTGAAACAGGACATAGATAATTAGAATGGACAGAGGATCAGGATGATAGTAATTGACTGAAACAGGACATAGATAATTAGAATGGACAGAGGATCAGGATGATAGTAATTGACTGAAACAGGACATAGATAATTAGAATAGACAGAGGATCAGGATGATAGTAATTGACTGAAACAGGACATAGATAATTAGAATGGTCAGAGGATCAGGATGATAGTAATTGACTGAAACAGGACATAGATAATTAGAATGGACAGAGGATCAGGATGATAGTAATTGACTGAAACAGGACATAGATAATTAGAATGGACAGAGGATCAGGATGATAGTAATTGACTGAAACAGGACATAGATAATTAGAATGGTCAGAGGATCAGGATGATAGTAATTGACTGAAACAGGACATAGATAATTAGAATGGACCGAGGATCAGGCTGATAGTAATTGACTGAAACAGGGCATAGATAATTAGAATGTTCAGAGGTTCAGGATGACAGTAATTGACTGAAACAGGACATAGATAAATAGAATGGACAGAGGATCAGGATGATAGTAATTGACTGAAACAGGACATAGATAATTAGAATAGACAGAGGATCAGGATGATAGTAATTGACTGAAACAGGACATTGATAATTAGAATAGACAGAGGATCAGGATGATAGTAATTGACTGAAACAGGACATAAATAATTAGAATAGACAGAGGATGAGGATGATAGTAATTGACTGAAACAGAACATAGATAATTAGAATAGACAGAGGATCAGGATGATATTAATTTACTGAAACAGGACATAGATAATTAGAATGGACAGAGGATCTGGATGATAGTAATTGACTGAAACAGGACATAGATAAATAGAATGGACAGAGGATCAGGATGATAGTAATTGACTGAAACAGGACATAGATAAATAGAATGGACAGAGGATCAGGATGATAGTAATTGACTGAAACAGGACATAGATAATTAGAATGGACAGAGGATCAGGATGATAGTAATTGACTGAAACAGGACATAGATAATCAGAATGGACAGAGGATCAGGATGATAGTAAAGGACTGAAACAGGACATAGATAATTAGAATGGACAGAGGATCTGGATGATAATAATTGACTGAAACAGGACATAGATAATCAGAATGGAGAGAGGATCAGGATGATAGTAAAGGACTGAAACAGGACATAGATAATTAGAATAGACTGAGGATCAGGATGATAGTAATTGACTGAAACAGGACATAGATAATTAGAATGGACAGAGGATCAGGATGATAGTAATTGACTGAAACAGGACATGGATAATTTGAATGGTCAGAGGATCAGGATGATAGTAATTGACTGAAATAGGACAGAGATATTCAGAATGGACAGAGGATCAGGATGATAGTAATTGTCTGAAGCAGGACATAAATAATTAGAAAGCACAGAGGATCAGGATGATAGTAATTGACTGAAACAGGACATAGATAATTAGAATGGACAGAGGATCAGGATGATAGTAATTGACTGAAACAGGACATAGATAATTAGAATGGACAGAGGATCAGGATGATAGTAATTGAATGAAATAGGATATAGATAATCAGAATGGACATAGGATCAGGATGATAGTAATTGACTGAAACAGGACAGAGATAATTAGAATGGACAGAGGATCAGGATGATAGTAATTGAATGAAATAGGATATAGATAATCAGAATGGACATAGGATCAGGATGATAGTAATTGACTGAAACAGGACAGAGATAATTAGAATGGTCAGAGGATCAGGATGACAGTAATTGAATGAAATAGGATATAGATAATCAGAATGGACATAGGATCAGGATGATAGTAATTGACTGAAACAGGACATAGATAATTAGAATAGACAGAGGATCAGGATGATAGTAATTGACTGAAACAGGACGTAGATAATCAGAATGGACAGAGGATCAGGATGATAGTAAAGGTCTGAAACAGGACATAGATAATTAGAATGGACAGAGGATCTGGATGATAGTAATTGACTGAAACAGGACATAGATAAATAGAATGGACAGAGGATCAGGATGATAGTAATTGACTGAAACAGGACATAGATAATTAGAATGGACAGAGGATCAGGATGATTGTAATTGACTGAAACAGGACATAGATAATTAGAATAGACAGAGGATCAGGATGATAGTAATTGACTGAAACAGGACATAGATAATTAGAATAGACAGAGGATCAGGATGATAGTAATTGACTGAAACAGGACATAGATAATCAGAATGGACAGAGGATCAGGATGATAGTAATTGCCTGAAACAGGACATAGATAATTAGAATGGACAGAGGATCAGGATGAAAGTAATTGACTGAAACAGGACATTAATAATCAGAATAGACAGAGGATCAGGATGATAGTAATTGACTGAAACAGGACATTAATAATCAGAATAGACTGAGGATCAGGATGATAGTAATGGACTGAAACAGGACATAGATAATCAGAATGGACAGAGGATCAGGATGATACTTCGTGACTGAAACAGGACAAGGATAATTAGAATGTTCAGAGGATCAGGATGATAGTAATTGACTGAAACAGGACATAGATAATTAGAATAGACAGAGGATCAGGATGATAGTAATTGACTGAAACAGGACATAGATAATCAGAATAGACAGAGGATCAGGATGATAGTAATTGACTGAAACAGGACATAGATAATTAGAATGGACAGAGGATCAGGATGATAGTAATTGACTGAAACAGGACATAGATAATTAGAATGGAGAGAGGATCAGGATGATAGTAATTGACTGAAACAGGACATAGATAATCAGAATAGACAGAGGATCAGGATGATAGTAATTGACTGAAACAGGACATAGATAATTAGAATGGACAGAGGATCAGGATGGTAGTCATTGAATGAAACAGGACATAGATAATTAGAATGGACAGAGGATCAGGATGATAGTAATTGACTGAAACAGGACATAGATAATTAGAATGGACAGAGGATCAGGATGATAGTAATTGACTGAAACAGGACATAGATAATTAGAATGGACAGAGGATCAGGATGATAGTAATTGACTGAAACAGGACATAGATAATTAGAATAGACAGAGGATCAGGATGATAGTAATTGACTGAAACAGGACATAGATAATTAGAATGGTCAGAGGATCAGGATGATAGTAATTGACTGAAACAGGACATAGATAATTAGAATGGACAGAGGATCAGGATGATAGTAATTGACTGAAACAGGACATAGATAATTAGAATGGACAGAGGATCAGGATGATAGTAATTGACTGAAACAGGACATAGATAATTAGAATGGACAGAGGATCAGGATGATAGTAATTGACTGAAACAGGACATAGATACTTAGAATAGACAGAGGATCAGGATGATAGTAATTGACTGAAACAGGACATAGATAATTAGAATAGACAGAGGATCAGGATGATAGTAATTGACTGAAACAGGACATAGATATTTAGAATGGACAGAGGATCAGGATGATAGTCATTGACTGAAACAGGACATAGATAATTAGAATGGACAGAGGATCAGGATGATAGTAATTGACTGAAACAGGACATAGATAATTAGAATAGACAGAGGATCAGGATGGTAGTAATTGACTGAAACAGGACATAGATATTTAGAATGGACAGAGGATCAGGATGACAGTAATTGAATGAAACAGGACATAGATAATTAGAATGGACAGAGGATCAGGATGATAGTAATTGACTGAAACAGGACATAGATAAACAGAATGGACAGAGGATCAGGATGATAGTAATTGACTGAAACAGGACTTAGATAATCAGAATGGACAGAGGATCAGGATGATAGTAATTGACTGAAACAGGACATAGATAGTTAGAATAGACAGAGGATCAGGATGACAGTAATTGACTGAAACAGGAAATAGATAATCAGAATGGACAGAGGATCAGGATGATAGTAATTGACTGACATGGGACATAGATAATTAGAATGGACAGAGGATTAGGATGATACTAAGTGACTGAAACAGGACATAGATAATTAGAATGGACTGAGGATCAGGATGAAAGTAATTGACTGAAACAGGACATAGATAATTAGAATGGACAGAGGATCAGGATGATAGTAATTGACTGAAACAGGACATGGATAATTTGAATGGTCAGAGGATCAGGATGATAGTAATTGACTGAAATAGGACATAGATAATCAGAATGGACAGAGGATCAGGATGATAGTAATTGTCTGAAGCAGGACATAAATAATTAGAAAGCACAGAGGGTCAGGATGATAGTAATTGACTGAAACAGGACATAGATAATTAGAATGGACAGAGGATCAGGATGATAGTAATTGACTGAAACAGGACATAGATAATTAGAATGGACAGATGATCTGGATGATAGTAATTGAATGAAATAGGATATAGATAATCAGAATGGACATAGGATCAGGATGATAGTAATTGACTGAAACAGGACATAGATAAACAGAATGGACAGAGGATCAGGATGATAGTAATTGAATGAAATAGGATATAGATAATTAGAATGGACAGAGGATCAGGATGATAGTAATTGAATGAAATAGGATATAGATAATCAGAATGGACATAGGATCAGGATGATAGTAATTGACTGAAACAGGACAGAGATAATTAGAATGGACAGAGGATCAGGATGATAGTAATTGAATGAAATAGGATATAGATATTCAGAATGGACAGAGAGTCAGGATGACAGTAATTGACTGAAACAGGACAGAGATAATTAGAATGGACATAGGATCAGGATGATAGTCATTGACTGAAACAGGACAGAGATAATTAGAATGGTCAGAGGATCAGGATGATAGTAATTGACTGAAACAGGACATAGATAATTAGATTAGACAGAGGATCAGGATGATAGTCATTGACTGAAACAGGACATAGATAATGAGAATGGACAGAGGATCAGGATGATAGTCATTGACTGAAACAGGACAGAGATAATTAGAATGGAGAGAGGATCAGGATGACAGTAATTGAATGAAACAGGACATAGATAATTAGATTAGACAGAGGATCAGGATGATAGTAATTGACTGAAACAGGACATAGATAATTAGAATGGACAGAGGATCAGGATGATAGTAATTGACTGAAACAGGACATAGATAATTAGAATGGAGAGAGGATCAGGATGACAGTAATTGAATGAAACAGGACATAGATAATTAGATTAGACAGAGGATCAGGATGATAGTAATTGACTGAAACAGGACATAGATAATTAGAATGGAGAGAGGAACAGGATGACAGTAATTGAATGAAACAGGACATAGATAATTAGATTAGACAGAGGATCAGGATGATAGTAATTGACTGAAACAGGACATAGATAATTAGAATGGACAGAGGATCAGGATGATAGTAATTGACTGAAACAGGACATAGATAATTAGAATGGAGAGAGGATCAGGATGACAGTAATTGAATGAAACAGGACATAGATAATTAGATTAGACAGAGGATCAGGATGATAGTAATTGACTGAAACAGGACATAGATAATTAGAATGGAGAGAGGATCAGGATGATAGTAATTGAATGAAACAGGACATAGATAATTAGATTAGACAGAGGATCAGGATGATAGTAATTGACTGAAACAGGACATAGATAATCAGAATGGACAGAGGATCAGGATGATAGTAATTGACTGAAACAGGACATAGATAATTAGAATGGACAGAGGATCAGGACGAAAGTAATTGACTGAAACAGGACATTAATAATCAGAATAGACAGAGGATCAGGATGATAGTAATTGACTGAAACAGGACATTAATAATCAGAATAGACTGAGGATCAGGATGATAGTAATGGACTGAAACAGGACATAGATAATCAGAATGGACAGAGGATCAGGATGATACTTCGTGACTGAAACAGGACATGGATAATTAGAATGTTCAGAGGATCAGGATGATAGTAATTGACTGAAACAGGACATAGATAATTAGAATAGACAGAGGATCAGGATGATAGTCATTGACTGAAACAGGACAGAGATAATTAGAATGGTCAGAGGATCAGGATGATAGTAATTGACTGAAACAGGACATAGATAATTAGATTAGACAGAGGATCAGGATGATAGTCATTGACTGAAACAGGACATAGATAATGAGAATGGACAGAGGATCAGGATGATAGTCATTGACTGAAACAGGACAGAGATAATTAGAATGGAGAGAGGATCAGGATGACAGTAATTGAATGAAACAGGACATAGATAATTAGATTAGACAGAGGATCAGGATGATAGTAATTGACTGAAACAGGACATAGATAATTAGAATGGACAGAGGATCAGGATGATAGTAATTGACTGAAACAGGACATAGATAATTAGAATGGAGAGAGGATCAGGATGACAGTAATTGAATGAAACAGGACATAGATAATTAGATTAGACAGAGGATCAGGATGATAGTAATTGACTGAAACAGGACATAGATAATTAGAATGGAGAGAGGATCAGGATGACAGTAATTGAATGAAACAGGACATAGATAATTAGATTAGACAGAGGATCAGGATGATAGTAATTGACTGAAACAGGACATAGATAATTAGAATGGACAGAGGATCAGGATGATAGTAATTGACTGAAACAGGACATAGATAATTAGAATGTTCAGAGGATCAGGATGACAGTAATTGAATGAAACAGGACATAGATAATTAGATTAGACAGAGGATCAGGATGATAGTAATTGACTGAAACAGGACATAGATAATTAGAATGGAGAGAGGATCAGGATGATAGTAATTGAATGAAACAGGACATAGATAATTAGATTAGACAGAGGATCAGGATGATAGTAATTGACTGAAACAGGACATAGATAATCAGAATGGACAGAGGATCAGGATGATAGTAATTGACTGAAACAGGACATAGATAATTAGAATGGACAGAGGATCAGGACGAAAGTAATTGACTGAAACAGGACATTAATAATCAGAATAGACAGAGGATCAGGATGATAGTAATTGACTGAAACAGGACATTAATAATCAGAATAGACTGAGGATCAGGATGATAGTAATGGACTGAAACAGGACATAGATAATCAGAATGGACAGAGGATCAGGATGATACTTCGTGACTGAAACAGGACATGGATAATTAGAATGTTCAGAGGATCAGGATGATAGTAATTGACTGAAACAGGACATAGATAATTAGAATAGACAGAGGATCAGGATGATAGTAATTGACTGAAACAGGACATAGATAATCAGAATAGACAGAGGATCAGGATGATAGTAATTGACTGAAACAGGACATAGATAATTAGAATGGACAGAGGATCAGGATGATAGTAATTGACTGAAACAGGACATAGATAATTAGAATGGAGAGAGGATCAGGATGATAGTAATTGACTGAAACAGGACATAGATAATCAGAATAGACAGAGGATCAGGATGATAGTAATTGACTGAAACAGGACATAGATAATTAGAATGGACAGAGGATCAGGATGGTAGTCATTGAATGAAACAGGACATAGATAATTAGAATGGACAGAGGATCAGGATGATAGTAATTGACTGAAACAGGACATAGATAATTAGAATGGACAGAGGATCAGGATGATAGTAATTGACTGAAACAGGACATAGATAATTAGAATGGACAGAGGATCAGGATGATAGTAATTGACTGAAACAGGACATAGATAATTAGAATAGACAGAGGATCAGGATGATAGTAATTGACTGAAACAGGACATAGATAATTAGAATGGTCAGAGGATCAGGATGATAGTAATTGACTGAAACAGGACATAGATAATTAGAATGGACAGAGGATCAGGATGATAGTAATTGACTGAAACAGGACATAGATAATTAGAATGGACAGAGGATCAGGATGATAGTAATTGACTGAAACAGGACATAGATAATTAGAATGGACAGAGGATCAGGATGATAGTAATTGACTGAAACAGGACATAGATAATTAGAATAGACAGAGGATCAGGATGATAGTAATTGACTGAAACAGGACATAGATAATTAGAATAGACAGAGGATCAGGATGATAGTAATTGACTGAAACAGGACATAGATATTTAGAATGGACAGAGGATCAGGATGATAGTCATTGACTGAAACAGGACATAGATAATTAGAATGGACAGAGGATCAGGATGATAGTAATTGACTGAAACAGGACATAGATAATTAGAATAGACAGAGGATCAGGATGGTAGTAATTGACTGAAACAGGACATAGATATTTAGAATGGACAGAGGATCAGGATGACAGTAATTGAATGAAACAGGACATAGATAATTAGAATGGACAGAGGATCAGGATGATAGTAATTGACTGAAACAGGACATAGATAAACAGAATGGACAGAGGATCAGGATGATAGTAATTGACTGAAACAGGACTTAGATAATCAGAATGGACAGAGGATCAGGATGATAGTAATTGACTGAAACAGGACATAGATAGTTAGAATAGACAGAGGATCAGGATGACAGTAATTGACTGAAACAGGAAATAGATAATCAGAATGGACAGAGGATCAGGATGATAGTAATTGACTGACATGGGACATAGATAATTAGAATGGACAGAGGATTAGGATGATACTAAGTGACAGAAACAGGACATAGATAATTAGAATGGACTGAGGATCAGGATGAAAGTAATTGACTGAAACAGGACATAGATAATTAGAATGGACAGAGGATCAGGATGATAGTAATTGACTGAAACAGGACATGGATAATTTGAATGGTCAGAGGATCAGGATGATAGTAATTGACTGAAATAGGACATAGATAATCAGAATGGACAGAGGATCAGGATGATAGTAATTGTCTGAAGCAGGACATAAATAATTAGAAAGCACAGAGGGTCAGGATGATAGTAATTGACTGAAACAGGACATAGATTATTAGAATGGACAGAGGATCAGGATGATAGTAATTGACTGAAACAGGACATAGATAATTAGAATGGACAGATGATCAGGATGATAGTAATTGAATGAAATAGGATATAGATAATCAGAATGGACATAGGATCAGGATGATAGTAATTGACTGAAACAGGACAGTGATAATTAGAATGGACAGAGGATCAGGATGATAGTAATTGAATGAAATAGGATATAGATAATTAGAATGGACAGAGGATCAGGATGATAGTAATTGAATGAAATAGGATATAGATAATCAGAATGGACATAGGATCAGGATGATAGTAATTGACTGAAACAGGACAGAGATAATTAGAATGGACAGAGGATCAGGATGATAGTAATTGAATGAAATAGGATATAGATATTCAGAATGGACAGAGAGTCAGGATGACAGTAATTGACTGAAACAGGACAGAGATAATTAGAATGGACATAGGATCAGGATGATAGTCATTGACTGAAACAGGACAGAGATAATTAGAATGGTCAGAGGATCAGGATGATAGTAATTGACTGAAACAGGACATAGATAATTAGATTAGACAGAGGATCAGGATGATAGTCATTGACTGAAACAGGACATAGATAATGAGAATGGACAGAGGATCAGGATGATAGTCATTGACTGAAACAGGACAGAGATAATTAGAATGGAGAGAGGATCAGGATGACAGTAATTGAATGAAACAGGACATAGATAATTAGATTAGACAGAGGATCAGGATGATAGTAATTGACTGAAACAGGACATAGATAATTAGAATGGACAGAGGATCAGGATGATAGTAATTGACTGAAACAGGACATAGATAATTAGAATGGAGAGAGGATCAGGATGACAGTAATTGAATGAAACAGGACATAGATAATTAGATTAGACAGAGGATCAGGATGATAGTAATTGACTGAAACAGGACATAGATAATTAGAATGGAGAGAGGATCAGGATGACAGTAATTGAATGAAACAGGACATAGATAATTAGATTAGACAGAGGATCAGGATGATAGTAATTGACTGAAACAGGACATAGATAATTAGAATGGACAGAGGATCAGGATGATAGTAATTGACTGAAACAGGACATAGATAATTAGAATGGAGAGAGGATCAGGATGACAGTAATTGAATGAAACAGGACATAGATAATTAGATTAGACAGAGGATCAGGATGATAGTAATTGACTGAAACAGGACATAGATAATTAGAATGGAGAGAGGATCAGGATGATAGTAATTGAATGAAACAGGACATAGATAATTAGATTAGACAGAGGATCAGGATGATAGTCATTGACTGAAACAGGACATAGATAATTAGAATGGACAGAGGATCAGGATGATAGTCATTGACTGAAACAGGACATAGATAATTAGAATGGACAGAGGATCAGGATGATAGTAATTGACTGAAACAGGACAGAGATAATTAGAATGGAGAGAGGATCAGGATGACAGTAATTGAATGAAACAGGACATAGATAATTAGATTAGACAGAGGATCAGGATGATAGTAATTGACTGAAACAGGACATAGATAATTACAATGGTCAGAGGATCAGGATGACAGTAATTGAATGAAATAGGATATAGATAATCAGAATAGACAGAGGATCAGGATGATAGTCATTGACTGAAACAGGACAGAGATAACTGGAATGGACAGAGGATCAGGATGATAGTCATTGACTGAAACAGGACATAGATAATTAGAATGGACATAGGATCAGGATGATAGTCATTGACTGAAACAGGACAGAGATAACTGGAATGGACAGAGGATCAGGATGATAGTCATTGACTGAAACAGGACATAGATAATTAGAATGTTCAGAGGATCAGGATGATAGTAATTGAATGAAATAGGATATAGATAATTAGAATGGACATAGGATCAGGATGATAGTAATTGACTGAAACAGGACAGAGATAATTAGAATGGAGAGAGGATCAGGATGACAGTAATTGAATGAAACAGGACATAGATAATTAGATTAGACAGAGGATCAGGATGATAGTAATTGACTGAAACAGGACATAGATAATCAGAATGGACATAGGATCAGGATGATAGTCATTGACTGAAACAGGACATAGATAATTAGAATGGAGAGAGGATCAGGATGATAGTAATTGAATGAAACAGGACATAGATAATTAGAATGGACAGAGGATCAGGATGATAGTAATTGACTGAAACAGGACATAGATAATTAGAATGTTCAGAGGATCAGGATGACAGTAATTGAATGAAACAGGACATAGATAATTAGATTAGACAGAGGATCAGGATGATAGTAATTGACTGAAACAGGACATAGATAATTACAATGGTCAGAGGATCAGGATGACAGTAATTGAATGAAATAGGATATAGATAATCAGAATGGACAGAGGATCAGGATGATAGTAATTGAATGAAACAGGACATAGATAATTAGATTAGACAGAGGATCAGGATGATAGTAATTGACTGAAACAGGACATAGATAATTACAATGGTCAGAGGATCAGGATGACAGTAATTGAATGAAATAGGATATAGATAATCAGAATGGACATAGGATCAGGATGATAGTCATTGACTGAAACAGGACAGAGATAATTAGAATGGAGAGAGGATCAGGATGACAGTAATTGAATGAAACAGGACATAGATAATTAGATTAGACAGAGGATCAGGATGATAGTAATTGACTGAAACAGGACATAGATAATTACAAGGGTCAGAGGATCAGGATGACAGTAATTGAATGAAATAGGATATAGATAATCAGAATGGACAGAGGATCAGGATGATAGTCATTGACTGAAACAGGACAGAGATAATTAGAATGGAGAGAGGATCAGGATGACAGTAATTGAATGAAACAGGACATAGATAATTAGATTAGACAGAGGATCAGGATGATAGTAATTGACTGAAACAGGACATAGATAATTAGAATGGACAGAGGATCAGGATGATAGTCATTGACTGAAACAGGACAGAGATAATTAGAATGGACAGAGGATCAGGATGACAGTAATTGAATGAAATAGGATATAGATAATTACAATGGTCAGAGTATCAGGATGACAGTAATTGAATGAAATAGGATATAGATAATTAGAATGGACATAGGATCAGGATGATAGTCATTGAATGAAATAGGACATAGATAATTACAATGGTCAGAGGATCAGGATGACAGTAATTGAATGAAATAGGATATAGATAATTAGAATGGACATAGGATCAGGATGATAGTCATTGACTGAAACAGGACATTGATAATTACAATGGTCAGAGGATCAGGATGACAGTAATTGAATGAAATAGGATATAGATAATTAGAATGGACAGAGGATCAGGATGATAGTAATTGACTGAAACAGGACAGAGATAATTAGAATGGACAGAGGATCAGGATGACAGTAATTGAATGAAATAGGATATAGATAATTACAATGGTCAGAGGATCAGGATGACAGTAATTGAATGAAATAGGACATAGATAATTAGAATGGACAGAGGATCAGGATGACAGTAATTGAATGAAATAGGATATAGATAATTACAATGGTCAGAGGATCAGGATGACAGTAATTGAATGAAATAGGATATAGATAATTAGAATGGACATAGGATCAGGATGATAGTAATTGAATGAAATAGGATATAGATAATTACAATGGTCAGAGGATCAGGATGACAGTAATTGAATGAAATAGGACATAGATAATTAGAATGGACAGAGGATCAGGATGATAGTAATTGACTGAAACAGGACAGAGATAATTAGAACGGACAGAGGATCAGGATGACAGTAATTGAATGAAATAGGATATAGATAATTAGAATGGACAGAGGATCAGGATGATAGTAATTGACTGAAACAGGATATAGATAATTACAATGGTCAGAGGATCAGGATGACAGTAATTAAATGAAATAGGACATAGATAATTAGAATGGACAGAGGATCAGGATGATAGTAATTGACTGAAACAGGACATAGATAATTACAATGGTCAGAGGATCAGGATGACAGTAATTGAATGAAATAGGATATAGATAATTAGAATGGACAGAGGATCAGGATGACAGTAATTGAATGAAATAGGATATAGATAATTAGAATGGACAGAGGATCAGGATGATAGTAATTGACTGAAACAGGATATAGATAATTACAATGGTCAGAGGATCAGGATGACAGTAATTGAATGAAATAGGACATAGATAATTAGAATGGACAGAAGATCAGGATGATAGTAATTGACTGAAACAGGACATAGATAATTACAATGGTCAGAGGATCAGGATGACAGTAATTGAATGAAATAGGATATAGATAATTAGAATGGACAGAGGATCAGGATGATAGTAATTGACTGAAACAGGACAGAGATAATTAGAATGGACAGAGGATCAGGATGACAGTAATTGAATGAAATAGGATATAGATAATTACAATGGTCAGAGGATCAGGATGACAGTAATTGAATGAAATAGGGCATAGATAATTAGAATGGACAGAGGATCAGGATGACAGTAATTGAATGAAATAGGATATAGATAATTACAATGGTCAGAGGATCAGGATGACAGTAATTGAATGAAATAGGATATAGATAATTAGAATGGACATAGGATCAGGATGATAGTCATTGACTGAAACAGGACAGAGATAATTAGAATGGACAGAGGATCAGGATGACAGTAATTGAATGAAATAGGATATAGATAATTACAATGGTCAGAGGATCAGGATGGCAGTAATTGAATGAAATAGGACATAGATAATTAGAATGGACAGAGGGTCAGGATGATAGTAATTGACTGAAACAGGACATAGATAATTGGAATGGACAGAGGATCAGGATGACAGTAATTGAATGAAACAGGACATAGATAATCAGAATGGACAGAGGATCAGGATGATAGTAATTGAATGAAACAGGACATAGATAATTAGATTAGACAGAGGATCAGGATGATAGTAATTGACTGAAACAGGACATAGATAATTACAATGGTCAGAGGATCAGGATGACAGTAATTGAATGAAATAGGATATAGATAATCAGAATGGACAGAGGATCAGGATGATAGTAATTGAATGAAACAGGACATAGATAATTAGATTAGACAGAGGATCAGGATGATAGTAATTGACTGAAACAGGACATAGATAATTAGAATGGACAGAGGATCAGGATGACAGTAATTGAATGAAACAGGACATAGATTATCAGAATGGACAGAGGATCAGGATGATAGTAATTGAATGAAACAGGACATAGATAATTAGATTAGACAGAGGATCAGGATGATAGTAATTGACTGAAACAGGACATAGATAATTACAATGGTCAGAGGATCAGGATGACAGTAATTGAATGAAATAGGATATAGATAATCAGAATGGACAGAGGATCAGGATGATAGTAATTGAATGAAACAGGACATAGATAATTAGATTAGACAGAGGATCAGGATGATAGTAATTGACTGAAACAGGACATAGATAATTACAATGGTCAGAGGATGAGGATGACAGTAATTGAATGAAATAGGATATAGATAATCAGAATGGACAGAGGATCAGGATGATAGTAATTGAATGAAACAGGACATAGATAATTAGATTAGACAGAGGATCAGGATGATAGTAATTGACTGAAACAGGACATAGATAATTAGAATGGACAGAGGATCAGGATGATAGCCATTGACTGAAACAGGACATAGATAATTAGAATGGACAGAGGATCAGGATGATAGTAATTGAATGAAATAGGATATAGATAATTAGAATGGACATAGGATCAGGATGATAGTAATTGAATGAAATAGGATATAGATAATTAGAATGGACAGAGGATCAGGATGATAGTAATTGAATGAAATAGGATATAGATAATTAGGATGGACAGAGGATCAGGATGATAGTAATTGATTGAAACAGGACATAGATAATTAGAATGGACAGAGGATCAGGATGATAGTCATTGACTGAAACAGGACATAGATAATTAGAATGGACAGAGGATCAGGATGATAGTAATTGAATGAAATAGGATATAGATAATTAGAATGGACATAGGATCAGGATGATAGTCATTGACTGAAACAGGACAGAGATAATTAGAATGGTCAGAGGATCAGGATGATAGTAATTGAATGAAATAGGATATAGATAATTAGAATGGACATAGGATCAGGATGATAGTCATTGACTGAAACAGGACAGAGATAATTAGAATGGACAGAGGATCAGGATGATAGTAATTGACTGAAACAGGACATAGATAATAAGAATGGACATAGGATCAGGATGATAGTCATTGACTGAAACAGGACAGAGATAATTAGAATGGTCAGAGGATCAGGATGATAGTCATTGACTGAAACAGGACAGAGATAATTAGAATGGTCAGAGGATCAGGATGATAGTAATTGAATGAAATAGGATATAGATAATTAGAATGGACATAGGATCAGGATGATAGTCATTGACTGAAACAGGACAGAGATAATTAGAATGGACAGAGGATCAGGATGATAGTAATTGACTGAAACAGGACATAGATAATTAGAATGGACAGAGGATCAGGATGATAGTAATTGACTGAAACAGGACATAGATAATTAGAATGGACATAGGATCAGGATGATAGTCATTGACTGAAACAGGACATAGATAATTAGAATGGACAGAGGATCAGGATGATAGTAATTGAATGAAACAGGACATAGATAATTAGATTAGACAGAGGATCAGGATGATAGTAATTGACTGAAACAGGACATAGATAATTACAATGGTCAGAGGATCAGGATGACAGTAATTGAATGAAATAGGATATAGATAATTAGAATGGACATAGGATCAGGATGATAGTCATTGACTGAAACAGGACAGAGATAATTAGAATGGACAGAGGATCAGGATGACAGTAATTGAATGAAACAGGACATAGATAATCAGAATGGACAGAGGATCAGGATGATAGTAATTGAATGAAACAGGACATAGATAATTAGATTAGACAGAGGATCAGGATGATAGTAATTGACTGAAACAGGACATAGATAATTACAATGGTCAGAGGATCAGGATGACAGTAATTGAATGAAATAGGATATAGATAATCAGAATGGACAGAGGATCAGGATGATAGTAATTGAATGAAACAGGACATAGATAATTAGATTAGACAGAGGATCAGGATGATAGTAATTGACTGAAACAGGACATAGATAATTACAATGGTCAGAGGATCAGGATGACAGTAATTGAATGAAATAGGATATAGATAATCAGTATGGACAGAGGATCAGGATGATAGTAATTGAATGAAACAGGACATAGATAATTAGATTAGACAGAGGATCAGGATGATAGTAATTGACTGAAACAGGACATAGATAATTAGAATGGACAGAGGATCAGGATGATAGTCATTGACTGAAACAGGACATAGATAATTAGAATGGACAGAGGATCAGGATGATAGTAATTGAATGAAATAGGATATAGATAATTAGAATGGACATAGGATCAGGATGATAGTAATTGAATGAAATAGGATATAGATAATTAGAATGGACATAGGATCAGGATGATAGTAATTGAATGAAATAGGATATAGATAATTAGAATGGACATAGGATCAGGATGATAGTCATTGACTGAAACAGGACAGAGATAATTAGAATGGTCAGAGGATCAGGATGATAGTAATTGAATGAAATAGGATATAGATAATCAGAATGGACAGAGGATCAGGATGATAGTCATTGACTGAAACAGGACAGAGATAATTAGAATGGTCAGAGGATCAGGATGATAGTCATTGACTGAAATAGGATATAGATAATCAGAATGGACAGAGGATCAGGATGATAGTCATTGACTGAAACAGGACAGAGATAATTAGAATGGTCAGAGGATCAGGATGACAGTAATTGAATGAAATAGGATATAGATAATCAGAATGGACAGAGGATCAGGATGATAGTCATTGACTGAAACAGGACAGAGATAATTAGAATGGTCCGAGGATCAGGATGATAGTAATTGACTGAAACAGGACATAGATAATTATAATGGTCAGAGGATCAGTATGACAGTAATTGAATGAAATAGGATATAGATAATTAGAATGGACATAGGATCAGGATGATAGTCATTGACTGAAACAGGACAGAGATAATTAGAATGGTCAGAGGATCAGGATGACAGTAATTGAATGAAACAGGACAGAGATAATTAGAATGGTCAGAGGATCAGGATGACAGTAATTGAATGAAATAGGATATAGATAATTAGAATGGACAGAGGATCAGGATGATAGTAATTGAATGAAATAGGATATAGATAATTAGAATGGACATAGGATCAGGATGATAGTAATTGACTGAAACAGGACATAGATAATTAGAATGGACAGAGGATCAGGATGACAGTAATTGAATGAAATAGGATATAGATAATTAGAATGGACATAGGATCAGGATGATAGTAATTGACTGAAACAGGACATAGATAATTAGAATAGACAGAGGATCAGGATGATAGTAATTGACTGAAACAGGACATAGATAGTCAGAATGGACAGAGGATCAGGATGGTAGTAAAGGTCTGAAACAGGACATAGATAATTAGAATGGACAGAGGATATGGATGATAGTAATTGACTGAAACAGGACATAGATAAATAGAATGGACAGAGGATCAGGATGATAGTAATTGACTGAAACAGGACATAGATAATTAGAATGGACAGAGGATCAGGATGATTGTAATTGACTGAAACAGGACATAGATAATTAGAATAGACAGAGGATCAGGATGACAGTAATTGACTGAAACAGGACATAGATAATTAGAATGTACAGAGGATCAGGATGATAGTAATTGACTGAAACAGGACATAGATTATTAGAATAGACAGAGGATCAGGATGATAGTAATTGACTGAAACAGGACATAGATAATCAGAATAGACAGTGTATCAGGATGATAGTAATTGACTGAAACAGGACATAGATAATTAGAATAGACAGAGGATCAGGATGATAGTAATTGACTGAAACAGGACATAGATAATCAGAATGGACAGAGGATCAGGATGATAGTAATTGACTGAAACAGGACATAGATAATTAGAATGTACAGAGGATCAGGATGATAGTAATTGACTGAAACAGGACATAGATAATTAGAATAGACAGAGGATCAGGATGATAGTAATTGACTGAAACAGGACATAGATAATTAGAATGGACAGAGGATCAGGATGATAGTAATTGACTGAAACAGGACATAGATAATTAGAATGTACAGAGGATCAGGATGATAGTAATTGACTGAAACAGGACATGGATAATTTGAATGGTCAGAGGATCAGGATGATAGTAATTGACTGAAATAGGACAGAGATAATGAGAATGGACAGATGATCAGGATGATAGTAATTGACTGAAACAGGACATATATAATTAGAAAGCACAGAGGATCAGGATGATAGTAATTGACTGAAACAGGACATAGATAATTAGAATAGACAGAGGATCAGGATGATTGTAATTGACTGAAACAGGACATAGATAATTAGAATGGACAGAGGATCAGGATGGTAGTAATTGACTGAAACAGGACATAGATAATTAGAATGGACAGAGGATCAGGATGATAGTAATTGACTGAAACAGGACATAGATAATTAGAATGGACAGAGGATCAGGATGATAGTAATTGACTGAAACAGGACATAGATAATTAGAATGGACAGAGGATCAGGATGATAGTAATTGACTGAAACAGGACATAGATAATTAGAATGGACAGAGGATCAGGATGATTGTAATTAACTGAAACAGGACATAGATAATTAGAATAGACAGAGGATCAGGATGATAGTAATTGACTGAAACAGGACATAGATAATCAGAATGGACAGAGGATCAGGATGATACTAAGTGACTGAAACAGGACATAGATATTTAGAATGGACAGAGGATCAGGATGATAGTAATTGACTGAAACAGGACATAGATAATTAGAATGGACAGAGGATCAGGATGATAGTAATTGACTGAAACAGGACATGGATAATTTGAATGGTCAGAGGATCAGGATGATAGTAATTGACTGAAATAGGACAGAGATAATTAGAATGGACAGAGGATCAGGATGATAGTAATTGACTGAAACAGGACATATATAATTAGAAAGCACAGAGGATCAGGATGATAGTAATTGACTGAAACAGGACATAGATAATTAGAATAGACAGAGGATCATGATGATTGTAATTGACTGAAACAGGACATAGATAATTAGAATGGACAGAGGATCAGGATGGTAGTAATTGACTGAAACAGGAAATAGATAATTAGAATGGACAGAGGATCAGGATGATAGTAATTGACTGAAACAGGACATAGATAATTAGAATGGACAGAGGATCAGGATGATAGTAATTGACTGAAACAGGACATAGATAATTAGAATGGACAGAGGATCAGGATGATAGTAATTGACTGAAACAGGACATAGATAATTAGAATAGACAGAGGATCAGGATGATAGTAATTGACTGAAACAGGACATAGATAATTAGAATGGACAGAGGATCAGGATGATAGTAATTGACTGAAACAGGACATGGATAATTTGAATGGTCAGAGGATCAGGATGATAGTAATTGACTGAAATAGGACAGAGATAATTAGAATGGACAGAGGATCAGGATGATAGTAATTGACTGAAACAGGACATGTATAATTAGAAAGCACAGAGGATCAGGATGATAGTAATTGACTGAAACAGGACATAGATAATTTGAATAGACAGAGGATCAGGATGATTGTAATTGACTGAAACAGGACATAGATAATTAGAATGGACAGAGGATCAGGATGGTAGTAATTGACTGAAACAGGACATAGATAATTAGAATGGACAGAGGATCAGGATGATAGTAATTGACTGAAACAGGACATAGATAATTAGAATGGACAGAGGATCAGGATGATAGTAATTGACTGAAACAGGACATAGATAATTAGAATGGACAGAGGATCAGGATGATAGTAATTGACTGAAACAGGTCATAGATAATTAGAATGGACAGAGGATCAGGATGATAGTAATTGACTGAAACAGGACATAGATAATTAGAATGGACAGAGGATCAGGATGGTAGTCATTGACTGAAACAGTACATAGATAATTAGAATGGACAGAGGATCAGGATGATAGTAATTGACTGAAACAGGACATAGATAATTAGAATGGACAGAGGATCAGGATGATAGTAATTGACTGAAACAGGACATAGATAATTAGAATGGACAGAGGATCAGGATGATAGTAATTGACTGAAACAGGACATAGATAATTAGAATGGACAGAGGATCAGGATGATAGTAATTGACTGAAACAGGACATAGATAATTAGAATGTTCAGAGGATCAGGATGATAGTAATTGACTGAAACAGGACATAGATAATTAGAATGGACAGAGGATCAGGATGATAGTAATTGACTGAAACAGGACATAGATAATTAGAATGGACAGAGGATCAGGATGATAGTAATTGACTGAAACAGGACATAGATAATCAGAATGGACAGAGGATCAGGATGATAGTAATTGACTGAAACAGGACATAGATAATTAGAATGGTCAGAGGATCAGGATGATAGTAATTGACTGAAACAGGACTTAGATAATTAGAATGGACAGAGGATCAGGATGATAGTAATTGACTGAAACAGGACAGAGATAATTAGAATGGTCAGAGGATCAGGATGATAGTCATTGACTGAAACAGGACAGAGATAATTAGAATGGTCAGAGGATCAGGATGATAGTAATTGAATGAAATAGGATATAGATAATTAGAATGGACATAGGATCAGGATGATAGTCATTGACTGAAACAGGACAGAGATAATTAGAATGGACAGAGGATCAGGATGATAGTAATTGACTGAAACAGGACATAGATAATTAGAATGGACAGAGGATCAGGATGATAGTAATTGACTGAAACAGGACATAGATAATTAGAATGGACATAGGATCAGGATGATAGTCATTGACTGAAACAGGACATAGATAATTAGAATGGACAGAGGATCAGGATGAGAGTAATTGAATGAAACAGGACATTGATAATTAGATTAGACAGAGGATCAGGATGATAGTAATTGACTGAAACAGGACATAGATAATTACAATGGTCAGAGGATCAGGATGACAGTAATTGAATGAAATAGGATATAGATAATTAGAATGGACATAGGATCAGGATGATAGTCATTGACTGAAACAGGACAGAGATAATTAGAATGGACAGAGGATCAGGATGACAGTAATTGAATGAAAAAGTACATAGATAATCAGAATGGACAGAGGATCAGGATGATAGTAATTGAATGAAACAGGACATAGATAATTAGATTAGACAGAGGATCAGGATGATAGTAATTGACTGAAACAGGACATAGATAATTACAATGGTCAGAGGATCAGGATGACAGTAATTGAATGAAATAGGATATAGATAATCAGAATGGACAGAGGATCAGGATGATAGTAATTGAATGAAACAGGACATAGATAATTAGATTAGACAGAGGATCAGGATGATAGTAATTGACTGAAACAGGACATAGATAATTACAATGGTCAGAGGATCAGGATGACAGTAATTGAATGAAATAGGATATGGATAATCTGTATGGACAGAGGATCAGGATGATAGTAATTGAATGAAACAGGACATAGATAATTAGATTAGACAGAGGATCAGGATGATAGTAATTGACTGAAACAGGACATAGATAATTAGAATGGACAGAGGATCAGGATGATAGTCATTGACTGAAACAGGACATAGATAATTAGAATGGACAGAGGATCAGGATGATAGTAATTGAATGAAATAGGATATAGATAATTAGAATGGACATAGGATCAGGATGATAGTAATTGAATGAAATAGGATATAGATAATTAGAATGGACATAGGATCAGGATGATAGTAATTGAATGAAATAGGATATAGATAATTAGAATAGACATAGGATCAGGATGATAGTCATTGACTGAAACAGGACAGAGATAATTAGAATGGTCAGAGGATCAGGATGATAGTAATTGAATGAAATAGGATATAGATAATCAGAATGGACAGAGGATCAGGATGATAGTCATTGACTGAAACAGGACAGAGATAATTAGAATGGTCAGAGGATCTGGATGATAGTCATTGACTGAAATAGGATATAGATAATCAGAATGGACAGAGGATCAGGATGATAGTCATTGACTGAAACAGGACAGAGATAATTAGAATGGTCAGAGGATCAGGATGACAGTAATTGAATGAAATAGGATATAGATAATCAGAATGGACAGAGGATCAGGATGATAGTCATTGACTGAAACAGGACAGAGATAATTAGAATGGTCAGAGGATCAGGATGATAGTAATTGACTGAAACAGGACATAGATAATTATAATGGTCAGAGGATCAGGATGACAGTAATTGAATGAAATAGGATATAGATAATTAGAATGGACATAGGATCAGGATGACAGTCATTGACTGAAACAGGACAGAGATAATTAGAATGGTCAGAGGATCAGGATGACAGTAATTGAATGAAACAGGACAGAGATAATTAGAATGGTCAGAGGATCAGGATGACAGTAATTGAATGAAATAGGATATAGATAATTAGAATGGACAGAGGATCAGGATGATAGTAATTGAATGAAATAGGATATAGATAATTAGAATGGACATAGGATCAGGATGATAGTAATTGACTGAAACAGGACATAGATAATTAGAATGGACAGAGGATCAGGATGACAGTAATTGAATGAAATAGTATATAGATAATTAGAATGGACATAGGATCAGGATGATAGTAATTGACTGAAACAGGACATAGATAATTAGAATAGACAGAGGATCAGGATGATAGTAATTGACTGAAACAGGACATAGATAGTCAGAATGGACAGAGGATCAGGATGAAAGTAAAGGTCTGAAACAGGACATAGATAATTAGAATGGACAGAGGATCTGGATGATAGTAATTGACTGAAACAGGACATAGATAAATAGAATGGACAGAGGATCAGGATGATATTAATGGACTGAAACAGGACATAGATAATTAGAATGGACAGAGGATCAGGATGATTGTAATTGACTGAAACAGGACATAGATAATTAGAATAGACAGAGGATCAGGATGATAGTAATTGACTGAAACAGGACATAGATAATTAGAATGTACAGAGGATCAGGATGATAGTAATTGACTGAAACAGGACATAGATTATTAGAATAGACAGAGGATCAGGATGATAGTAATTGACTGAAAAAGGACATAGACAATCAGAATAGACAGTGGATCAGGATGATAGTAATTGACTGAAACAGGACATAGATAATTAGAATAGACAGAGGATCAGGATGATAGTAATTGACTGAAACAGGACATAGATAATCAGAATGGACAGAGGATCAGGATGATAGTAATTGACTGAAACAGGACATAGATAATTAGAATGGACAGAGGATCAGGATGAAAGTAATTGACTGAAACAGGACATTAATAATCAGAATAGACAGAGGATCAGGATGATAGTAATTGACTGAAACAGGACATTAATAATCAGAATAGACTGAGGATCAGGATGATAGTAATTGACTGAAACAGGACATAGATAATTAGAATGGACAGAGGATCAGAATGATAGTAATTGACTGAAACAGGACATAGATAATTAGAATGGACAGAGGATCAGGATGATAGTAATTGACTGAAACAGGACATGGATAATTTGAATGGTCAGAGGATCAGGATGATAGTAATTGACTGAAATAGGACAGAGATAATTAGAATGGACAGAGGATCAGGATGATAGTAATTGACTGAAACAGGACATATATAATTAGAAAGCACAGAGGATCAGGATGATAGTAATTGACTGAAACAGGACATAGATAATTAGAATAGACAGAGGATCAGGATGATTGTAATTGACTGAAACAGGACATAGATAATTAGAATGGACAGAGGATCAGGATGGTAGTAATTGACTGAAACAGGACATAGATAATTAGAATGGACAGAGCATCAGGATGATAGTAATTGACTGAAACAGTACATAGATAATTAGAATGGACAGAGGATCAGGATGATAGTAATTGACTGAAACAGGACATAGATAATTAGAATGGACAGAGGATCAGGATGATAGTAATTGACTGAAACAGGACATAGATAATTAGAATGGACAGAGGATCAGGATGATTGTAATTAACTGAAACAGGACATAGATAATTAGAATAGACAGAGGATCAGGATGATAGTAATTGACTGAAACAGGACATAGATAATCAGAATGGACAGAGGATCAGGATGATACTAAGTGACTGAAACAGGACATAGATATTTAGAATGGACAGAGGATCAGGATGATAGTAATTGACTGAAACAGGACATAGATAATTAGAATGGACAGAGGATCAGGATGATAGTAATTGACTGAAACAGGACATGGATAATTTGAATGCTCAGAGGATCAGGATGATAGTAATTGACTGAAATAGGACAGAGATAATTAGAATGGACAGAGGATCAGGATGATAGTAATTGACTGAAACAGGACATATATAATTAGAAAGCACAGAGGATCAGGATGATAGTAATTGACTGAAACAGGACATAGATAATTAGAATAGACAGAGGATCAGGATGATTGTAATTGACTGAAACAGGACATAGATAATTAGAATGGACAGAGGATCAGGATGGTAGTAATTGACTGAAACAGGAAATAGATAATTAGAATGGACAGAGGATCAGGATGATAGTAATTGACTGAAACAGGACATAGATAATTAGAATGGACAGAGGATCAGGATGATAGTAATTGACTGAAACAGGACATAGATAATTAGAATGGACAGAGGATCAGGATGATAGTAATTGACTGAAACAGGACATAGATAATTAGAATAGACAGAGGATCAGGATGATAGTAATTGACTGGAACAGGACATAGATAATTAGAATGGACAGAGGATCAGGATGATAGTAATTGACTGAAACAGGACATGGATAATTTGAATGGTCAGAGGATCAGGATGATAGTAATTGACTGATATAGGACAGAGATAATTAGAATGGACAGAGGATCAGGATGATAGTAATTGACTGAAACAGGACATATATAATTAGAAAGCACAGAGGATCAGGATAATAGTAATTGACTGAAACAGGACATAGATAATTTGAATAGACAGAGGATCAGGATGATTGTAATTGACTGAAACAGGACATAGATAATTTGAATGGACAGAGGATCAGGATGGCAGTAATTGACTGAAACAGGACATAGATAATTAGAATGGACAGAGGATCAGGATGATAGTAATTGACTGAAACAGGACATAGATAATTAGAATGGACAGAGGATCAGGATGATAGTAATTGACTGAAACAGGACATAGATAATTAGAATGGACAGAGGATCAGGATGATAGTAATTGACTGAAACAGGACATAGATAATTAGAATGGACAGAGGATCAGGATGATAGTAATTGACTGAAACAGGACATAGATAATTAGAATGGACAGAGGATCAGGATGGTAGTCATTGACTGAAACAGTACATAGATAATTAGAATGGACAGAGGATCAGGATGATAGTAATTGACTGAAACAGGACATAGATAATTAGAATGGACAGAGGATCAGGATGATAGTAATTGACTGAAACAGGACATAGATAATTAGAATGGACAGAGGATCAGGATGATAGTTATTGATGAAACAGGACATAGATAATTAGAATGGACAGAGGATCAGGATGATAGTAATTGACTGAAACAGGACATAGATAATTAGAATGTTCAGAGGATCAGGATGATAGTAATTGACTGAAACAGGACATAGATAATTAGAATGGACAGAGGATCAGGATGATAGTAATTGACTGAAACAGGACATAGATAATTAGAATGGACAGAGGATCAGGATGATAGTAATTGACTGAAACAGGACATAGATAATCAGAATGGACAGAGGATCAGGATGATAGTAATTGACTGAAACAGGACATAGATAATTAGAATGGTCAGAGGATCAGGATGATAGTAATTGACTGAAACAGGACTTAGATAATTAGAATGGACAGAGGATCAGGATGATAGTAATTGACTGAAACAGAACATAGATAATCAGAATGGACAGAGGATCAGGATGATAGTAATTGACTGAAACAGGGCATAGATAATTAGAATGTTCAGAGGATCAGGATGACAGTAATTGACTGAAACAGGACATAGATAAATAGAATGGACAGAGGATCAGGATGATAGTAATTGACTGAAACAGGACATTGATAATTAGAATAGACAGAGGATCAGGATGATAGTAATTGACTGAAACAGGACATAAATAATTAGAATAGACAGAGGATGAGGATGATAGTAATTGACTGAAACAGAACATAGATAATTAGAATAGACAGAGGATCAGGATGATATTAATTTACTGAAACAGGACATAGATAATCGGAATGGACAGAGGATCAGGATGATAGCAATTGACTGAAACAGGACATAGATAATTAGAATGGACAGAGGATCTGGATGATAGTAATTGACTGAAACAGGACATAGATAAATAGAATGGACAGAGGATCAGGATGATTGTAATTGACTGAAACAGGACATAGATAAATAGGATGGACAGAGGATCAGGATGATAGTAATTGACTGAAACAGGACATAGATAATTAGAATGGACAGAGGATCAGGATGATAGTAATTGACTGAAACAGGACATAGATAATCAGAATGGACAGAGGATCAGGATGATAGTAAAGGACCGAAACAGGACATAGATAATTAGAATGGACAGAGGATCTGGATGATAGTAATTGAATGAAACAGGACATAGATAATCAGAATGGACAGAGGATCAGGATGATAGTAAAGGACTGAAACAGGACATAGATAATTAGAATAGACTGAGGATCAGGATGATAGTAATTGACTGAAACAGGACATCGATAATTAGAATGGACAGAGGATCAGGATGATAGTAATTGACTGAAACAGGACATAGATAATCAGAATGGACAGAGGATCAGGATGATAGTAATTGACTGAAACAGGACATAGATAATCAGAATGGACAGAGGATCAGGATGATAGTAAAGGTCTGAAACAGGACATAGATAATTAGAATGGACAGAGGATCTGGATGATAGTAATTGACTGAAACAGGACAGAGATAATTAGAATGGACAGAGGATCAGGATGATAGTGATTGACTGAAACAGGACATAGATAATTAGAATGGACAGAGGATCAAGATGATAGTAATTGACTGAAACAGGACATAGATAATTAGAATGGACAGAGAATCAGGATGATAGTGATTGACTGAAACAGGACATAGATTATCAGTATTGTCAGAGGATCAGGATGATAGTAATTGACTGAAACAGGACATAGATAATTAGAATAGGCAGAGGATCAGGATGATAGTAATTGAATGAAACAGGACATAGATAATTAGAATGGACAGAGGATCTGGATGATAGTAATTGACTGAAACAGGACATAGATAATTAAAATGGACAGATGATCAGGATGATAGTAATTGACTGAAACAGGACATAGATAATTAGAATGGACAGATGATCAGGATGATAGTAATTGACTGAAACAGGACATAGATAATTAGAATAGACAGAGGATCAGGATGATAGTAATTGACTGAAACAGGACATAGATAATTAGAATAGACAGAGGATCAGGATGATAGTAATTGACTGAAACAGGACATAGATAATTAGAATGGACAGAGGATCAGGATGATATTAATTGACTGAAACAGGACATAGATAATTAGAATAGACAGAGGATCAGGATGATAGTAATTGACTGAAACAGGACAATGATAATTAGAATGGACAGAGGATCAGGATGATAGTAATTGACTGAAACAGGGCATAGATAATTAGAATGGACAGAGGATCAGGATGATAGTAATTGACTGAAACAGGACAATGATAATTAGAATGGACAGAGGATCAGGATGATAGTAATTGGCTGAAACAGGACATAGATAATTAGAATGGACAGAGGATCAGGATGATAGTAATTGACTGAAACAGGACATAGATAATTAGAATGGACAGAGGATCAGGATGATAGTAATTGACTGAAACAGGACAATGATAATTAGAATGGACAGAGGATCAGGATGATAGTAATTGACTGAAACAGGACATAGATAATTAGAATAGACAGAGGATCAGGATGATAGTAATTGACTGAAACAGGACATAGATATTTAGAATGGACAGAGTATCAGGATGACAGTAATTGAATGAAATAGGATATAGATAATCAGAATGGACAGAGGATCAGAATGTTAGTAATTGACTGAAACCGGACATAGATAATCAGAATGGCTTAGAGGGAGTGCAATGAAGATTCACCAGACGTGTTCCTGGGATGGCGGGACTGTCCTATGAAGAGAGAGTGGAGAAACTGGACCTGTATTCTCTAGAGTTTCAAAGAACGAGAGGTGATCTCATTGAAACCTACATAATACTGAAACGGCTAGACCGGGTAGATGCTGGTGAGATGTTTCCTCTAGTTGGGGAGTCTAGAACCAGCAGACACAATTTTAAAATAATAGAGAAGCCAGTTAGGACAGAGATGAGGGGAAAGTTCTTTCCTCAGAGGGTTTTGATATTTGGAATTCTCTACCCTAGAGGGCTGTGGAAGCTCAGTCATTGTGTATGTTTAAAGTGGTGGTTGACAGTTTTCTAAATACCAGTGACATAAACGGATATGGGGATAGTGAGGGAAAAAGGCATTGAAGTGGATGATAAGCCATCATAATATTGAATGGTGGGCCAGGCTCGATGGGCTGAATGGCCTACTCCAGCTGCGATGTTCTGAAGCTGCTTACCTCTTTCAAACTCGAGGTAAGTTTAATCAGGCTGCTCTCGGAGGGTTCAGAATGTTTGCTGGTACACCTCTGGTACTATCTCGTTTGTACCCAGGATAGTAATTTTAGTCATCACAAAATCTGATGAATTTTCATCTGGCAACAGTGAATAAACCTCATGGGCTTTTCCTGTTATTTTATTTTGTAAAAACAGTGTCCATCTCTCTGCGGGCTATTTCAGCTGCTTTGCAAGTTTTACAATAGTGAAGAGAAATTCTGCCACATCCTCCTCATTGAACTTTCGCATGAACTCGGAGAACTTTAAGAGTTCAGCGCATGGCCCTGAGCTAGGGGCAGCTCCCTCACTAGCTGTGTCTTCACTGGGTGTATTGGGTCTTCCTCTAGTTGTTTGAGCTGCCTTAACTCCCTTTCCTCCTTCTGGAACACTCTTACTTTCTCCCTTTCACTCTGCTCTTTCTCGCTCTCTCTGGAATTCTAATTCTCGTCTCTTCTGTTATAGTTTTACCTTAGCTAACATTACTCTATCTGTTAGTGATTCTCACCCTGTGTGAGTCTTCAGCTTCAAGTGAAAAATGGTTGGACACAGGTCTTAGGATTTCAGGTTCTGAGCTTTTGGACGGAGAGTAATCCTTAACTGTCCAGCCACATTACTAAACTTTTCAACTGATAGGACTTTTAACCTGTCCCGAGTTACTTCACTGGGTATGTAACTCCTTTATAGCGAATGGAACTCCTTTATCCAAAAAGACAGGGAGACAGAAAGCTGGAAGCTCCAGGCTAGTTAGCTTTATATCTGTCTTGCAGAAAATGTGAGCAGTTATTATTAAAGACATAATAGATAAAATAAAGATAATCAGGCAGAGTCAACATGGTTTTCTCAAAAGGAAATCATGTTTAACAAAATTTATTCGACTTCTTTGAAGAAGTAGCATGTGCTGTGGAGAAAGGGAAACAGGTGGATGTACTGTACTTAGAGGTCCAGAATGCATTTGATAAGGTGTCACATCAAACGGTATTGCTCATGGTGTAGGGGGTAACAAATTGGCATGGATAGAAGATTTCCTAGTTCACAGGAAACAGAAGGTAGGCATAAATAGGTCATTTTCTGGTTGGCAAGGTGTAATGAGTGGTGTGCCACAGGAATCAATATTGGGGCCTCAACATTTTACAATTTATAGAAATGACTTGGATGAATGGACCAAAGGTATAGTTGCTAAAATTGCTGATGACACAAAGTTAGGCAGTAAAGTAAGTTGTGAAGAGGACATCAGGAGGTTAAAAATGGAATATAGATAGGTGAAGTCAGTGGGCAAAGATCTGGCAAATGGAGTACAATGTGGAAAAATGCGAAATTGTCTATTTTGGCACGAAGAATAAAAAGAATCATCTATCTAAATGGTGAGAGATTGCAGAGCTCTGAGATGTAGCGGGATCTGGGTGTTCTCGTGCATGAATCGCAAAATGTGAGTATGCAGGTACAGCACGTAATTAGGAAAGCTAATAGAATGTTATTGAATATCATGAGGGGAATTGAATACCAAAGAAGGAAGATTATGCTTCAGCTGTACAGGGCATTGATGAGACCACATCTGGAGTACTGTGTACAGTAGTGGTCTCCTTATTTAAGGAAGGATGTAAATGCATTGTAGCAGTTCAGAAAAGGTTTGCGAGAATAATACCTGGAATGGGTGGATTGTCTTATGAGGAAAGATTGGACAGGCTAGGCTTGTATCCACTGCAGTTTAGAAGAGTAAGAGGCGACTTGATTGGAACATATAAGATCATGAGGGGTCTTGACAGGGTGGGTGTGGAAAGGATGTTACCCCTTGTGGGAGAATCTAGAACTAGGGGACACAATTTAAAAATAAGGGGTCGCCCATTGAAAACAGGAAAGCAGAGAATTGCTTTCTCTCAGAGGGTCGTGAGATTTTGGAACTCTCGTCCTCTAAAGGCAGTGGAAGCAGAGTCTTTAGCTATTTTAAGGCAGAGATAGATAGATTCTTGATAAACAAGGGGTAAAATGTTATCGGAGTTAGGTGAGAATGTGAAGTCGAGGTTAAACTCGGATTAGCGATGATCTTATTGAATGACAAAGCAGGCTTGAGGGGCCGAGTGGCCTACTCCTGCTCTTAATTCGTATGTTCACGTGTTCGTTTGCTCTGGTTTTGCAAGGTGCTGGCTTTGAATGTGGATATTGTAGTGCTCCAGCAGTGAAAAACACAATAAAACTGCTTTGAAATTGTTTTCTCAGGATCAATTGCTTTTACCACTTCTCTGGCCACAGGCGAGGTACCAGAGGACTGGTGGACAGCGAATGTGGTACCATATTCAAGAAGGGTAGCAGGGATTTTAGTTTCGTTTAGTTTAGAGATACAGCACTGAAGCCCTTCGGCCCACCAAGTCTGTGCCGACCATCAACCTCACATTTATATTAATCCTACACTAATTCCATATTCCTACCACATCCCCAACTGTCCCTATGTTCCCCTACCACCTACCTGTACTAGGGGCAATTGCTAATGGCCAACTTACCTATCAACCTGCAAGTCTTTGGCATGTGGGGGAAAACTGCACCACCCGGAGGAAACCCACGCAGAAACAGGGAGAACTTGTAAACTCCACACAGGCAGTACCCAGAATTGAACCCGGGTCACTGGAGCTGTGAGGCTGCGGTGCAGACCACTGCGCCACTCTGCCACGTGTACCTGGTAAGTACAGGCCCGTGAGTGGTTGGGAAACTATTGGAAAAAAATCTGTGGGAGAGGATTCATCTCCACTTGGAGAGGCAGAGATCATTCAGGGATAGTTAGCATGGCTTTGTCGGGGGAGATCGCGTCTAACAAATTTGATTGAATTTTTGATGAAGTGACTAAATGTGTCGATGAGGGTAAAGCAGTTGATGAAGTCTACATGGACTTCAGTACGGCTTTTGATCAGGTCCCGCATGGGGCATTGGTTATGAATGTAAGAGCCCATGGGATCAAGGGTAATTTGGCAAATTGGATCCAAAATTGCCTTCGTGGCTGGAGGCAGAGGGTGATGGTTGAGGGCTGCTTTTACGAGTGGAAGCCTGTGACCAGTGGTGTACCACAGGGATTTGGTGCTGCGACCCTTGCTGTTTGTAGTATGCATTAATGATTTAGACGTGAATTTGGGAGGCATGATCAGTAAGTTCGCAGATGACACGAAAATTGGTGGTGATGTAAATAGTGAGGAAGAAAGCTTGAGATTACAGGACGATATAGATGGGCTGGTAAAATGGGCAAACAGTGGCAAATGGAATTTAATCCTGAGAAATGTGAGGTGATGCATTTTGGGAGGAATAACAAGGCAAGGGAATATAGAAGGGATGGTAGGACCCCAGGAAGTACCGAGGGTCAGAAGGACCATGTAAAACACCCCCACTGTCCTCAGTAATATTAACACACTGACAGAGAACACAGATTAATATTAACACACTCACTGACACACTGTGTATATCATGACCCACAGTCAGATACACCCTGTGAAGTGTAAAACACCATCACTGTCCTCAGCAATATTAACACACTGACAGAGAACACAGATTAATATTAACACACTCACTGACACACTGTGTATATCATGACTCACAGTCAGATACACCCTGTGAAGTGTAAAACATCCCCACTGTCCTCAGTAATATTAACACACTGACAGAGAACACAGATTAATATTAACACACTCACTGACACACTGTTTATATCATGACCCACAGTCAGATACACCCTGTGAAGTGTAAAACACCCCCACTGTCCTCAGGAATATTAACACACTGACAGAGAACACAGATTAATATTAACACACTCACTGACACACTGTGTATATCATGACCCACAGTCAGATACACCCTGTGTAGTGTAAAACACTGAAGAATGCCTGCAGAGTCTCATCGACAGGTTTGCGTCTGCCTGCAATGAATTTGGCCTAACCATCAGCCTCAAGAAAACGAACATCATGGGGCAGGATGTCAGAAATGCTCCATCCATCAATATTGGCGACCACGCTCTGGAAGTGGTTCAAGAGTTCACCTACCTAGGCTCAACTATCACCAGTAACCTGTCTCTAGATGCAGAAATCAACAAGCGCATGGGTAAGGCTTCCACTGCTATGTTCAGACTGGCCAAGAGAGTGTGGGAAAATGGCGCACTGACACGGAACACAAAAGTCCGAGTGTATCAGGCCTGTGTCCTCAGTACCTTGCTCTACGGCAGCGAGGCCTGGACAACGTATGCCAGCCAAGAGCGACGTCTCAATTCATTCCATCTTCGCTGCCTTCGTAGAATACTTGGCATCAGGTGGCAGGACTATATCTCCAACACAGAAGTCCTTGAAGCGGCCAACATCCCCAGCTTATACACACTACTGAGTCAGCGGCGCTTGAGATGGCTTGGCCATGTGAGCCGCATGGAAGATGGCAGGATCCCCAAAGACACATTGTACAGCGAGCTCGCCACTGGTATCAGACCCACCGGCCGTCCATGTCTCCGTTATAAAGACGTCTGCAAACGCGACATGAAATCGTGTGACATTGATCACAAGTCGTGGGAGTCAGTTGCCAGCATTCGCCAGAGCTGGCGGGCAGCCATAAAGACAGGGCTAAATTGTGGTGAGTCGAAGAGACTTAGTAGTTGGCAGGAAAAAAGACAGAGGCGCAAGGGGAGAGCCAACTGTGCAACAGCCCCAACAAACAAATTTCTCTGCAGCACCTGTGGAAGAGCCTGTCACTCCAGAATTGGCCTTTATAGCCACTCCAGGCGCTGCTTCACAAACCACTGACCACCTCCAGGCGCGTATCCATTGTCTCTCGAGATAAGGAGGCCCAAAAGAAAAAAGAAGAAATAAATTTGTGGTTGGATATGAATCCGGAATAATTTCTTTTAAAAAAAACAAGATCTGTGAGATTGGATGATTCTGTGGTCTGCGCCTTTGCCAACCTTAGTTATGAGTTTCATGTCATCTGCAAGACATGAACTTATGTCTTTCGTAACATACAGGTCTATGTCATTCATATATCTCTCCACATGTCAGGAACAGCACTAGTTCTAATACAGACCCCGGAGAAACAATACTGTATACTCCCCCTCCCCCACTCTGAACAATGCCTGTTCACCACTTCTGTCTGCTTTCTGTCCCTGAGTCAGTGTCATATCCACACTATAACTGTCACATTAATCCATGTGTTCCATTTTTCATAACAAGTCTATGACATGTCATTTGATCGCAGGCCATTTGAAAGTCCATATTCTTTTGGGCCTCCTTATCTCGAGAGACAATGGATACGCGCCTGGAGGTGGTCAGTGGTTTGTGAAGCAGCGCCTGGAGTGGCTATAAAGGCCAATTCTGGAGTGACAGGCTCTTCCACAGGTGCTGCAGAGAAATTTGTTTGTTGGGGCTGTTGCACAGTTGGCTCTCCCCTTGCGCCTCTGTCTTTTTTCCTGCCAACTACTAAGTCTCTTCGACTCGCCACAATTTAGCCCTGTCTTTATGGCTGCCCGCCAGCTCTGGCGAATGCTGGCAACTGACTCCCACGACTTGTGATCAATGTCACACGATTTCATGTCGCGTTTGCAGACGTCTTTATAACGGAGACATGGACGGCCGGTGGGTCTGATACCAGTGGCGAGCTCGCTGTACAATGTGTCTTTGGGGATCCTGCCATCTTCCATGCGGCTCACATGGCCAAGCCATCTCAAGCGCCGCTGACTCAGTAGTGTGTATAAGCTGGGGATGTTGGCCGCTTCAAGGACTTCTGTGTTGGAGATATAGTCCTGCCACCTGATGCCAAGTATTCTCCGAAGGCAGCGAAGATGGAATGAATTGAGACGTCGCTCTTGGCTGGCATACGTTGTCCAGGCCTCGCTGCCGTAGAGCAAGGTACTGAGGACACAGGCCTGATACACTCGGACTTTTGTGTTCCGTGTCAGTGCGCCATTTTCCCACACTCTCTTGGCCAGTCTGAACATAGCAGTGGAAGCCTTACCCATGCGCTTGTTGATTTCTGCATCTAGAGACAGGTTACTGGTGATAGTTGAGCCTAGGTAGGTGAACTCTTGAACCACTTCCAGAGCGTGGTCGCCAATATTGATGGATGGAGCATTTCTGACATCCTGCCCCATGATGTTCGTTTTCTTGAGGCTGATGGTTAGGCCAAATTCATTGCAGGCAGACGCAAACCTGTCGATGAGACTCTGCAGGCATTCTTCAGTGTGAGATGTTAAAGCAGCATCGTCAGCAAAGAGGAGTTCTCTGATGAGGACTTTCTGTACTTTGGACTTCGCTCTTAGACGGGCAAGGTTGAACAACCTGCCCCCTGATCTTGTGTGGAGGAAAATTCCTTCTTCAGAGGATTTGAACGCATGTGAAAGCAGCAGGGAGAAGAAAATCCCAAAAAGTGTGGGTGCGAGAACACAGCCCTGTTTCATACCACTCAGGATAGGAAAGGGCTCTGATGAGGAGCCACCATGTTGAATTGTGCCTTTCATATTGTCATGGAATGAGGTGATGATACTTAGTAGCTTTGGTGGACATCCGATCTTTTCTAGTAGTCTGAAGAGACCACGTCTGCTGACGAGGTCAAAGGCTTTGGTGAGATCAATGAAAGCAATGTAGAGGGGCATCTGTTGTTCACGGCATTTCTCCTGTATCTGACGAAGGGAGAACAGCATGTCAATAGTCGATCTCTCTGCACGAAAGCCACACTGTGCCTCAGGGTAGACGCGCTCGGCCAGCTTCTGGAGCCTGTTCAGAGCGACTCGAGCAAAGACTTTCCCCACTATGCTGAGCAGGGAGATTCCACGGTAGTTGTTGCAGTCACCGCGGTCACCTTTGTTTTTATAGAGGGTGATGATGTTGGCATCGCGCATGTCCTGGGGTACTGCTCCCTCGTCCCAGCACAGGCATAGCAGTTCATGTAGTGCTGAGAGTATAGCAGGCTTGGCACTCTTGATTATTTCAGGGGTAATGCTGTCCTTCCCAGGGGCTTTTCCGCTGGCTAGGGAATCAATGGCATCACTGAGTTCCGATTTGGTTGGCTGTATGTCCAGCTCATCCATGACTGGTAGAGGCTGGGCTGCATTGAGGGCAGTCTCAGTGACAGCATTCTCCCTGGAGTACAGTTCTAGGTAGTGCTCAACCCAGCGGTCCATCTGTTTGCGTTGGTCAGTGATTATGTCCCCCGATTTAGATTTGAGGGGGGTGATCTTCTTGATGGTTGGCCCAAGAGCTCTCTTCATGCCATCATACATTCCTCTGATGTTTCCGGTGTCTGAGGCCAGCTGAATATGACTGCATAGGTGTTGCCAGTAGTCGTTTGCGCAACGCCTAGCTGTTCTTTGTGCAGTACTTCTGGCTGCTTTAAGTGCTGCGGATGTTAAATCGCTGGGGGCTTTCTTGTAGTTCAAAAGTGCAATGCGCTTAGCGGCTATGACAGGTTCCAGCTCTTCATTATGAGATTGAAACCAGTCTGCATTTCTCTTCGCACTTTTGCCGTAGGTGGTCAAAGCTGACTCATAGATGGCGTCTCTGATGTGGGCCCACTTGGTCTCAGCATCCCCTGTGGGAGTGTTTTGAAGGGCTGTTACAAGTGAATTTAGAAATTTTTGTAACAGCTGTGGGTGAGAAATTCTGCTCGTGTTGATGCGCGGGTGGCCCTTCTGCTTGGAATGATGCAACTTCTTTGGTCTGAGTCTAACCTTGCTGCACACCAGGGAGTGGTCGGTGTCGCAGTCCGCACTGTGGAAGCTGCGTGTGATTTGAACACTGTTTAAGGCGGCTCGCCTTGTGACAATGAGGTCTAGCTGGTGCCAACGACGTGATCTTGGGTGCCTCCATGAAACCTGGTGACAGGGTTTAGTGTGAAAGAACGAGTTGGTGATGCAGAGGTTATGATAGGTACACAACTCAAGCAGTCTCTGCCCGTTCTCATTCATCCTTCCAACGCCATAGCGCCCAAGGCAGGAGGGCCATGAGTCATGGTCGGCCCCAACCCTGGCATTAAAGTCCCCCAGCAGGAATAGGTGTTCGGTGTTGGGGATGCTGCTAATGATGTTATGGAGTTGTTCATAGAACTGGTCTTTAGCTTCAGGTGCGGAACAGAGTGTTGGAGCATAGATGCTGAGTAGGTGTACTGGACCAGAGGTGGTGAGCAGTCGGATGGACAGTATGCGTTCCGAGCCATTTGAGGGAGGCTCTATCATGCTGAGCAAGGAGTTTCTGATGGCGAAGCCCACTCCATGCTGTCTTGGTTCTTCAGGATCCCTGCCCTGCCAGAAGAAGGTGTAGTCTTGCTCTGCTAGAGAGCCACTCGCGGGGAGGCGAGTCTCCTGAAGTGCTGCAATGTCCACATTGAGTCTACTGAGCTCGTTGTTAATGATGGCGGTCTTCCGAGAATCGTTGATTTGTGTAAGGTCTTCCGACAGGCCAGGACACATAGTTCTGACGTTCCAGCTTGCAAAGCGAAGGGCTGGTACCTTCTTTCCTTTTTTCATGTTGTTTGGTGCGCTGCCGATACTTTAATCTCCGATCCTGCTGTCTTCACAGTCCAGAGTGTCTGCAGCCACGGCATGCGGTAAGTCCATTGAGGTGAAGAAGGAGCTGCGGGACCCGAGAGAAGTCCTGTGAAAAGGTGACCCGAACACCCAAAACATCCACGAACGGCCCCCCCGGCCGCAACTTCAAAGCGCCCGCGGGAGATGGCTCGGAGAGCATCTGCAGCGCACTGTCGGCAATGCTGCATGCCTTTATTTAAACCACTGCAAAAAAAAAACCCTTAACAAATGTAATCACCTCTAAGTCTGCCAAATGATGCTTCACCTCCCGAAGGACGTGGATGAGCTTTCCGGACGTCGATGGTGGGCACTGAGGAAATGGCTTATTACCTGCACCAGATTCCACCCCCCCTCCCCCCCCTTTACCCCCCTTCCACCCCCCCCCACCCCCGTCCCCTTCCCTGCTCCACCCTCTCAGCTCACCCCCTCACAACCCCGTCCCAGCCCGCCCCCCCCTCGCACCATCTTCACCCCGCACCCCCTTCCCCTGCACCCCCCCCCACCCCCTCCCTCTACCCCTCCCCCTTGCATCCCCTCCTCCCACCGGCACCATCCTACACCTGTGTAGGGGCCCCAACAACCCCACTGCCTTGTGGGCGTCTCGGGAGAGACCAAGGCTAAGGGAGTAAACCCTAACAGAAAATCCGGAGCGGAACCCCGTAGGCGGTCATGTGTCACCTTTGGCATGTTTCCGGCAGTTCCTGCAGCCATACTGGTGCCAAACGTCGTGTCCTGCACTCCTTTGGACCCCACCAGAAAGGCCGAGAGGGGGGTTTTGACGACTGGGCAACTCTCAACCTCCATAAATTTGCCCAGGCATGCGCCATGGAGAGGTCACTCCATAGTTGCCTCACAGCGACTGAAACAACACGGAAGGCAGCAGTTACGGGTTATAAGTCCAGATAAATTGGCGTAGAAACTGGGCGCCACGGGTTGCCTTTGTCGGTGGGAGAGGTCATTGCACCTCACTGGCCAGCTACCGCCCGCCTCAAACCGGGCAGCCCCCGGTCAATAAGGTTCTGTCCCGCCACAGTCTGCCTGCTTCAATGGGTGCTTGGAGCTCAGGGTCATTGCCCGAAAGGTGGAAAGTCCATATGCATAATACTAAACACACTATCCTCATCAACACTCACAGTTATGTCATCGACTAACTTGATCAAGATTATCAGGTATGATTTTCCATTGACCTATCCGTGCTGCTTGTCATTTATTATCGCCTGTTTTCCCATGCAAGACATATATTTGTACTGGGTTACGGCCTCCAGAAATTTCCAACCATCAGCATTACACTGACTGGTCAGTAGTTATAGGGTTTATCTAATATCTCCATTTGGAAACAGTGTGTGATCTTGACAGCCTTCCACTACTCTGATAACACTCTCACATCCAAGGAGGACTGTAAGATTCTGGCCAGTGCCTCTGCTATTTCCACCATTCTTTCCCTCAACAAACCTCATGTATCCTATCTAAACCGGGTAAATCTTCTACTCTATTGTGGGACAATAAGTGTTGGATAGAAGTGGGTTAACTAAACCTGTTTGTTCAGTGACTGTAATTAATGTCAGTTCTCATGGACCCTAATTGTATCACTGGAGGATTTCCCTCTTTTATTAATAAGGGACTCCATTCAAAGTGCTATCCCATAGTGTCAGTGGGAGCATCAACCCTGACACGAACAGGGATCCACAGCTAGAGTGAGATGGAGAGGATAGATCAGAATCTGAGAACAATGAATTGGAATGTTACAACAATGGGTCAGAATCTGAGAACAGTAGATTGGAATGTTACAACAATGGGCAGCAGGAGTTTATCCTATTGGCTTGGCGAAGTTACTGCAGATTATTTTTGGATAACATTAGAATGGCGGATCTATTTTGTACTGAAGATGATTGAAACGATTTACTATCCCATCCTACCTGGTAAGTCTCTGTATCTAACTATTTGATCTATAAACCATATTTCACTGATTTAGCGTTCTTGTCATGTGAAATCATGAGCAGCCTCAAGCCATTTTCTTCAGTCTCTGTCACAAACTCAATTCCCTATCCACTCCATTCCACTCCCTGCCCAATGTCTGAGGCTGAAGCAGACTGTTTCAACATCTGTGCTCCATTCATACCTGAGCTGAGTCCATCCTCATATTCTCTCCATCACCAACTCTGCCTACAACCACCTCTGTAATATTTCCCATCTCCACCTCTGCCTCAGCCCATCTGCTGCATTAACCATCATCCGTACCATTGTTAAATCCACACTTGACTAGTCCAATTCTATCCTGGTAACCCTCCCAGTTATAAACCTCCATAACTCACAGCCCATCCAGAACTCTGCTGCCTGTATCCTAACTCACACCAAATCCCGATCACCCATCACCCCAGTGCTCACTGAACCACATTGGCACCCAGTCTGGCAGCACCTTAATTTTAATATCCTCATTCTTGTGTTTGACTTCCTCCATGGATTCACCCCCCAAATTAGTCACATTCCCCTCCATTTCACAAACTATTTAAAATCTTATGCCTTCAAGTTTATGTCGAATTTTCTTTTTAAAGTGAGTTGCTTTCACACTATATCTTCCCTGGAAGCTTTTCACTCTATGGCTCACTGGTACCAACATGATGGAAACCTGGATCCATAAAATGCTGTGAACTGCAAAGCCATCCACTTCTAGTGCGGCCAGCACAGTGCCCTATGCTGGGCAGGTCATTAGCTTGGGTCTACCATGTATGTGCTGATAGTGTGAGGAGGGGTCAGAATGAATGTCACTCATTCCAGCAGTTTTGATGTACGTCTTTGAAACTTGGACTGTGCATGTTCACTGACCGCCTGTATTGGTCATTCTCAGCTGAATATAAATTCAGCAGCATGAGGAACACCAAGGAGGAGTTAGATATGGCTCTTGGGGCGAAATGGATCAAAGGATATGGGGGGAAAACGGGAATAGGTTACTGATGATCTACCATGGTTATAATGAATGGCAGAGCAGGCTCGTAGGGCCGACTGGCCTACTTCTGCTCCTATTTTCTATGTTTCTATGTTCACTGTTATTTAAAAAGACCAGGCATCCAACTTACAGGTAAGGGGCCTTTGACATACTTCTGCTATTGTAAAGTTAGTGGAGGTGCTGTGGGTGGTTTTCTGGAGGTTGTGTTGTGAGCTGCTGCAGGTATCCAGGGAGGACAAGGATTTGGTGAACCAACTCTGGACGAGGTATGGGGTCTGTAGTTACAATGTCTCTGGGTCTGTAACATGGCCATCAAATGGAGCAGAGTCTGCAGACAAGGGAAGCTCTGTAAAGAGGGAGGAGGAGAGGGCTCTGCCCTACCCACCCCGCGTTTTCCAAGAGCATTTTTCCTGCCTACACCTGACCCAGGAGCAGTGTGTGAGGTGACTCTAATTCACTAAGGAGGTGGTCACAGAGCTGTGTCACCTCCTGTAACATGACCTGGAGCCTCACACCAGGGTGAGGACGGAACTGTCGGTGGTTGTTAAGGTCATAATTTCATTGAACATCTATGTATCTGGATATTTCCAGGCAGGAGCGGGTGACGTATCCATTATCTCTCTCTGTGCTGTCCATTGATGTATATGCTGGTGACGAAGGCCATCCATCTCGGGTGAGGTAAATATATCATTTACACCCTCAGCAGGGAGAAGCAGGATGAGAGATCCCATGGCTTCATTCAGGATAGCAGGATTCCTGAAGGTGTAGGTGGCTCTGTGGGGCCCCCATGTCAATGGGGAGAGGTACAGGAACTGATAGATCTCTCACTCCATTGATGTATAGTTGGTGTGCTAACATGCCGAGTACATCATTTTGGTGAATTTCCACTACCCTGGCAGCAGCAATGATAACTTCATTCTGAAGCAGTCAGCCGGTCCCACCACTTCGGGTCTCCATGGAGAACCGGAATGCGGTTCCTCAGAGACAATGGCATACGCCCCCCTCCACCCACCCCCCCCCCCATCACCCCTCTGCACATGGCTATACCTTCTATACACCTATACCCACTTCTCACTGCCAGTCAAACACTCCAGCAGGAACACGATGGAACAGACCATCGGTGTGATGAAGCAATACTTCCAATGTCTGAACCGCTCAGGGGAAGCCCTGCAGTACACACTGGAGCAGGTGTCCAAGTTCATGGTGTTCTGCTGCAACCAACAAATCATCACCATCATGAGGACACAGGCATTGGCACCAGGAATCCGGAGGCCACTTCAGGAGGAGGAGGAGGAGGCAGGGAGGATATTTCCTGTATGTCTTCTACCCAAACAGGCTGTTAGAGAGTCCCTGCCAAGATTCCAGTTCCCATAGGACAACCTCCCTTTCCCACCATGGACCCCACCCCCATTCTCCACCATTACACTCATCTTAGACGCCCCATCACAGCGTTCTCTTGGTCACCATCCTGCAATAAAAACCACCAGCAAAAACCTTTTCATTAACATATTTATCCATCACCAATTATACAAACATTACCGAACTATTCGCCCTTGTGTATTCCCTTAGTGCCTGTCTTGTGGGTTCCCTCAACTTGCCTAGTGCTCCTACACAGTGTTTCCCCACTGACTGCAGCATGGCTGGTGGAAGGCTGCTGACCTTCACTGGGGAGACTGCAGATGGCCTTGCAGGGCGTCCTCGAGCAGCTCTGGGTCTTGAGGGCTCGGATTCGGACTGCACCACCTCGACATAGGCAGCAGCAGCCTGGGCTGGCTGATGGGTAACAGCAAGGACACTCACAAATACTGTTATCCTGTGAGAAGACAGCAGGTTCATACTCCACGGAGACCCTGTCACTCCCACCTGGTGACACCTCAGCAATCCTAGTAATCTATTGGATCATATATTGCTGGACTGCTATGAAAGCCTGAAAACCCATTTGATCTCTGAGTTCAACAGCCATGATGACAGCAGTCTGATCCTGCATGGCAGCACGCATGGATCTCATGGCCTCAGTCTGAGTTTCCACTGCAGTACTGAGACGTTCGGTGTCTGCCGCCTGTGCTGCAGTGGAAGCTGAGACAATGGTCACCAGGCGCTGTATCACGGCTGGATACGCTAGTGCTGTCATGGAGTTAGTGACCACTTCCACAGGAGAAAGAATGGACTTCAATCTCCGTGAAATGTTCTGAACCATGTTGGAGCTGGACTCCTCCATGTTCCTTGACAGTGACAACAGACTGTCTGACAGGCCAGTCAAGGGACAAAGTATCTCAATGTACATGTCCATCAGCATTCTCCTGTATGCTGTTCCAGCAATGTTCTTATCTGTGTCCTCTTTATCATAACCAGTTTCCCCCTGGCCTGGCTGCAGCTCACTCGTGCTCGGTGACTCACCACGTGCACATTCCAACTCTACACCAGCCTCTAAGGTACACGCAGTCTAAGTATTTGATCTGGTGACTGTGAGTGTCAGACCAAGTGATGGGGCTTCACCATCAGTGCTGTGCTGCTGCTCTCTCTTTCTGTCTCCAGGGGCTGTGGCGAAGGGGAAGCTGGCAGTTTTGGGTTATCATTGGAAAGTATAAAATCAGAAGGGAAGGGTTGGGGTGAGAGAATGGGGGTGCGATAGAACGCAGGAGGTCCATGGTCCCAACATCTGCAGCTTGTACATCATCCTGGACAGCAGGATGGGGGAGGAGGGGGGAGGGGAGGTGGGAGTTAAGAAGGGACATAAGGCAGGAACATATCATTATTCTGAATGCTCTCGGTGATGCCGGATGCTATGGGCTCTGTCACAGCCGTTCCTATGATGTGGAGAACCATCTACTCCTTCAGGCTCAAGCGATGAAGGTATCCTGGTCCCCGCCGGATTACTGCTGCGATTATGGGCCACCTTGTCCTGTAAGAGGGAGAGCAGAATGTCAGTGACTGTGTTGCAATGTATTTGGGTGATGTGCCTGCCATAGCTAAATAGCTGGTCGTATGTGGAGGCAGTGAGAGGTGGATGTGAGGCTGGTATCAGTGGAAGGTCTATGAGGGTGAGATGGAGTAGGTGAATGTTAGGTGTGAGTCCGGAGTGTTAGGGACTGCTGATGGGTGAGTGATGGGGGTGTGGTACATTGAGCAGTGTGAGAGGTTGGTGGTGTTGGGGGTAGGAGATGCCATGTGGTGATGAATTCACTGACATTGACCACCCGAGTGAGCTCATTAAACTTCTTCTGGCTCTGCTGCCAGGCCCTCGGGGCCAGACTTCTTGCATTGACCTCCCTGGCCGCCTGCTCCCATTCCCTTCGGAGGACGTTTCTTGAGGGTCTTCAACGCACCCCACAGAAACATGGCCTCTCTCCTCTTATCACCCCACAGATGCACCACATCTGTGAATCGCAGAGCCCTCTCTCTGTCCTAGTATTCCATTTACCTTGTCTCCAATTGTCACTGCATTCACTGTCAGCAGCAGCGGCCTCCTGTGATCCATTGCAGTTTCCCTTTAAGAGGGACAGACTACCTTTAAGAGCTGAATCCTGGGTGAAACACGAGCCGGCCTCACACACAGTTACGCGTGCAAACAGAGAGCAGCGCTGGACACCCAGGGCGGCACTGGAATTGATGGAAATGAGGAGGCAGCAGGAAGTTTCTGTGTCACCTGCCTCAACAGGAACGGGCACGGGCACATCATGAATCACAGTCCCTACGCCCAAAAAGCAGCACATATATCTTTTTATCTTCCTCCAATTACTTCTCAGTCTCTTTCTCTCTCTCTCCCTCTCTCTCTCTCTCCCTCTCTTCCGCTCCTCTATCTCGCACTGTTGCTCATAGAATCATAGATTTATGCTGCGCAGAAGGAAGCTATTCAGCCCACTGTGTCAGTGCTGTCTCTTTGAAAGCGTTATCTTATTAGATCCACTCCCCTCCTCTTTCCCCAGACTCCTGCTTTTTCCCTTTGCAACTAATTATTAAATTCCCTTTTGAAAGATAGAATCATAGAATTATGGAACGTTTAAGGTAAGGAAAAAGGCCACTTGGCCCATCGTATTTGTGCTGACTGAAAAACGACCCCCCTATTCTAATCCCACATTTCAGCATTTGATCCACAGCTCTGCAGATTACGGCACTGGAGGTGTATATCCAGGCTCCTGTTGAATGAGTTGAGGGTCTCTGCCTCAACTACACTTTCAGGCAGTGTGTTCCAGACCCCAACACACTCTGCATGAAAAAGTTTTCCTCATCTCCCCTCTGATCTTTCGACCAATCACTTTAAATCCACCCCCCACCGCACCCCCCCCCCCCCCCCCCCCACCACCCGCCTCCCGTGTCACTGACTTTTCTGCCAAGGTGAATAGACCCTTCACCTCCACTCTGTCCAGGCCCCTCAAAATCTTGTACATTTCAGTCCGATCTCCTCTCAGCCTTCTCTATTCCAAATTGAACAACCCCAGCCTATCCAATCGTTCCTCACAGCTGCATTTTTCCTAGTCCTAGCAACATCCTCATCAATCTCCTCTGTATCCTCTCTAGTGCAATTACATCCTTTCTGTAATGAGGTGACCAGAATTGCACTCAGTACTCAAGTTGTGGCCTAGCCAATGAGTTATGCAGTTCCAGCATAATTTCCCTGCTCTTTTATTCTATACCTCAGCTAATAAAGGAAAGGATTCCATCTGCCTTCTCCACCATATTACTATTGAATCTGTTTCCATCATGTTTTCAGGCAGTGAGTTCCAGATCCCAACAACTCGCTGTGTAAGAAAATTCTCCTCATTTCACCTCTGGTTCTTTGTCAATTACCTTCAATCTGTGTCTTCTTAACACTGAACTTTCTGACACTGGAAACATTTTCACATTAATTACCCTATCAAAACCCTTCATGATTTTGAATTCTGTATGAAATCTCCTCTTAGCCTTCACTGCTCTAAAGAGAATAATCCCAGCTTTTCCGAACTCTCCATGTAACTGAATTCCCAGATCCCTGGTACCATTCTAGTAAATCACCTCTGTATCTTCACTAAGTCATTGTCATCCTTACCAACGTGTGGTGATCAGAATTGGACACAATTCTCCAGCTGGTACCGAACCAATGATGTATAAAAATCAGCATTTCCTCCTGAGTTTTATTACTCCGTGCTGTGTTTATAAAGCCAAGGACACGATATGTTGCTTTTTTTTCCGCAGCCTTCTCAGTGTCCTGCTGCCTCAGAAATTAGATCTGTCCATTCAACCACCCTCATTAGTTTGCCTTTCCTCATATTTCCTACCGATATGTATCACTTCACAGTTCAATGTGCAAAGTTCAATCTGCCGGGTGACTCGCCATTTCACCAGTCACTCTCTGTCCTCATTGGGACAGACCAGACTCCATCCTCAGACTGTGCTGAGTTAGCGGCTTTCACCCAGTGTGGTACTGAGCTCCAAATAGAGCAGAAAAGACTCAATTCCATCCCTGGCCTGCGTTAATCCCACCCAGTGTGGTACTGACCCACACAGAGAGCAGAAAAGACCCAATTCTATCGCCGACCTGTGTTAATCCTACCCGGTGTGGTACTGACCCACACAGAGAGCAGAAAAGACCCAATTCTATCGCCGACCTGTGTTAATCCCACCCGATGTGGTACTGACCCACACACAGAGAGCAGGAAAGACCCAATTCTATCCCCGGCCTGTTTTAATCCCACCCGGTGTGGTACTGACCCACACAGAGAGCAGGAAAGACCCAATTCTATCCCCGGCCTGTTTTAATTCCACCCGGTGTGATACTGACCCACACAGAGAGCAGGAAAGACCCAATTCTATCCCCGGCCTGTGTTAATCCCACCCGGTGTGGTACTGACCCACACAGAGAGCAGGAAAGACCCAATTCTATCCCAGGCCTGTGTTAATCCCACCCGGTGTGGTACTGACCCACACAGAAAGCAGGAAAGACCCAATTCTATCCCCGACCTGTGTTAATCCCACCCGGTGTGGTACTGACCCAAACAGAGAGCAGGAAAGACCCAAATCTATCCCCGGCCTGTGTTAATCCCACCCGGTGTGGTACTGACCCACGCAGCGAGCAGGAAAGACCCAATTCTGTCCCCAGCCTGTGTTAATCCCACCTGGTATGATACTGACCCACACAGAGAGTAGGAAAGACCCAATTCTGTTCCCAGCCTGTGTTAATCCCAGCCGGTGTGGTACTGACCCCCACAGAGAGCAGGAAAGACCCAATGCTCTCCCCGGTCTGTGTTAATCCCACCCGGTGTGGTACTGACCCACACAGAGAGCAGGAAAGAACAATTCTGTCCCCGGTCTGTGTTAATCTCACCCGGTGTGGTACTGACCCACACAGAGAGCAGGAAAGACCCAATGCTCTCCCCGGTCTGTGTTAATCCCACCCGGTGTGGTACTGACCCACACAGAGAGCAGGAAAGAACAATTCTGTCCCCGGTCTGTGTTAATCCCACCCGGTGTGGGACTGACCCACACAGAGAGCAGGAAAGAACAATTCTGTCCCCGGTCTGTGTTCATCCCACCCGGTGTGGTACTGACCCACACAGAGAGCAGGAAAGAACAATTCTGTCCCCGGTCTGTGTTAATCCCACCCGGTGTGGTAATGACACACACAGAGCAGGAAATTTCTATTTCTTTCCTGGCCTGTGCGAATACAACAAGTTGTGTTAATGAGCTCCACACACAGAGCAGGAGATTTCCATCTCTCTCCCTCGCCTGTGTTAATCCAACAAGGTGTGTGCCAAGTGCAAGGAACAATCAGCCTCTGCTTAAAATTGCTGACCGTCAATTGTACCCATCAGGTAAGGTTTCAATAGTTTCTGTTTTCACAGACTCAAAGAATCATACAGCACTGAGAAGGTTATTTGGCCCATCGTGTCTGTGCATGCTGTTTGAAGGAGCAATCCCATTTGTCCTTCTCCTCTACACAATTCCCATATCGCTGAAAATCTCCTCTGATACTATTGAACCAATTCTCTTTTTCAAATTTATTATTGAATCTGCTTCAGCACTCTTTCAGGCTGTGAATTTCGGATTATAATAAATCAATGCGTTTTTGTTGGTCGATAACCTTAAAAATGTGTCCTCTGGTTACTGAAAGTACTTCCAGTGAAACCAAATTCTCTGTCTTTACTCCACCAAATACTGTTCAAGATTTTGCATATCTCTATTCAACCTCCATTTAACATTCCTGCTCGAAAGAGAACAATTACAGTTTGCACTCAAGGGACACGAGATAGAGGGGAGGGGGTAGAATTCAGCTCGGACTCTGACACAAAACACCATCATCACCATATTCCCCTCCTCCGAGGCACAGACCATCTAGACTTGGACAGATATCACCGTTCCTTCATCATCACTGGGTTAAAGGCCTGACATCTTTTCTGCAACAGTATTGTGGGGACACCTTCACCACATGGACTGCAGTGGTTTCGGATGAAGGCCCATCATTTTCTCATGGTAACTAGGGATGGTGAAGTAATGCCAGGCTTGTCAGTATCACCCATATCCTGAGAACAAATAGACAGGAAATAAAATAGGAATAAAATCAATGAGTTTGTAATTGACTGATCGAAGTGATCAAAGGGAGAGACGTCATAACCCAATATAGCAAATTGTCAACACAATTCACCTCACCTGCACCTTGTGTTTGCCTTTCTTCTGTTATCTGTGTGAGGATACAAGTAACAATGAGCCGCTGGCTCAAAAACTGCTGGACATCAATTGTACACACGGAATAAGGACTCAATGGATTCTGTTACCAGAGAATCGGAGAATCACAAAGCATGGAAGCAGTCCATTGGCCCATCGTGCCTGTGCTATCTTTGAAAAAGCGTTTTATTTTACCCCTCTTTCCTTCTCTTTTCCCAAAGCCCTGCAAATCCCCCTCTGCAACATTTATCCAGTTCCCTTTTGAAACTTGCTCTTGAATCTGCTTCCAGCACATCTTCAGGCTGTGCATTCCAGATTAAAGCAACTCACTGTAGAAAAAAATGCTTTCCTTCTGCCACCTCTGGTTCTTTTGCCAAGTATTTGAGTATTGTTATTGGTCCTTTTCCCAGTGGAAACAGCTTACCCTTACTCTATCAAAACCGCACATAATTGTGATCTGTTCTAGTAAATTCTCCCTTGACCTGATCTGCCCTAATTCCTGTTTCTGTAGTCTCCCCGTGAACATGAATTCCCTCATTCCAGGACCATTCCAGTAAATATCCTCTGCACCTTCTCCAAGGTTCTGACATCCTTTCTAATAAGTAATGCTCAGAATTGGACACAATTCCTGAGCTGAGACCTAACAAGTGATTTACAAAGTTTTAGTTAGCTTCCTTGCTTTTGCACGCAATGCCTCTTTTTATAAAGTTCGATATCCCGGATGTGTTTTTAATAATTTTATCAACTTGTCCAGCTACATTCAAAGACATCTGTTCATGCATCCAATTTAAAACTGCCCCATTTCATTTACATTGCTTCACCTCATTCTTCCTCCCTTAGCCCATGTCTGCACTCAATTTCATCTGCCTCATTTCCTCATGTCATCTCTCTCCCTGAATCCCTCTGATATCATCCTTATTTTTTTACATTTCCGAGTTTCTGTCACCTGAGAACATTGAAATTATGCCTTTTATATATAAGTAAATGATACACACAAACACAGTACACAGATATATGTTTATGTATGTTTTTATAAAAGAGCAATGGCCTGAATACCGACCACTGAGGACCATCACTGTATAATCCCCTTCACTGTCTGAGCAACAATAGATCACCACTTCCCTCTGTATTCTATCCCTTAGCCAATGTCATATCCACACTGTCACTGCCTCTTGAATCCATGAGGTTCAGACTTGCTAACAAATCTATTAAATGGCATTTGATTCCACGACTTTTGATTGTTCATATACAAAGTAGCAACCATGCTATCCGCAGCAACACTCTCCATTACTTCATCAAAGAATTTGATCAAGTTAGTCAGACATGATTTGCCACTAACATATCTGGTGGACCTTCTTGTCATTGATAAACTTATGCTATTCAAACCACAATTATCTTGTCCCAGACTAGAGACTCTAAATGTTTCCCCAACATTTCAGTGAGGTGAGACTGATGGGTCAGTAGTTCCAGTGTGTAGCCTATCACTACTGTTTGGAACAGGGAGTAGAATTTTGAAAACCTCCAGTCCTCTGTCATCACTCCGATATCCAAGGAGGATTGGATGATTCTGGCCAGTGGCTCTGCTACTTCCAACATTTCTTCCCGCAGCAACTCTCATACATCCCGTCCAGACCGGATAAATGTTTATTGCGGTACAGAAAATGTTGGATTGAAAGGGGTTAACTGAACCTGTTCAGTGACTGTAATTAATGTCAGTCTCCATGGACTCTAATTGTATCACTGGAGGGTTTCCCTCTTCTTAATAAGAGACTCCTTTCAATGTGTTATATTCAGTGGGTTGGCTGGAGCATCACCTCTGGCACTAACAGGGATCAGCGGCTCCAGATAGAGGGAGAGGATAAATCAGAATCTGAGAACAATAGATTGGAATGTTACAACAATGGGTCAGAATCTGAAAACAATAGATTGGAATGTTACAACAATGGGTCAGAATCTGAGAACACTAGATTGGAATGTTACAACAATGGGTCAGAATCTGAGAACCATAGATTGGAATGTTACGACAATGAGAAGGAGTTTTTCCTGGGAGCTTGATTATCTTTATACTGACTATGATTGGCTCTCGTTAAATTGGCGGATCTATTACGCCCTTCTTTTTATGCAACACATTTACTATCCAATCCTCACTGTTGTTGGTGTCCCTGGTAAGTTTCTCTATCCAGTTATTAATTCAAGAAATTGTTGAACAAATGTTGAACACATTACTGTTCTCCTCATTTACAGTGCTTACTTGCTGCTACTGTTATTCCTGTTAAGTCTGTGCATCTGGCTGATAACTCTACAAGCCATTGTTAACAGTAATACTGTTCTTGTAATATACTCTTGCAATGTACTCTGTCATCTTTGCTGCTGTTGGTTTCCTGGTAGATCCCTACGTATAGTTATGAGATCTTTAAACCTTGATTCTTTATATCAATAAACCACATTTCACTGATATACTGTTCTTCTCATTTCCGTTTCATGTAGACTAAAGTCAGTGTCTTCGAACCCCATCACAAACATCATTTCCTATCCACTGACTCCATCCGCCAGCAAGGTCGGTGTCTGAGGGTAAACCAGGCTGTTTACAATCTCGGTAATCCTTTTAACCCTGAGCTGAGTTTCAACACCATATCCTCTCCAGTACCAATCCTTTAACCTACCAGCTCCCTAATATCACCTGGTTCCAGCTCTGTCTAAGCCCACATGCTGCATAAACCCTCATTCATAACTTTGTTAAATTTGACTCCCAATGCTTCCCCGTCCACCCTCCCAGTCCAAAACCTTTATAAACTACATCCCAACCAGAAATATGCTGCCTGTATCCTAACTCACACCAAACTTCGATCACCCATCACCCCTGTGCTCACTGATCGACATTGGCTCCCGCTCTGGCAGCACCCTAATTTTAATATTCTCATTCTTGTGTTTGAATCCCTCTATGGCCTCACCCCGCCAATTAGTCCCATTCACCTCCTTATTTCACATAGTCCGACAACGTATTCACCTTTAAGCATTTATTCAATTCTCTATTTAAAGTGAAATATTTTCCCTCTGTATTGCTCCCTGGCTGTCGTTTGGGCTCTGTAGAGATGTCGGTGCAACAAACCCAGAAACAATAAAATGATGTGAGATGCACCGCTAGCCACTTCTGCCATGCCCCGTGGTGTGCTCCATGCTGGACAGGGCGTTGGGCAGCTTTGATTCACGCCTATGAAACTTGGTCTGTGCATGTCCACTGACCGCCTGTGTTAGTCTCTCTCAGCTGAACATACATTCAGGAGCACGAGGAACCCCCTCTAGTGTTATTTAAAAGGTCCAGGCATCCAACTTACAGGTGAGGGGATTTTGACTTACTTCTGCTATTGTAAAGTTAGTGGAGGTTCTGTGGATCGTTTTCTGGAGGTTGTGTTGTGAGCTGCTGCAGAGACTCAGAGAGGACAGTGGATTTGGTGACCCAAATCTGGACGAGGTATGGGGACTGTAGTTACAGTGTCTCTGGCTCTGTAACATGACCAGCAGATGGAACAGAGGCTGCAGAGAGGGGAAGCTCTGTAAAGAGGGAGGAGTAGGGGGCTCTGCCCTACTCACCCCGGGTTTCCCAAGAGCACTTTCCTACCTACACCTAACCCAGGAGCAGTGTGTGAGGTGACTTTGATTCAATAAGGAGGTGGTCACAGAGCTGTGTCACCTGCTGCAACATGACCTGGAGCCTCACATCAGCGTTAGGACGGAGCCTTCAGTGGCTGTTAAGGTCACAGTTTCATTGAACTTCTACGTATCTGGATTTTTCCAGGCACAAGCGGGTAACGTATCCATTATCTCTCTCACTGTTGTCCATTGATGCTGGGTGACGGAGGTCACCTATGTCGAGTGAGGTGAGTACATAACTTTATCCTTCAGCAGGTAGAACCAGGATGAGAAATCCCCTGGCTTTGTCGGGATGGTGGGATTCCTGATGGCGTAGGTGATTCAGCGGGGTCCCCATATCAATGGGGAGAGGTACAGGAACTGAACAAAACTCCATTGATTGACAAGAGAGTCTGTGGCTCCTCAGAGCAGGCAGGAAAATATAGTTAAGAATACCATCGGACCAGGCATGATCTTATTAAATAGTGCAGCTCTCCTGGGGGCTGAATGGCCCACTGCTGCTCATTTGTTAAAGAATATTTTTATTCTTATTAATGTACATATAGTGTGTGACCATGCCCAGTATATCATGTTAATGAATGCCTTCTTTCCAGGCAGCAGCCACCATGCCTTCAATCTGAAACAGTCGGCCATTGCCACTGTCATCGGATCTTCATGGCTCCTGAGAGGAGAAGGCTACCTCCTCCATCCATGGCTCATTACCTCTAAACACCACACACTCTCCTCCTCCCATACCCCAACTACAAATCATCCACATGAAAATCACCCGAATATAACGTGAGCAATGGAGTCACCAGGAACATGGTGGAACAGACCATCAGTGTAACGAAACAATGCTTGTGATGTCTGAACCGCTCGGGGGGAGCCCTCCAGTACACACTGGAGCAGGTGTCCAAGTTCATGGTGTTCTGCTGCACCCTTCATATCATCACCATCATGAGGACACAGGCATTGGCAGCAGGAATCCGGAGGCCACCTCACGAGGAGGAGGAGGCAGAGAGGATATTTCCTGGATGCCCTCGACCCAGAGAGGCTGTCGGGGAATCCCAGCTATAATTACGGTTCCCATAGGACAACCTCCCTTTCCCAACATGGATGCCCATTCTCCACCATTACAGTCATTTGAGACGCCCCATCACAGTGTTCCCTTGGTCACCATCCTGTAAAAAAACACCACCAAAACATTTTCATTAACATCTTTATCCAACAACACATCCAATTGTACTAACAATACTGAACTATTCACCCTTATTTATTTCCTTAGTCCGTGACTTGTGGATGCCCTCAACCTGCCTAGTGCTCCTACACAGTGTTTCCCCAGTGACTGCAGCATGGCTGGTGGAAAGTTGTTGACTTTCACTGAGGAGACTGCAGATGACCTTGCAGGACGTCCTCGAGCAGCTCTGGGGTTTGAGGGCTCGGATTCAGACTGCAACATCTCGACATGGGCAGCAGCAGCCTGGGCTGGCTGATGGGTAATAGAACCATAGAAATCCTACGGCAAGAAGGAGGCCATTCAGCCCCTCTGCTTGTGCTCGCTGAAAAATCGAACAGTTCAATCTCATCCCACTTTGCAGCATTTGTTCCGTATCCCTGAGATTATTGTACCTGAGGTGCATATCCAGACTGCCTTTGAATGATTTGAGGGTTTCTGCCTCTGCTATCCTTTCAGGCAGTGTGTTCCAAGACCTACAGCAACCACTGGGTAAAAATGTCTTCTCTCATTTCCCCTTTATTATTTCTACCAATCACATTAAGTCTATGCTCCCACCTCACTGATCTCTCTGCTAAGGTGAATAGACCCTTCACCTCCACTCTATCCAGGCCCCTCACAATCTTGTACATTTCAATCAGATCTCCCCTCAGTCTTCTCTGTTCCAAGGAGAACAACCACAGCCTTTCCAATCTATCCTCATAGCTGCATTTTTCCAGTCCTGGCAACATCCTCGTAAATCTCATCTGTACCCTCTCTAGTGCAATTACATCCTTTCTGTAATGAGGTGAGCAGAACTGCACACAGTACTCAAGTTGAGGCAAAACCAATGATTTATACCGTTCCAGCATAACCTCCCTGCTCTTGTACTCTATACCTCGGCTAATAAAGGAAAAGATTCCATATGTCTTCTTAACCACCTTAACGACCTGTCCAGCTTCCTTTCGGGATCTGTGGACATTGACTCCATGGTCGCTCGCTTCCTCTGCACTTCTCAGTATTTTCCCATTAATCGTGTATTCCTTTGCCTTGTTTGACCTCCCCAAATGAATCACCTCACATTTCTCCGGGTTTGAATTCGATTTGCCACTTTTCTGCCCGTCTGACTAGACTATCAATATCTTCCTGCAGTCTACAGATATCCTCTTCGCTATCTACCACGTGGCCAATCTTTGTGTCGTCTGCAAACGTCTTTATCATGTCACCTGCATTTACATCCAAATCGTTAATATGTATTGCAAAAAACAGGGGACCCAGGACTGAGCCCTGTGGAATGCAACTGGAAACAGTCCTCAAATCGCTAAAACACCCATCAACAATTATCCTTTGTTTCACCTCTTCTACCCCTCTCAATATCACCATATTTTTGTCTGCTCCCTCACTTTGTTTTCTCTCTCCAAATACATTACCTCACACATCTCTGGATTGAATCCCATTTGCCACTTTTCCGTCCACTCAACCAAACATTAATATCTTTCTGGAGTCTCAGGCTAACCTCTTCACTATCAACTCCACGGCCAATTTGTGCGTCACCAGCAAATTTCGAAATCCTTTCTCCCACATTTCAGTCCAAATCATTAATATAGACCACAAACAGGAAGGGAGCCTGCACTGAGCCCTGTGAAACGCCACTGGAAACAACTTTTCACTCACAAAAACATGTGTTGACTATTACCCTTTGTAACCTGTCACTGAGCCAATTTTGGATCCAAACTGCCACATTCCCCTGTAGCCCATGGACATTCCTTTTACTGACCAGTCTGCCATCTGGGACCTTGTAAAATGCCTTACTAAAATCCATGTAGACCACCTCCATTGCATTACCCTCATCAATCCTCCTTACTTCCTCAGAAAACTCAATTAAGTTAGTAAGACAAGACCTCCCCTTAACAAATCCATGCTGACTGTCTCTGATTAATCTGTGCCTTTCTAAGTGACAGCTTATTCTATCCCACAGAATTGATTCTAATAATATACCCACCAGCGAGTTCAGACTGACAAGCTTATAATTATTTGGCCTATCCCTGGCACCCTTTTTAAATAACGGTACAACGTTTACAGACCTCCAATGCTCTGGTACCTCTCCTGTATCTAGTGAGGGTTTGAAGATTATCCAACGAGCGTGTTATTTCCTCCCTGGCTCCTTTTAACAGCTGGGATACAATCCTTCCAGCCCTGGTGATTTATTCACTCTCAATGATGTCAGACCCTCCAGTACTTCCTCTCTCATTATGCTTATCATATCTAATATTTCACACTCCGCCTCTCTAACTACAATGTCTGCATTATCCCTCTCCTTTGTGAAGACAGAGACATAAAACTCATTAAGGACCCTACCCACATCTTCTGCATCCACGCATAAATTACTTTGTACATCTCTGACATGCGATCCCCTTTCCTTTGTGATCCTCTTGTTCTTAATGTACTGAAAAACCATCTTTCGGTTTTCCTTGATCTAACGTGTCAATATTTTTTTCATGTCCTCTCTTTGCTTTCTAATTTCCTTTTTTACTTCACCCCTACACTTTCTATACACCTCTTGGCTATCTAAAGTATTATTTGTTTGTGAATGTCATAAGCTTTTTTCTTCTGATTTATCTTACTCTGTATGTTTCTAGATAATCGGGGGCTCTAGATTTGGCTGTGAAAGAAAATTATACTCATTTTGCCTCTGGTTCTTTGCCAATTACCTTGAATTTGCTGTAATAAGGCTGTGAGCACAGTCCTAGTAACTACAGACCAGTTTGTTTCACATCAGTGTTGGGTAATGTTTTACAAACAAGAATTAAAGAAGAAATGGACAGAAACTCGGAGAGTTTTCAGTTAATGAAGGATACAAAGCACGTATTTGTGGGAACATAGGATCAGTAGTAGACCATTCAGCCCGCCGAGCCTGCTCTGTCATTGAGTTATGTCATGGTCGATCATGTACCTCAACGCCACTTTCCTGCTCTATCCCCGTATCCCTTGATGTCATTTGTCTCCCGAAATCCATTGATTTCAGTCTTGAACATGCTCAGTGTTGATCTCCCACACCCTCTGTGGTAGTGAATTCCAAAGATTTAACACCCTCAAAGTGAAGAAATTCTTCTCAATCTCAGTCTTAAATTGCCTATCCCTTATTCTGAGATTATGTCCACTAGTTCTAGACTCACCAGCCAGGAGAAACGCACTATAAGAACTTTGTATGGGATCAACTCTCATTCCTTGAAACTCAAGAGAGTTCAAGCCAAGTTTTCTCAACCTCTCCTCATACGACAATACCGCTATCCCAGGGATTAGTCTGCTGAACCTGCATTGCACTCCCTCTACTGTAAGCATACCCTTCTTTTGATAGGGACACCGAACTGTAAGCAAAACTTCAAGTGCAGTCTCACCAAGTTTGTATACAATTGAATCAATACATCTTTATGCCTGTACTCAAATCCCCTTGTGATGGAGGCCAACATACAATTTTCCTTCTTCATTAATTGTTGCACCTGCATACTAGCTTTTAGTTACTCATGAACTTCCCAACGTCTTACGATTTGAGAAATATTCTGTCTTTCTGTTTTTTTTTTACCAGAGTGGAACATTTGACACTTATTCACATTATATTCCATCGACCATGTTCTTGCCCATTCACTTAGCCTGTCCAAATCTGCTTGAAGCTTCCTTGCATCCTCCTGACAACTTACAGTCCCAGCTAGTTTTGTGTCATCGGCAAATTTGTAAATATTACATTTAGGCCCCACGTCCAATATAGATTGTGAACAGCTGTGGTCCGAGTGCAGATCCTTGTGGTACCCCACTAGTAAGAGCCTGCTATCCTGAGAATTACGGCTTTATTCCAACTCTCTCTTTTCTGTCTGTTAACCAATTGTCAATCCATACCAGTATATTGCCCCCCAATCCCATGTTCTCTAATTTTATTTACTAACCTCCTGTGTGTGACCTTATCAAAAACCTTCTGTAAATCCAAATAACCTACATCCACTGGTTCTCCATTATCTTCTTTTTTGGCCTCTTTGTCTCGAGAGACAATGGGTTAGCGCCTGGAGGTGGTCAGTGGTTTGTGAAGCAGCGCCTGGAGGTCGTCAGTGGTTTGTGAAGCAGCGCCTAGAGTGGCAATAAAGGCCAATATTAGAGTGACAGGCTCTTCCACAGTCGCTGCAGATAAAATTGGTTGTCGGGGCTGTTAGACAGTTGGCTCTCTCCTTGCGCTTCTGTCTTTTTTCCTGCCCACTGCCAAGTCTCTTCGACTCGCCACACTTTAGCCCCGCCTTTATGGCTGCCCACCAGCTCTTGCGATCACTGGCAACTGACTCCCATGAGTTGTGATCAATGTCACAGGACTTCAAGTCTTTAAAGCGGAGACATGGACGGCCAGTGGGTCTGATACCAGTTGCGAGCTCACTGTGCAATGTGTCATTGGGGAACTTGCCATCTTTGATGCGGCTCACATGGCCGGGAAGAATGTTGTCACTGAGACCGCCCTCAATGCAGCCCAGCCTCTGCCAGTCATGGATGAGCTGGACGTACAGCCAACAAAATCGAACTCAGTGATGCCATTAATTCTACAGCCAGCGGAAAAGCCCCTGGGAAGGACGGCATTGCCCCTGAAATAATCAAGAGTGCCAAGCATGCTATACTCTCAGCACTTTATGAACTGCTTTGCCTGCGCTGGGATGAGGAAGCAGTACCTCAGGACATGTGTGATGCCAATATCATCACCCTCTGTAAAACAAAGGTGACCACGGTGACTGCAACAACTACCATAGAATCTCGCTGCTCAGCATAGTGGGGAAAGTCTTCGCTCGAGTCGCTTTAAACTGGCTCCATTATCTATGCTCAAAGTAAATCCTCGAAAACTTCGAAAGGTTTGTCACATATGATGTCCCTTTCATAAATCCATGTTGACTCTGTCAATTTTACCATTATTTTCTAAGTGTCCAGTTATCACACCCTTTACAGTAGATTCAATTTTTTTTCCCCTACGACTGACGGACAGAGCGGTGAGGTGATGCATTTTGGGAGGACTAACATGTCAAGGGAAAATACAATGAATGGTAGGAACCTAGGAAGTACAGAGAGTCAGAGGGACCTTGGTGTACTTGTCCATAGATCACTGAAGGCAGCAGCACAGGTAGATAAGGTGGTTAGGAAGACATATGGGATACTTGCCTTCAGTAGCTGAGGCATAGAATGTAAGAGCAGGGAGGTTATGATGAAGCTGTATAAAACCCTACTTAGACCACAGCTGGAGTACTGTGTCCAGTTCTGGTCACCACACGAAAGGAAGGATGTGATTGCGCTGGAGAGGGTGGAGAGAATATTCACCAGGATGTTGCCTGGGCTGGAGAATGTCAGCTACGAAGAGAGACTGGATAGGCTAGGGTTGTTTTCCTTCGAGCAGAGAAGGCTGTGATGGCGGGGGGTGGGAGGTAGATGCTTGAGGTATACAAAATTATGAGGGGCATTGATAGGTTGGATAGGAAGAACCTTTTCATCCCTTAGCAGAAGGGTCAATAACCAGGGGACATAAATTTAAGGTAAGGGGTAGGATGTTTAGAGGGGATTTGAGGAACAACGTTTTCACTCAGAAGGCAGTTGAAATCTGGAACGCACTGCCTGAAGAGGTGATCGAGACAGGAACACTCACAACATTTAAGAAGTGTTTATATTGGCACTTGAAACGCCATAGGAGACAAGGCTACTGGACAAGTGCTGGAAATGGGATCAGCTTAGTTAGGTGCCTGATGGCCACATGGACACAATGGTCTGAAAGGCCTATTTCTGTGCTGTACAATTCTGTGAATCTAAGACACTGTGATGTCAAACTAACAGGTCTGTAGTTCTCAATTTTCCCTCTCCCACGCTTCTTAAATAGTAGGGTTATATTTGCTACTTTCCAGTCTCAGGAACCCTTCCATAATCTGTAGAATTTTGAAAGATACCCACCTTAGCATCCATCATCTCTATAGCCACCACCTTCAACACTCTGGGATGTAGCACATCTGGTCCAGGGGATTTATCTGGCATCCTAATAAACCACTTCATTTGATCTAATGCAATCTTTAAATTCTTTTGCTAGCCACAGTTGATTCAACTTTCCCATAGGTTGCTTGTGCTTCAGAGGAATATCTGTCTGTTGTCGACCATGTAGTATTTTTAACTACAAGCCATTGCCTGTCTACTGTCAAATCTGTTTAGTGTATTTTCCCAATCCACAACAGCCAACGTGTCCCTCATACTTTCATAGTTTCCCTTGTTCAAATTGAAGACCCTAGTTTCAAAATTATCACATTCAAGCTTAATGTGAGATTCTGCCGGATTATGGTCATTAATTCTCAAAGGCTCCTTCACAGCAAAGTTATTCATTAGCCTTTTCACATTGCATAATAGTAAACCTATAATCGCCCGATCTAGAATTGTTCCTTCACCGTACTGCTCCAGAAACACATTTCGTACACACTCCAGTAAAGGCAGATCGTATTTGACTACCCTAATTAAATTTTTGATGATGTAACAAAGAAGGTTGATGAAGGGTCTGCCATGGATGCTATTCATATGGATTTTAACAAAGCATTTGATATGGTTCCACATAAAAGGCTTGTTAAATTGAGGCTCATAGAGTAAGAGGGTCATTGTCAAAATTAAATTAAAACTGGCTGAAGGACAGAAAATAGTGAGTCGTAGTAAATGATTGTTTTGAAGATTGGAGGAAGCTAGACCGTGGTGTTCCCCAAGGGTCAGTGCCAGGACCACTGTTTTTGTTTTTTGATATGAATATATGATTTGAATATTGAAATATAGAGCAACATTTCAAAATTTGCTGATGATACCAAACTTGGAGACGGGGCAAAAAGTGAGTTTGATACCAATCAACTGCAACGAGAAATAGATAGGCGAGCAGAATGGGCAGATAGGAGTCAAATGGAATTTAATACAGACAAGTGTGAGGTGATGCATTTTATCATCAGTAACAGGGAGAGGCAATATACACTTAATGGCACAGTTCTAAAGTGTATGCAAGGACGAAGGGACATGTGGTTCATGTACATAGATGATTGAAGGTGGCAGGACATATTGAGAGAGTTGTTAGTAAAGTATATGGGATCTTGGGCTTCATACATAGAGGTAGTGAATACAGAAGAAGGAAAGTTATGCTGAACCTTTATAAAGCTCTGGTTATGCCCCAACTGGAGTACTGCATCTAGTTCTGTTCACCACACTTTAGGAATGAGCTGAGGGTCCTTGACAGGGTGTAGAGGAAATTTACCAGAATGGTTCCAGGGATGGAGGATTTCAGCTGCAAGGTTAGTCTGGAAAAGCTGGGATTGTTTCCCTTGTTGTAAAGGAGATTGAGGGGAGATTTAATAGAGGTATACAAGATGATAACATGTTTGGATAAGGTAGACAGGAAAAGATGTTCACATTAGCTAATGGTACAAGGACTAGAGTTAAGGTTGTGGGCAGCGATACAGGGGGATGTGAGGAACAACATTTTTACACAGCGAGAGGGAATGGCCTGGGAATCACTGCCGACGAGAGTGGTGGAAGCAGAGATGGTGAATGATTTCAAAAGGTTATTGGATGGACATTTGAGGGAAATAAACTTGCAGGAATATGGAGACAGAGCTGGGGTAAGAGACTGACTGGGTATATCTACAAAGAGCTGGCATGGACATGATGGGCCGAATGGCCTCATTCTGTGCTGAAAAGACTATGACTCCATGTCTCTCTGACAGGTGAATACTATTACTACTGCTTTCCTACACTGGGAAAGTTTATAATGGACTGGGCAGTATCACCCTGTTGAACCCCGTGATGTAAGTGAAATGTTTGATGCCCCAGAATGTGGTTAACAAATGCCCTTCACAAACAGAGTAAATCAGTTCAGACCCACTCACCATTCTGGATCATTCACAATGGGGAGTAGATTCTCCTGGTTTTCTCTGCATAGGACAGCAGCCAGGCTTTTCACTGTGTCCCCAACCTCCATGTGGAAAGTCTTGTCAGGGTTAGGTGAGATAAGACACGTTGCCTGGGCGACAGCTTTCTTCAGTTGTATTACTGCTTCTGTGCTCTCTTCAGTCCAACCGACTTAAACCTGGTCATCATCACCATTAGTTAGTTCATAAAGAGGAGTCACAGTCTCTGCAAATCGAGGGATGAGGGTCCACTTAAACCCACCATCCTGAAGAAAGGCCACAGGGCAGTCTTTGAGCTGGACAGGGGTACACACTGGATGAGGGTCCGTTGATACCCCACCAGCCTGAGGATAGGACACCGGGCAGTCTTTGAGCTGGACAGGGGTAGACACTGGATGAGGGTCCATTGATACCCCTCCAGCCTGAGGATAGGACACAGGGCAGTCTTTGTGATGGACAGGGGTAGACACTGGATGGTCTCGACCTGATGTTGGTCTTGGCTGATGCTGGATGATCCAATCTGGACACTAGAAAGGTGACACGATCTTGCACCAGCTGGGCCTTCCGTGGGTGGCCTTTTATTCCAGCTCCCAAAGCAACTGCAGTAGTTCCTGTAAAAGGGTTAAATGTGTGGACACAGTCTGTGGTGATGAAGAGGAGATCATCGATATATTGCAGCGAGCAGAAAGGCTGCGAAAAGCTCATAAGGGCCCCGGCCATTGGTTTGTGGAGAATAGTGGGGTTATTGTGGAACCCCTTGTGACAGACATGTCCAGGGGTATCTCTGGTCCTCAGAAGTGAATGTGAATTTAATTTGTTTCTCTAGTTTTACTGGGATACTCCAATAACCATTTGAGATATCCAGCGTGGTGAAGACAGCACTGCCGCTGGGAATCCGGGAGAGTAGGGTGAGTGTCTCTCAGACAACTGGATTCACACAGGGGTGACTGAGTTGTGTTTGTGATGGTCAATAGTCACCAGCTCCCATCCGGTTTTCTAACCGGTCAAATTGGGCAGTTAGTAGTGAATGTGTCTTTGTGAATTACACCCTGGTGTAAATATGACCTGATAGTGTCTGGAATATATGATATAATCTCAGCTCGGTATGAATACTGCGTCATGGAGCATGCAATGGTCAGTTAATTTCTTCCGGTCTGCTCATGTTTCCACAGTCATCTTTATGAGTTGTGAATGCACTCAGCACCGACTTGAGAATCGCCTGTCCCTCAGGGTGATCAGAGGTGTCTGGTTCATACTCCTCTGATGTTTTAATCATGAATATTGAGGTTACACTGGACACCAGAGTAGGGGTATGTTTTATGGTTCTACAACATACAAATATAGAGATAATCAATTACTGCTGACAACCTTTGAGCACATTACTGCCCAGTAGTCCCAGTCCATTATGCCGGGTCATAGAAAAGGGAGTCAGGACTTTGACATGAACTCTGTTCCCTCTCCTACACCACTGTAAGGTCTGATCTAGGGTCACAGATTTACAAAAAGGAGGTCGAAGTATCACCTTTTATTGAGGAGTGTCAGTTCAAATACTGCACCAAATCAGAATAGACATAGTCGACATACGAACTGTGACAGGTGAGATAGGCTTTATGGCTATGGAACAGATGTTAAAAGCTATTATTGAAGACGTTATAGCAGGGCAGAGAGAAAACTTCAAGGTGATCAGGCAAAGTCAACATGGTTTTGTGAAAGGGAATTAATGTCTCACTAATTTTCTGACGTTCTTTGAGGAAGCAACATGTGCTGTGGATAAACGGGAACCGTTGGATGTAATGCACTTAGATTTCCATAAGGCACTTGATAAGGTGTCACATCAATGGCCATTGCAGAAACTAAAAGCTAATGGTGTAGGGGGTAACATATTGGCATGGATTGAAGACTGGCCTAGCTAACAGGAAACAGAGAGGATGCAAAATGGGTCATTTTCGGCTTGGCAATATTTAATGACTATTTTTTATTCATTCACGGGATGTGGGCGTCGCTGGCCAGGCCAGCATTTATTGCCCATCCCTTATTGCCCTTGAGAAGGTGGTGGTGAGCTGCCTTCTTGAACCACTGCAGTCCATCTAGGGTAGGTACACCCACAGTGCTGTTAAGAAGGGAGTTCCAGGATTTTGACCCAGCGCCAGTGAAGGAACGGCCATATAGTTTCAAGTCAGGATGTTGTGTGACTTGGAGGGGAAATTGCAGGTGGTGCTATTCCCATGTATTTGCTGCCCTTGTCCTCATAGTTGGTAGAGGCCGCGAGTGTGGAAGGTGCTGTCGAACGAGCCGTGATGCATTGCTGCAGTGCATCTTGTAGATGGTACACACTGCTGTCACTGTGCGTCGGTGGTGGAGGGAGTGAATGTTTGTAGATGGGGTGCCAATCAAGCGGGCTACTTTGTCCTGGATGGTGTCGAGCTTCTTGAGTGTTGTTGGAGCTGCACCCATCCAGGCAAGTGGAGCGTTTTCCATCACACTCCTGACTTGTGCCTTGTAGATGCTGGACAGGATTCGGGGAGTGAGCAGGTGAGTTACTCGCCTCAGGATTCCTAGCCTCTGACCTGCTCTTGTAGCCACGGTATTCAGATGGCTACTCCAGTTCAGTTTCTGGTCAATGGTAGCCCCTAAGATGCTGATAGTGGGGGGATTCAGAGATGGTAATGCCGTTGAATGTCAAGGGGAGATGATTAGATTCTCTCTTGTTGGAGATGGTCATTGTTTGGCACTTGTGTGGCGCGAATGTTACTTGCCACTTATCAGCCCAAGCCTGGATATTGTCCAGGTCTTGCTGCATTTCTACACGGACTGCTTCAGTATCTGAGAAGTCACGAATGGTGCTGAACATTTTGCAACCATCAGCGAACAACCCCACTTCTGACCTTATGGTTGAAGGAAGGTCATAGATGAAGCAGCTGAAGATGGTTGGGCCTAGGACACTACCCTGAGGAACCCCTGCAGTGATGCCCGGGAGCTCATATGATTGACCTCCAACAACCACAACCATCTTCCTTTGTGCGAGGTATGACTCCAGCCAGCGGAGGGTTTTCCCCTTGATTCCCATTGACCTCTGTTTTGCTAGGGCTCCTTGATGCCATACTCGGTCAAATGCTGCCTTGATATCAAGGGCAGTCACTCTCACCTCACCCCTTGAGTTCAGCTCTTTTGTCCATGTTTGAACCAAGGCTGCAATGCGGTCAGGAGCTGAGTGGCCCTGGCGGAACCTAAACTGAGCGTCACTAAGTAGGTATTGCTGAGCAAGTGCCGCATGATGGCACTGTTGATGATAACTTCCATCACTTTACTGATGATCGAGAGTAGGCTGATGGGGCGGTAATTGGCCGGGTTGGACTTGTCCTGCTTTTTGTGTGCAGGACATACCTGGGCAATTTTCCACATTGCAGGGTAAATGCCAGTGTTGTAGCTGTACTGGAACAGCTTGGCTAGGGGTATGGCAAGTTCTGGAGCACAGGTCTTCAGTACTATTGCCGGAATATTTTCAGGGCCCATAGCCTTTGCAGTATCCAGTGCCTTCAGTCGTTTCTTTATATCACGTGGAGTGAATCAAATTGGCTGAAGTCTGGCATCTGTGATGCTGGGGACTTCTGGAGGAGGCTGGGATGGATCATCAACTCGGCACTTCTGGCGAAGATTATTGCAAATGCTTCAGCCTTATCTTTCGCCCTGATGTGTAGGGCTCTGGCATCATTGAGGGTGGGGATATTTGTGGAGCCACCTCCTCCAGTTAGTTGTTTAATTGTCCACCATCATTGACGGCTGGATGTGGCAGGACTGCAGAGCTTAGATCTGATCCATTGGCTATGGGATCGCTTTGCTCTGTCTATCGCATGCTGCTTATGCAGTTTGACATGCAAGTAGTCCTGTGTTGTAGCTTCACCAGGTTGACATCTCATTTTGAGGTATGCCTGGTACTGCTCCTGGCAGGCCCTCCTGCACTCTTCATTGAACCAAGGTTGGTCTCCTGGCTTGATAGTCATGGGAGAGTGGGGGATATGCCGGGCCATGAGGTTAGAGACTGTGGTTAAGTACAATTCTGCTGCTGCTGTTGATGTCCCACCGGAATTAATGCTGGGGCCTCAACTTTTTACAATGCATATAAATGACTTGGATGAAGTGGCCGAAGGTATGGTTGCTAAATTTGCTGACGACACAATGATAGGTCGGAAAGTAAGTTGTGAAAAGGACATAAGTGGGCTACAAGTTGATATAGATAGGTCAAGTGAGTAGGCAAATATCTGGCAAACGGAGTGTAATGTGGCGAAAAGTGAAGCTGTCTGTTCTGGCAGGAAGACGTTTGATAATGCATATTATCGGAATGGTGAGAGATTGCAGAGCTCGAAGATCAAGGGGGAACTGGGTGTCCCAGTGCATGAATTGCATAAGGTTAGTATGCAAGTTCAGCAAGTAATTAGGAAAACTAATAGAATGGTATCATTTATTGCAGGAGGAATTGAATGCAAAAGTAGGGATGTTATGCTTCAGCTATACAGGGCATTGGTGAGACCAAATCTGGAGTCCTATGTACCGTACTGGTCTTCTTATTTAAAGAAGGATGCAAATGTGTTGGAGGCAGCTCAGAGAAGGTTTACGTGGACTGATACTTGAAATAGGCGGTCTGTCTTATGAGGAAAGTCTGGACAGGCTAGGCTTATATCAGCTGGCGTTTAGAAGATTAAAAGCCGACCTGATTGAAATAAATAAGGTTCTGAGGTTGGGACAAAGCAAGTGAGGGAGACAGAGAGAGAGAAACCGCGAGGGATTGAGAGAGAGAGCTCAGCGCACCTGCTGCTGAAACCCTCACCCATGCCTTTGTTATCTGGAGACTTGACTATTCCAACACAGTGCGGACTGGTCTACCACATCCTACTCTCTGTAACCTTGTGGTCATCCAAAACTCTGCTGCCATCTTCTAATTTACACCAAGTTCTGTTCACCCAACATCCCTGTGCTCACTGACCTGCTCTTGTTCCAGTAACACCTCAATTTTAATAGTCTCACTCATGTGATCAAATCCCTTCATGGCCTCATCCCTCTGATTATCCCAATCCCCTGTCCATTTCCAATATTCCTGAAACTTGTTCATCTTAAAGTCTTTTTCAAATTCCCTTTTTACAGTGAGTTTCTTTCCCTCTGTCTCTCCCTGATCACACATTTCATCTCTCAAGCTCCACTGGTGCCGTGGAAGTTTGGATCCATAAAATGGTGTGGGCTGCACTGCTGGTCACATCCAGCATATTGTACAGGACACCCAGGCTGGCAGGGGTGCTAGCGTGGGTGTAACGTGTGTGTGTCTGTAGCGTGAAGTGGGGTTTGAATATGGTGTCAATCAACCATTCTGGCAGCTTTGATGGACGTCTTTGGAACTTGGTCTGTGCATGGCCACTGACCGCCTGTGTTAGTCACTCTCAGCTGAACATGCATTCACAGCACGAGGAACCCCCTCTAGTGTTATTTCAAAGGACCAGGCGTCCAACATACAGGTGAGGGGTTTTTGACTTGCTTCTGCTATTGTAAAGTTAGTGGAGGTGCTGTGGATGGTTTTCTGGAGGTTGTATTGTGAGCTGCTGCAGACATTCAGGGAGGACAGAGGATTTGGTGACCCAACTCTGGACGAGGTTTGGGGACAGTAGTTACAGTGTCTCTGGGTCTGTAACATGACCAACAAATGGAGCAGAGGCTGCAAAGAGGGGAAGCTATGTAAAGAGGGAGGAGGGGAGGTCTCTGCCCTCTCCACCCCGGGTTTTCCAAGAGCACAAAGAGCAGTGGTCCGAATACGGAGCCCTGGGGAACACCACTGTATACTCCCATCGAGTCTGAACAGCAACCTTTCACCACTTCTCTCTGTTTACTGTTCCTTAGCCAATGTTATATCCACACTGTCATTGTCCCTTTAGTTCCATAGCATTCATTTGCCTGACTTGTCTGCTGAATGACACTTGAACAAACGCCTTTTGAAAGTCCATATATATAACTTCAATCACACCACCCTCATCAACCCTCTCCATTGTTTTATCAAAGAACACCATCAAGTTTACCTCACCACCACCTCCCTCTCTCCAATCCTCCACTGCTGTTAAATTATCAGACTGCTTGTCCGACTTCAGTACTGGATGAGCAGAAACTTCCTCCAATTAAATATTGGGAAGACTGTAGTTATTGTTTTCACTCCCCACTCCCCTTGCTATTGATTCCATCTCTCTCCCTGGTAACAGTCTGAGATTCAGACAGTCTGTTTGCCACCTTAGTGTCACGTTTAACCACGAAATGAGCTTCCAACCACATTTCTGTACCATCACTACAACCACCTATTTCTACCTCAGTGACAGCGCCTGATTTCATCCCTGTCTCAGCTCATCTACTGATGAAACCTCATTCATGCCTTCGTTACATTTACACTTGACTGTTCTTTTTTTAAATTCTTTGATTGAATATGGGTGTCCATGGGAAGGTCAGCATTTGTTGTATATGCTTAATTGCCTTTGACAGCTTAGTGACTTGCTCGGCGATTTTTAGGGGCAGTTAAAAGTCAACCATATTGCTGTGGGTCTGGACTCACATGCAGACCGGACCAGATAAGGACAGTAGTGAACAAGATGGTGTTTCACGAAAATCGATGATAGTTTCATAGCACCATGAATGAGACTAGCTTTCTAGTCGAGATGTCAACTCACTCCTGGCTTGTCTCAAACATTCAACTCTTTGTAAACTTGAGGTCATCCAAACTGTGCTGCCCTTGTGTTGAATTGCATCAAACCCCATTCCCCAATCACTGACCTACATCAGCTCCCAGTCAAGCAATGTCTTGATTTCAAAATTCTCAACCGTGTTTCCAACTCCTTTCATGTCCTCACCCCTCCTTGTCTCAATAATTTCCACCAGCCGCACAACGCTTCAAGCTCTCAGAACTCCTTCAATCCTGGCCTATTGTGTATCCTTGATTTCATCATTGCACCACTGGCAGTCAGGTCTTCAGCTGCCTAGGCCCAAAGCTCTGGAATGCCCTCCGTGCACCTTTTTTTTTATTCTTTCATTCAATGTGGGCATCGCGGGGGGAAAAAATCAGCATTTGTTCGCATCCTAATTGTCCTTGACAAATGAATGGCTTGCTGGGACATTTCACGGGGCAGTTCAAGAGTCAGCAACATTGCTGTGGACCTGGAGTCATATGTAGGCCAGATCAGGTACGGCTGGCAGATCTCCTTCCCTAAAGGACATTAATGATTCAGGTGGGGTTTTTTCCAACAATTGATGAGAAATTCAAACACAATTACTGAGAATAGCTTTCATTTCCAGATTTTTATTAATTGATTAAAATTATTAATTAATTGAATTTTAATTTCCAACAGCTGCCTTGCTGGGATTTGAAGCCAGAGCATTAGCCTGGGTCTCTGTATTACTAGTTCAGTGACAGTGTCACTGTTTCTGCCTCCCTGCATCACTTTCCTCCCTTAAGACACGACTTAAAATCTTCCTCTTTAACCAAGCTGTTGGTCAGCTTACTTCATATCTCCTGCTGCGTCTCGCGTCAGACTTTGCTTCATAATGCTCCAGTGAAGCACCTTGCAATCCAATGTTTTATTATATTAAAGGCACTGCATAAACATAGGTTGTTGTTGATGTTTGCCAGACATGGCATGTCTTACAATATCGATGCTGCTTGCCATTTATTGACCTTGTTTTTTTCAAACAATACTTTTGTCCTGGGTTGGGAACTGTGCACATTTCCCCACCTGTAATGTTAGATTGATTGGTCAGTAAATATAGGGTTTTCTCCATCTCTCCTTTTTTTAAAAAGGGTGGAACATTTACAACCCTCAAGTCTCTATCATCTTTCCCATATCAAAGGAGGATTGGAGCTTCTGGACATGGTCTCTGCTATTTCCACCATTCCTTCCCTCAGCAACCCTCATGCATCCCATCCAGACTGGGTAAATGTTCCACTTTATTGTGGTACAAACAGTGTTAGATTGAAAGCTGTAAACTGAACCTGTTTGTTCAGAGACTGCAATGAATGTCAATCTCCATGGACCCTAATAGTATAATTGGAGCGTTTCTGTCTTCTATTAATAAGTGATTAATTTCAATGTGTTATCCCATGGTGTCAGTGGGAGCATTAACCCGGACACTAACAGGGATCAGCAGCTCCAGAGAGAGGGAGAGAGAGAAGATAGATCAGAATCTGAGAACAATAGATTTGAAAGTTTTAACAATGGACAGGAGTTTATCCTTTTGGTTTGACGAGCTTACTGCAGATCATGATTGGATAACATGAAATTGGCGGATCTATTGTGCCCTTCAGATGATTCAATACATTTACGATACCATCCTCGCTATCGTTGGTGTCCCTGGTAAGTCTCTGTATCCAGGTATTCATTCTCTTATAAAAGAAAAATACTGCGGATGCTGGAAATCTGAAATGAAAACAAGAGATGCAGGAACCATTCAGCAGGTCTGGCAGCATCTGTGGAAAGAGAAGCAGAGTTAACGTTTCAGGTCACTGGCCCTTCTTCAGAACTCACGAAGAAGGGTCACTGACCTGAAACGTTAACTCTGCTTCGGTTTCCACAGATGCTGCCAGACCTGCTGAGTGGTTCCAGCATTTCTTGTTATTATTCATTCCATAAACCATGTTTAACTGCATAACTGATCTTATCATTCACTCTGCCCTCCTTGCTACTGTTGTTGTTCTTGGTCTATCTCTTTCTCCGGCTGTTATCTCTATAAACCATTGCGAATGGTATTACTGCTCTTTTAATTTACTGTCACATCTCTGTTGCTGTTGGCGTCCCTGTTAAGTCTCACTATCCAGCTATTACATGCAATGCATTACTCACCTTGTTATTAAAGTATTGGCGGAGATTGAAGCCATTGTTTTCAGTCCCCAACATACACTCTATTCTCTATCCAAAGAATTGGCACATATATGAGGCTGAAACAGACAGTTCACTTCCTTGCTGATCTCCTTGACCCTGAACTGAGTTCCAATACTATATCCTGTCCATCACCAATCCTGTCTACTATATCATTTTCCTCTGCCTTACGCTATCTTAGGACACAAAAATGGCTTGGTGATAAGCGGCAGAGGGTGGTAGTGCAGGGTTGTGTTTCAGGTTGGAGGCTGGTGTCCAGTAGTGTGGCGCAGGGATCGGTGCTGGGTCTTCTGTTGTTTGTCATACATATCAATGACTTGGATGTGAATGTAGGGGGCATGAATAGTAAGTTTTCAGATGACACAAACATTGGTGGTATAGTGGACAGTGAAGAAGGTTGTCTAAGTTTACAACAGGGTCTATAGATCAACTGGGAAAGTGGGCAAAGAATTGGCAAATGGAATTTAACACAGACAAGTGTGAAGTGATGCATTTTAGGAAGTTAAACCAGGGCAGGACATTTACAGTGAATGGCAGTGCCCTGGGCTGTGTTGTGGAGCAGAGAGACTTTGGGGTGAAAGTACATAGTTCCCTGAAATTAGCAACACAGGTAGACAGGGTGGTTAAGAAGGCATATGGCATGCTTGCCTTCATCTGCCGAGGTACTGAGTACAAGAGTTGGGACCCCATGTTACAGTTGTACAGAACGTTGGTTTGGCCACATTTGGAGTACTGTGTGCAGTTCTGGTCGCCGCTCTGCAGGAAATATGTGATTACACGAGAGAGGGTGCAGAAAAGATTACAAGGATGTTGCCTTGCTTGGACGGCTTGAGTTATAAAGAGAGATTGGATAGGCCTAGTCTGTTTTCCCTGGAACGAAGGAGGCTGAGAGGGGACAAGATAGAGGTATATAAAATTATGAGAGGCATAGATAGGGTAGATAGCCAGAGACTGATTCTCATGGTAGGGGTGACTAAAACTAGAAGGCATATATTTAAGGTGAGAAGGAGGAGGTTTAAAGGGGATCGAGGGGGTAAATTATTCACACAAAGAATAGTGGGTATCTGGAATGAGCTGCCTGAGGAGGTGGTTGAGGCAGGAACAGTAGCAACATTTAGTAGACATCTGGATAGGTACTTGAATGAACAAGGCATAGAGGGATATGGAATTAATGCAGGCAGGTGGGATTAGTATCGATAGGCATTATGGTCAGCATGGACATGGTGGGCCGAAGGGCCTGTTTCTATGCTGTACGGCTCTATGACTCTATGACTCTCTGCCTATATGCCCCTTAAACCACCATCTATCTCTTCGTTAATTCCATACCCGACTATCCTAATGCTACCCATGACAAGACACTTAGTTATAAACTCCAGCCCATCGCAAACTCTGCTGCCCATATCCTAACTCACACCAAACTCTGATCATCCACCAACTCTGTGCTCACTGACCTATATTGCTTCTTGGCTTAGTAGCACCACAATTGCAATATCCTTATTCTTGTGTTCAGATCCCTCTCTGACCATACCTCTCCAGTTAGTCCAATTTTCCTGTCCGTTTCCCATATTCGTGCATGTTGTTTCCCTTCGAGAATTCATCCAATTCACTTTTAAAAGTGAATGTTTGCTCCTTCTGTATCTCTCTGTGGATGCAATTTCGGAATCGTTAGAGCCACTGGGGCTGAGGCTATAAATTCTAAAGCCTTAAAATGGTGTGGGATGCACTGCCAGCCACTTGTGGCTCTTTCCAGTGGGGTTCCATGCTGAGCAGGGTGTTCCAGCAGCATTGGCACACGTCTTTGAAACTTGGCCTGTGCATGTCCACTGACCGCCTGTGTTAGTCACTCTCAGCTGAAAATACATTCAGCAGCACGAGGATTCATCTCTAGTGTTATTTAAACAATGTGATTTCTGATAATGATGAGCTGCACCAACATCATCAACTATCCACGCCTGGTCCATCTTCAGGCACGTGCAATACAGCCTCATCGGGTATCACCCCTCCTCCCACTCGGCTGGAGGTTGCGGCTGAATGGGAGATTGTGAGGCTGGAGCTCTCCCCTCACCTCTACCACTCGCTCCGGACCTCGCCGCTCCTCTCCCTACACCCACTAGCCGACGGTGCTTCACTACCCCCACTCCCCCTCCAGTTACTCGCTCCCTGCTTCCACACATTCCCCCACCAGCAACTCGCTCCGGACCTCGCCGGTCCTCTCCACTCCACTCCCCTGGCCGATTGTTACTCGCTTTCCCCATTCTCCCTCCAGTTATTCGCACCTCGCTTCCCCCCACTCCCCCTCCAGTCACTCGCTTCCGACCTCGCCGCTCCCCTCCCCTCCACTCCTCTGGCCGATTGTTCCCCGCTTCTTACCACCCTGTTCTCCAATCACTTGCTCCACACTTCCCCCACACCCCTCCAGTCACTCGCTCCAAGCCGCGCTGCTTCCCTCCTCTCGGCCACTTGCTGCTAATTAGCGATGTCACGAAGCTGTGCTCCTTGGTGCTAGCGGCTGGGCGGGGTGGTGTAGTGGAGAGCGAATCACCATTGGCGAGAGGATGGCAACTATCTGTCAGGGGGGGGTCGTGGGGAGCTGTGAGTTCTGGAGCAAGTGGCTGGGTGGCGGGTGGTGAAGTGGGGAGCGGGTGACCTGAGAGTGGGTGCTGAGGAGAGGGGAACAATCTGTCAGGGGAGTGAGGGAGAGCTGTGAGGTCTGGTGTTAGTGGCTGGGGTGGTGGTGAAGTGTGGAGCGAGTGACCCGACAGTGGGTGCTGAGGAGAGGGGAACAATCTGTCAGGGGAGTGAGGGAGAGCTGTGAGGTCTGGTGTTAGTGGCTGGGGTGGTGGTGAAGTGGGGAGCGAGTGACCCGGCAGTGGGTGCTGAGGAGAGGTGAACAATCTGCCAGGGGAGTCAGGGAGAGCTCTGAGGTCTGGAGTTAGAGGTTGAGGGGAGAAAGCGGGCTGTGGGGAGAGGGAGAAAGCGAATTGCTGATGTGAGGAGAGCGGGTCTTGGGGCGGGAGCGAGAGGCTGCATTTGGGTGAAATCAGTCCTGCTCAGTCATTTAATCGAATCACATTAAAAAACTGGCAGCACATTTTATACTCTATCGATTTCCAATGGAAAAGTAATCATAAAATTCCTCTTGTACTGAATAGGATTATTGGAATATTAACTGAATCTTGAAGATTACTGTTAGTATCATATAACTGCACAGTAGCATTTTACTGGACTTCCTTCCAACTTAATGTAAGTTTAGTTTGCTGGAACGATCTAACCAGAAGTATTTCCTGTGACAAATTGAGCAGCGCCATCTTTAATCCTGGCAGCTACCTGAACGTCTCAGACTCTGACTTTCCAGTTGAAGCGTCTACATTTGTACATGTGCAAGTACTGCAGCACCTAGTGGTTGCATTGTCAGAAAACGCAGTCTTATTGAAAAAGACCAGGCATCCAACTTACAGGTGAGGGGCTTTTGACTTACTTCTGCTATTGTAAAATTAGTGGAGGTGCTGTGGATGGTTTTCTGGAGGTTGTACTGTGAGCTGCTTCAAATATTCAGGGAGGACAGAGGATTTGGATGAGCCAACTGTGGATGAGGTATGGGGACAGTAGTTACAGTGCCCCTGGGTCTGTAACATGACCAACAAATGGAACAGATTCTGCAGAGAGGGGAAGCTTTGTAAAGAGGGAGGAAGAGGGGGCTCTGACCTACCCATCCCAGGTTTTCCGAGAGGAATTTTCCTACCTGCACCTAACCCAGGAGCAGTGTGTGAGGTGATTCTGATTCAAGAAAAAAGTGGTTAGAAAGCTGTGTCACCTCCTGTAACACGACCTGGAACTTCACACCAGGGTGAGGACGTAGCAGTCAGTGGCTGTTAAGGTCACAGTTTCATTGAACTTCTATTTATCCGGATCTTTCCAGATGGGAGCACGTGACATATTCAACATCTCCTAGTCTGCTGTCCATTTATGTATCCGTTAGGTGACAAAGGCCATCTATGGCGTGTGAGGTGAATGCATCATTTTCTCCCTCAAACTCTTCAACTGCCTGTTGACTGTTTCCCTGATTATTGTTTCTAACTCCTAGCCACTGATATTGAACAGCATGGCCTGTAGGTGCTCGGACGGTCCTTCCACTCATTCCAGTATAAGGGTGTCACATTTACCACTCGCCAATCTTCTGTCACCTCGCCCATCTATAGAAGAATGTAAGATTTCGGAAAGCCCTTCTGCTACCGACATACCTACTTCCTTTAGCCATCCAGACCAGGTGGATTATCTACTCTAAGCATAGCCAGCCTTTCCAGTACCTCCTCCCTCTGAATATTTACTCTATCCATTGCCTCTACTCTTTTGCTTCCACTGATATTTTGTAAGATTCCTGTTACAACAGCGATATGAAGTAATCATTAGCTATTTTAACCTTGCCCTGTGCCTCTAAACATATATACACGCTTTGTCCCGGATAGTCACCACCCACCTCGTCCGATCTGATTGATATCTACATGCCTGTAGAAAATGATTGCATTTCCTTTTAGAAGATTTCTGGGTTCTCTTTTATGTTGAATGTTAGTGAATGTTTAAGGTGGTGGAGGAGGTGCTGATCAATCGGGCTGCTTTGTCCTCGATGGTGTAAAACTTCCTGAGTGTTGTTGGAGCTGTACCCATCCAGGTAAGTGGAGAATTTTTCATTAAACTCCTGACTTGTGTGGCGCACATGCTACATGTCAATTATCAGCCCAAGGCTGGATATTGTCCAGGTCTTGCTGCATTTAGGTATGAACTACTTCAGTACCTGAGCAGGCACAAATGGTACTAATCATTAATGAATACTCCCATTTCTGACCTTATGATGGAGGGACAGTGATTGATGAAGCAGCTGAAGATGGTTGAGCCTAGGACACTACCCTGAGGAACTCCTGCAGTGATGTCCCGGGACTGATATAATTGACCTCGAACAACCACAACCATCTTCCTTTGCGTGAGGTATGAATCCAGCCAGTGGAAATCTTTCCCCCTGATTCCCATTGACTTCAGTTTTGCTAGGGCTCCTTGATGCCATACTCGGTCAAATACTTCCTTGATGTCAAGGGCAGTCACTCCCACTTCACCTCTGGAGTTCAGCTCTTTTGTCCATGTTTTAACCAAGGCTGTAATGAAATTAGGAGATGAGTGGCCCTTGGGGGACCCAAACTTATCATCGCTGAGCAGAATATTGGAGATTAAATGCTATTTGATAGTAATAATGATGAAACCTTCCATTACTTGTCTCATGAATCAGAGCAGACAGAAGGGTGGTGGAAGCATGGCTGTTGGAATATTTCCAACTTTCCCTGAAGGAGACGGCAAATGGACGTCCAGGCTGACTGTGAGGGCCCATATTTGGACTGTATCAGTCCGGCGTGGCGATCGCTCAATGGAACGTTCCTATGTTGGTGAAACTTGGTCCAACACCCTCGGTTTGCATAGCAATCAAAGTCCCGGGTTTCAGCACTACTTGTAAGATCTGGGGTTTGGCTTAATTGAATTGTCAAACTTAGTTCAATTACAATGACAGTCTGTGTTGGGAGATCAGATCTAAAAGGAACTTGCAGCTCAGACTAGCTATAAAAACACGTGGGTACACGGCTGCTTCCACAAGTTTCACAGACTTAATGAAGTTCTCCACAATTAGCAGAACATGGTGATACTGAGAAAAGGGCAGTGGTCAGCAGTTGGCTTCACAATGGAACATTGGTCCTCAACCACCGGTTAACTGTGGAACCTTGTCTCTTCATTGAAGTCGATCTTCTGTCACCTTCTTGATGATGATGTGCGCTTTTGGGGTCTTACAAGTTATTAATTGATACACCTTTCCCAGCTTGATTCTGTTCCATATTAGGTAAAAGCCTGTTTCTGTTCATTTAATTGGTCAGTCATTAACTAACTACCCTTCCATGATGGTACTTCGAGCCTGGTTTAAGTCATTGCCATTGTCATTCAGTGGGGAGCGGGGGAGGGGCCTCCAGATTCCAGCTGCATTGACTCTATGAATTCCTTTACAAAAGGTTATATCTGACCCGGTGCCATCCTGCTGTGGCTATTCAACCACCGTGGCCACTTAATGGCATTGATATGTACTTATCTCATTTCACAGTTTCCTGGCCACACTGGGATTGTTTTATACCAGTTAATAAGCTAACAGTCCCTCTTGGATAATCTACAGTCTAACGACTTTTAAATAACAGGTCTCAACAGGTCAGGACTTGTCCAGAGGTTTAGCTAACATCATTCGTTGTGGTTATGTTACATACAGAATACTATTTTAACCGTGATACTGAAGGATATGACAACTAAGTTCTAACAGTCCTATCATAAAATAAACTCAATCCTACAGTTTTGTCCCAACAAGGACGGAAATATCCATCTTTGTGTTTGCAGACAGTGGCCACTACTGCCCACTGTTGACTGATTGTGTCTGAAGCTGTTGGGTTTTAGCTAAACACAGGGCATTTATTATTCGCTCATTCTTGCGATGTGGGCGTCGCTGTCTAGGCCAGCATTTATTGACCATCCCTAATTGCCTTTGAGAAGGTGGTGCTGAGCCCACTTCTTGAACCACTGCAGTTCATGTGAGGTCGGTACACCCACAATTCCGTTAGGAAGGGAGTGCCAGGATTCTGACGAAACAACAGTGAAGGAATGGCGATGTAGTTCCATGTCAGGATGGTGTGTGACTTGGATAGGAACTTGCAGGTGGTGGTGTTCCCATGTATCTCTGCTCTTGTTCTTCTCGGTGGCAGAGGTCGCGGGTTTGGATGGTGTAGTCTAAGGAGCTTTGGTGAGTTGCTGCAGTGCATCTTGTAGATGGTACACACTGCTGCCACTGTGCGTCAGTGGTGGAGGTATGAATGTTGTAGATGGTGTGCCAATCATGTTTGCTGCTTTTTCCTGGATGGTCCTGCGCTTCTTGACTGTTGTTGGAGCTGCACCATCCAGGCAAGTGGAGAGTATTCCATCACACTCCTGACTTGTGCCTTGTAGATGGTGAACAGGCTTTGCAGAGTCAGGAGGTGAGTTATTCGCCACAGGATTCCTAGCCTCTGACCTGCTCTTGTAGCCACGGTATTTATATGGTTACTCCAGTTCTGTTTCTAGTTCAGTTTCTAATCAATGGTAACCCTCCAGGATGTTGATTGTGGGGATTCAGTGATGACAATGTCATTGAACGTCAGGGGGAGATGACTAGATTCTTTCTTGTTTGAGATGGCCATTGCCTGGCACTTGAGTGGCACGAAAGTTACTTGCCACTTATCAGCCCAAGCTGGATATTGTCCAAATATTTCTGCATCTCGACATGGTTTGCTTCAGTATCTGAGAAGTCACGAATGGTGAACATTGTGCAATCATCAGTGAACATCCCCACTTCTGACCTTTTGATTGAAGGAAGATCATTGATGAAGCAGCTGAAGATGGTTGGGTCTCGGACACTACCCTGAGGAACTCCTCCAGTGATGACCTAGAGCTGAGCTGATTGACCTCCAACAACCACAGCCATCTTCCTTTGCGTTAAGTATGACTCCAACCAGCGGAGAGTTTTCCCACTGATTCCTATTGATTCCAGTTTTGCTCGGGCTCCTTGATACCATACTCGGTCAAATCTGCCTTGATGTCAAGGGCAGTCATTGTCACCTCTCCTCTTGAGTTCAGCTCTTTTGTCCGTATTGGTACCAAGGCTGTATTGAGAACAAGAGCTGAGTGGCCTTGGCAAAAGCCAAACGGAGCGTCAGTGAGCAAGTTATTGCTACGCAAGTGCTGCTTGATGGCACAGTTAACACCAGGGGAAGTGCTGGCTTCGTGGTAATGTCTCTGGCATAGTAATCCAGAGGACCAGGCTAGTACTCTGGCGACACGAGTTCGAATCCTACCACAGCAGATAGTGAAATTTGAAGTCAATTAATAAAATCTGGAATTAAAAAAAGTTGGTATAATAGTGCCATGAAACCTTTGTCAATTGTTAAAAAAAAATCATCTGGTTCACTGATGTCCTTCAGGGAAGGAATTCTGTCGTCCTTACCTGGTCAGGCCTACATAAGATTCCAGATCCACAGCAATGTGGTTGACTATGAAATGGCTGAGCAAGCCGCTCAGTTCAAGGGCATTTCGGGATGGGCAATAAATGCTGGCCTTGACAGCGATGCCCACATCCCATGAACGAATGAGAACATCTTCCATCACTTTGCTGATTATTGAGAGTAGACTGATGGGGTGGCAGCTGGCCAGTTTCAACTTGTGCTGGTATTTGTGTACTGTTAATGAATTTTGGGAGGACTAACAAGGCAAGGGGATATACAATGGATGGTAGGATCCGAGGAAGCACAGAAGGTAAGAAGGACCTTGGTGTACTTGTCCATAGGTCACTGACGGCAGCAGCACAGGTAGATAAGGTGGTTAGGAAGGCATATGGGATACTTGCCTTTATTAGCAAATGCATAGAATATAAGAGCAGGGAGGTTATCATCATAATATATAAAAAGCTAATTTGGCCACAGCTGGAGTACTGTTTACAGTTCTGGTCACCACACTATAGGAAGGATGTGATTGCACAGGAGAGGGTGCAGAGGAGATTCACCCGAATGTTGCCTGGGTTGGAGCATTTCAGCCATGAATAAAGACTGAAAAGGCTAGGGTTGTTTTCCTTGGAACACAGAAGACTGAGGGAGGACATGATTGAGGTGTACAATATTATGATGGACATAGGTGAGGATAGGTTCGATAGGAAGAAACATTTTTCCCTCAGCGGAGGGGTAATGAACCAGGGGACATAGATTTCAGTTGAGAGCCAGGATGTTTAGGGGGGTTTTGAAGAATTTTCTTGTCACCCAGAGGGTGGTTGGAATCTGGAACGCACTGCCTGAAGACGTGGTGGAGGCAGGAAGCCTCACAACATTTAAAACCTATTTTGATGAGCACTTGAAACGCCATAGTACACAAGGCTACGGGTCAGAAAAATGGGATTCGAATAGTTGGGTGCTGGATGGCCAGCACTGACACGATAGGCCGCTGGGCCTGCTTCCGTGCTGTGTAACTCTATGACTCTATGACACACTTGGGCAATTTTCCAGATTGCCGGGGAGATGCCAGTTTTGTAGCTGTATTGGAACAGCTTGGCTAGTGACGCGGCAAGTTCTGGAGCACATGTCTTCAGTATGTTGTCAGGGCCCATGGCCTTTGCAGTATCCAGTGCCTTCACTCATTTCTTGATATCACGTGGAGTGAATCGGATTGGCTGAAGACTGGCATCTGTGATGCTGGGGACCTAAGGGGGAGGCTGAGATGGATCATCAACTCGGGACTTCTGGCTGATGATTGTTGCAAATGCTTCAGCCTTATTTTTAACACTGATGTGCTGGGCTCTCCCATCAATGAGGATAGGGATATTTGTGGAGCCACCTCCTCCAGTTGGTTGTTAAATTGTCCACCACAATTCACGGCTGGATGTGACAGGACTGCAGAGCTTAGATCTGATCCGTTGGTTTACGATCACTTTGCTCTGTCTATCGCATGCTGCTTACGCAGTTTGGCATGCAGACAGTCCTTGGTTGTAGCTTCACCAGGTTGACACCTCATTTTGAGGTATGCATTGTGCTGATCCTGACATGCCCTCCTGCACTCTTCATTGAACCAGGGCTGATCTGCTGGCTTGATGGGAATGGTAGAGTGGGGAATATGCCGGGTCATGAGGTTACAGATAGTGTTTAAGTACAGTTTTGCTGTTGCTGATGACCCTCAACGCCTCAGGGATGCCCAGTTGTGAGTTCAAGGATCTGTTTGAAATCTGTCCCATTTGGCACAGTGATAGTGCCAGACAACACGAAGGAGTGTATCTTCAATGTGAAGACGGGACTTTGTCTCCACAAGGACTGTGCGATGGTCACTCCTACCAATACTGTCATGGACAGATGCATCTGTGACCGTTACGTTTGTGAGGACGAGGTCAAATAGGTTTTTTCCCTGCTGTTAGTTCCCTCACCACCTGCCGCAGACACAGTCTAGCAGCTATGTCCTTTAGGACTCTGCCAGCTCGGTCTTTAATGGTGCTACCGAGCCATTCTTCCTGATGGACATTGAAGTCCCCCACCCAGAGATCATTCTGTGTCTCTGTTACCCACAGTGCTTCTTCCAATTGCTGTTCAACATGGAGGAGTACAGACTCATCAGCTGGGGACGGGGAATGGGTGATAATCAGCAGGAGGTTTCCTTGCCCATGTTTGACCTGATGCCGTGAAGCTTCATGGGGTCTGCAGACAAGGGTCTATCCTGCTGCTGGGAGATGACATACCCGGGATGGTGATGGCACTGTCTGGGACACTGTCTGTAAGCTATGATTCGGTGAGCATGACTGTTTTCTGCTGCTTGACTTGTCTGTGGGACAGTTCTCCCAACTTTGGCTCAAGCCCCCAGATGTTTGTAAGGAGGACTTTCCAGGGTCGACAGGGCTGGGTTTCTCTTTGTTGCTTCTGGTGCCTAAGTCGATGCCGGGTGGCCTGTCCAGTTTCATTGCTTTTCTTAGATTTTGTAGCCGTTTCGCACAACTGAGCAGCTTGCTGGGCCATTTCAGAATCAACCACATTGCTGTGAGTCTGGAGTCACATGTAGGCCAGACCAGGTTAGGATGGCAGATTTCCTTCCCTAAAGGACATTAGTTAACCAGATGTTTTTTTACAACAATTGACAATGACCACCATTAGAATAGATATTTTAATTCTAGAGTTTTATTAAAGATTAATGATGTCAGAGTATGTCTTGTTTTGAAATACAAATAAACTAGAAATTCCCCAAGCAGCAGTTTGTAAGACGTCAGAAATGTAAGGGATTTGGATTGTTTAATTGTCCTGTGGTTTGAAATATGTATGTGACCAGGAAGGAAATCTGCTATTGCTTGTGCTGATAACAATCCTGAGGCATCTGAAACATCTACAAGGGGTGATGAAATTACTGAAGGAAATGTAAACACATGCTCGCCATCATGGCAGTCTGGACCTCTGGATTACTAGTTCAGTCACATTACCACGACACCTCTGTCATTGCCTCACCGCCACACGTTCCTTGATTAAGACACTACATAAAACCTTCCCCTTTGACCAAGCTGTTGGGCATCTGGCCTCATATCTCATGCTGTGTCACATGTCATTCTTTGCTTTATAATGCTCCTGTGAAGCACCTTGTCATGTTTTATTACATTGAAGGCACTGTATAAATATAAGTTGTTGTTGACGTTTACCAGACGTACATGACTTGTCTTGCTGCAGTCCATTTGCTGTCGATTGTTTTTATTCTCAAGCAGCGAATACTTTTGTCCTGGGATGTGAACTCTGGAAATTTCCCACTCAGTGATATTAAAAAGACTGGTCAGTAAATACAGAGTTTACTCCATCGCTACTTTTTTTCAATCCAGGTGCAACATTTACAACCCTCCAGTCCACTGCCACGACTCCCATCTCCAAGGAGGATTGGAAGATTCTGGCCAGTGCATCTGCTATTTCTACATTTTCCTCCTCAGCAACCCTCCTACATCCCGTTCAGACTGGGTAAATGTTGCAGTTTATTGTGGCAAACAAGTGTTGGATTGAAAGGAGTTAACTGAACCTGTTTGTTCAGTGTTTGTAATTAATGTCAGTCTCCATGGACCCTAGTTGTGTCACTTGAGGTTGTTCCTCTTCTATTAATAAGGGACTCCTTTCAATGTGTTATCACATAGTGTCAGCGGGAGGCTCACCTCCGGCACTAACAGGGATCAGTGGCACCAGGGAGCGGGAGAAGATAGATCGAAATCTGACAACAGTAAATTGGAATGTTACAACAATGGATCAGAATCTGGGAACACCAGGTTGGAATGTTATAACAATGGACAGGAGTTGCACTTGAGATAATACAATATATTTACTATCCCATCATGGCCATTGTTGGTGTCCCAGGTAAGTCACTCTATAAAGCTATTAATTCTATAAGCCATATTTACCTACATTACTGTTCTTGCAATTTATTCTGCCCTCCTTGCTGCTGCTGCTATTCCTGGTGAATCTCTACCTCCAGCTATTAGCTGTCAAGCCATTGCTAATTACCATTCTTGTAATTTCATCGCTCATCTTGGTTGCTGTCTGTGCCCCTGATGAGGCTCTATTTACCGCGAGGAGATCTGTAAAATCTGTTCCACTGAAATACTGTTCTGCAATGTATATTTTGGGAAGACGGAAGCCAGTGTCATTGGTCACAAACTCCATCCCCTGTTTGTGAAACACATTCCCCTCCCTGCATAATGTCTGAGGCTGAACCAGACTGTTTACAACCGCTGTGTTCTATTTATACCTGAGCTGAGTTCATCTCCATGTTCGTTCCATCACCAGCCCTGACGACTACAACCTCTGTCATGTGACCTGGCCCCACCTGTGCCTCAGTCTATCTGCTGAACAAACACTCATCTGTGCTTTTGTTCAATTCACACTTGACTATTCCAATTCTATCCTGGTCACCCTGCCAGTTATAAACCTCTATAAACCACAGTCAATCCAGAACTCTGCTGCCTGTATCTTAACTCACACCAAATCCCGATCACCCCTGTGCTCACTGATCTACTTTGGCTCCCGGTCTGGCAGCACCTTAATTTTAAGAATCCCTTTCTTGTATTTGAATCTCTCCATGACCTCACCCCTCTAATTACTCCTATTCCCTGTCCATGCCCATATTCCAGAAAATCTTTTGCCATCAATTCTATTTTCATGTCCCCATTTAAAGTGAATTTCCTTCCCGCTCTATCTCTCCCTGCTGGTGAGTTCCAGCTCTTACGGCACCACTGTTGCCCACACTGTGGAAGCCTGGATCCATAAAAGGGTGTGAGCTGAGCTTCCAACCACTTCCGGCGTGGCCTGCAGCGTGGCCTGCACCATGTCCCATGCTGTGCAGTGCTCTATCCCTGGTCAACAATGTGTGCACCAGTAGCATGAGGAGTTGTGGAATGTCATGTCAAACTGCTATTTCAGCAGCTTTGATGTACATCTTTGAAGCTTGGTCTGTGCATCTCCACTGACTGCCTGTGTTAGTCACTCTCAGCTGAACATACATTTAGCAGCATAAGGAATCCCTTCTAGTGTTATTTAAAAGGACCAAGCATCCAACTTACAGGTGAATGGCTTTTGACTTACTTCTGCCATTGTAAAGTTAGTGGAGGTGTTGTGGATGGTTTTCTGGAGGTTGCGTTGTGAGCTGCTGCAGACATTAAGAGAGGACAGAGGATTTGGTGACCCAACTCAGGACGAGGAATGGGGACTGTAGTTACAGTGTCTCTGGGTCTGTAACATGACCAACAAATGGAGCAGGGACTGCAGAGAGGGGAAGCTCTGCAAAGAGGGAGGAGGAGGGGGTCTCTGCCCTACCCACCCTGCGTTTTCCAACAGCACATTTCTTACCTAAACCTAACCCAGGAGCAGGGTGTGAGGTGACTCTAATTCATTAAAGAGGTGGTCACAGAGCTGTATCTCCGCCTGCAACACAACCTGGAGCCTCACACCAAGGTGAAGACGGAGCTGTCAGTGTCTGTTAAGGTCACAGTTTCATTGAACTTCTATGCATCTGGATCTTTCCAGAGTGGAGCGGGTGCCCTATCCAACATACATTCATAGACAGTGATAGTCATAGAATCATTTACCACACAGAAGGTGTCCATTCGGTCCATCGACACAATGCCGACTATGTCTTGAGAAATTCAGTCATTCCCACTAGCCTGCTCAATCCCCGTAGCCTTGCAAGTTCACTTCCTTGATGCGCCCATCCAATTTTCTTTTGAAATTGGAAGAAAGTAAAGCTGGTAACAGGTGGCAAAAAAGTAGCGAGTGACTTTAAAAGGCAGGTGAAACAAAGGTGAGCATCAACTAGAATGAAGAATGTGAAGAAGACACAGTTAAGGGCACTGTACCTGAATGCACGCAGTATTCAGAACAGGGCAGATGATTTAAAGGCCCAAATAGAGGTAATCGGGTATGGTCTGATTGTCATAAGGGAAATGTGACGACAGGGTGACCAAGGCTGGAACTGAATATTCAAGCATGTTCAACATTTACGAAGGACATGCAATAGGAATTGCTGTCGCACTGATAATAAGGGATGGGATCAGTACATTCGTAAGGGAGGATCTCAGGTCTGAAGAACAAAATGTAGAATCTGTTTGGGTGCAGCTTAGAAACAGCAAGGGGCTGAAAACATTGATAAGAGTTGTTTATAGGTTATCCAACAGTAGTGGTAGTGTGGGACATGGCATTAATCAGGAGATTAGAGAATCAAATAGCATAGCTAATAAAGTAATCACGGGTGACGTCAATCTTTATACAGACTGGGTAAACCTAATGAGAACTAATACTGTGGAGGACGAGTTTCTGGAGTGGGTTTGGCATGGATTTTAGAGCAGTATTTTGAGGAGGCGACTACAGAAAAGTCTATTTTAGAGCTAGAATTATGCAATGAGACAGCGATAATTAATAGTCTTATTGGAAAAGAGCTTTTAGGGATGAGTGTTAGGGATATGTTCCTGTGAAAATGAGGGATAGAAATGGCAAGGTTAGGGAACCATGGATGACAGGTGAAATTGTGAAACTAGCTCGAGGAAAAAAGAAGCATACATAAGGTCTAGGCGGCTGAAGAAAGACGAGGCTTTGATAGAATATCGGGAATGTAGGACCAATCTGAAACGAGGAATTAAGAGGGCTAAAAGGGGTCATGAAATATCTTTAGCAAACAGGGTTAAGGAAAATCCCAAAGCCTTTTATTCATATATAAGGAGTAAGAGGGTAACTAGAGAAAGGATTGGCCCACTCAAGGACAAAGGAGGAAAGTTATGCGTGGAGTCAGAGAATATGGGTGAGATTCGAAACGAGTACTTTGCATCGGTATTCACCGAGGAGAGGGACATGACGGATGTTGAGGTGAGGAACAGATGTTTGATTACTCTAGGTCAAGTCGGCATAAGGAGGGAGGAAGCGTTGGGCATTCCAAAAGGCATTCAGGTGGACAAGTCCCCAGGTCCGGATGGGATCTATCGCAGGTTACTGAGGGAAGCGAGAGAGGAAATAGCTGGGGGCTTAACAGATATCTTTGCAGCATCCTTAAACACGGGTGAGGTCCCGGAGGACTGGAGAATTGCTAATGTTGTCCCCTTGTTTAAGAAGGGTAGCAGGGATAATCCAGGCAATTATAGACCGGTGAGCCTGACGTCAGTGGTAGGGAAGCTGCTGGAGAAGATACTGAGGGATAGGATCTATTCCCATTTGGAAGAAAATGGGCTTATCAGTGATAGGCAACATGGTTTTGTGCAGGGAAGGTCATGTCTTACCAACTGAATAGAATTCTTTGAGGAAGTGACAAAGTTGATTGATGAGGGAAGGGCTGTAGATGTCATATACATGGACTTCAGTAAGGCGTTTGATAAGGTTTTCCATGGTAGGCTGATGGAGAAAGTGAAGGCGCATGGGGTCCAAGGTGTACTAGCTAGATGGATAAAGAACTGGCTGGGCAACAGGAGACAGTGAGTAGCAGTGGAAGGGAGTTTCTCAAAATGGAGACGTGTGACCAGTGGTGTTCCACAGGGATCCGTGCTGGGACCACTGTTGTTTGTGATATACATAAATGATTTGGAGGAAAGTATAGGTGGTCTGATTAGCAAGTTTGCAGACGACACTAAGATTGGTGGAGTAGCAGATAGTGAAGGGTACTGTCAGAGAATACAGCAGAATATAGATGGACTGGAGAGTTGGGCAGAGAAATGGCAGATGGAGTTCAATCAGTGCAAATGCGAGGTGATGCATTTTGGAAGATCCAATTCAAGAGTGAACTATACAGTAAATGGAAAAGTTCTGGGGAAAATTGATGTACAGAGAGATTTGGGTGTACAGGTCCGTTGTTCCCTGAAGGTGGCAACGCAGGTAAATAGAGTGGTCAAGAAGGCATACGGCATGCTTTCCTTCATCGGACGGGGTATTGAGTACAAGAGTTGGCAGGTCATGTTACAGTTGTGTAAGACTTTGGTTCGGCCACATTTTGAATACTGCGTGCAGTTCTGGTCGCCACATTACCAGAAGGATGAGGATGCTTTGGAGAGGGTGCAGAGGAGGTTCACCAGGATGTTGCCTGGTATGGAGGGCGCTAGCTATGAAGAGAGGTTGAGTAGATTAGGATTATTTTCATTAGAAAGGCGGAGGTTGAGGGGGGACCTGATTGAGGTGTACAAGATCATGAGAGGTATGGACAGGTTGGAAAGCAATTAGCTTTTTCCCAGAGTGGGGGATTCAATTACTAGGGGACACGAGTTCAAAGTGAAAGGGGAAAAGTTTTGGGGGGATATGCGTGGAAAGTTCTTTACGCAGAGGGTGGTGGGTGCCTGGAACGTGTTACCAGCGGAGGTGGTAGACTCGGGCACGATAGGGTCTTTTAAGATGTATCTAGAAAGATACATGAATGGGCAGGAAGTAAAGAGATACAGACCCTTGGAAAATAGGCGACATGTTTAGATAGAGGATCTGGATCGGCGCAGGCTTGGAGGGCCGAAGGGCCTGTTCCTGTGCTGTAATTTTCTTTGTTCTTTGTTTTTGGAGTGACCATAATATTACAACATTTCACATTGTTTAACACTGAGGTAGTTCAATCTAAAGCGTGACTGAGGTGGATTGGAAAAATACATTGAATGGTATGAAAGTACATAGGCAATGGATAGTCTTTAAAGGAATATTACGTAGTCTACAGCAACTATACATTCTTGGAAGGCACAAAAAACCCAAAAGTGAAGGCAGTCAACCGTGGATAACAAAGGAGGTTAAGATGATGTTCAATGAGGGAAAGTAAGGTAATCCACTTTGGTAGGAAGAATGAAAAGGCAGATTATAATTTAGATGGAGGAAAACTACAAAACACTGCAGTACAGAGGGAGCTGGGTGTTCCTGTGCCTGAAACACAAACGGTTAGAATGCAGGCGCAGCAAGTAATTAGGAAGACGAATGGAATTTTGGCCTTTATTGCTCAGGGGTTAGAGTTTAAAAATAGGGAAGTAATGTTCCAACTGTACAAAGTGTTGGTGAAGCCAGACCTGGAGTACTGTGTACAGTGTTGGTCCCCGTATTTAAAGAAGGATGTACTAGCATTGGAGGCAGTTCAGAAAACGTTTACTGGTCTGATTTCTGGGATGAAGGAGTTGCCTTTTCAAGAGCAGCTAAACAGGTTAGGCCCGTATTCTCTTGAGTTTCGAAGAACGAGAGGTGATCTCATTGAAACTTACAAAATACTTAAAGCGATAGACAGGGTCGATGCAGGTAGGATGCTTCCCCTAGTTGGGGAGTCTGGAACCAGGAGACACAATGTCAAAATAAGGCAGAAGCCACTTAGGACGGAGATGAGGAGAAATGTCTTTACTCAGAGGATTGTGAATCTTTGAAATTCCCTACCCCAGAGGACTGTGGAAGCTTCGTCATTGAGTAAGCCTAAAGTGGTGATTAACAGATTTCTCAATACAAATGACCGAAGTGATATGAGGATAGTGTAGGGGAAATGACATTGAAATGGAAGGTCAGTCATGATTATATTAAATGGTGGGGCAGTCTCGATGGTCAGAGTGGACGACGGCTGCTCCTATGTCCCTACTCTACCATTGGTGGCTGTGCCTTCAGCCTAAGCTCTGGATTCTCTCCCTGAACCATAAATACAGTAATTTTCACAGAGTCCTGTTTTAGGGAGCACTGCTTGTGCAGAGTAGTAAATACAGTAAAGTTAATGAGTGACTGAATCTTAAAGATATAAGAGTTGTGGTAAATGATTGTTTTTCAGGCTGCAGGAAGGTAGACAGTGGTGTTCCCCAAGGGTCAGTGCTAGGACCACTGATTTTGTATTGATATGTATTAGTGATTTGGATATTGGAATACAGAGCAATATTTCAAAATTTGCTGATGATAGCAAACTTGGAGGCAGGGCTGACAGTGAGGTTGATACTGATCAATGTAACAGGATATAGATATGTGAGCAGAATGGGAAGGCAAGAGGCAGATATAATTTAATACAGACAAGTGTGAGGTGATACATTTTATCAGAAGTAACTGGGTGAGGCAATATACCATTAATGATGCAGTTCTAAAGAAAGTGCAGAGACAGAGGGACATGGGGTTCATGTACATAGATCCCTGAAGGTGGCAGGACATATTGAGAGAGTCGTTAGTAAAGCATATGGGATCTTGGGCTTCATAAATAGAGGTAGTGAATACAGAAGAAGGAAAGTTATGCTGAACCTTTATACATTTCTGGTTAGTCCACAACTGTATTATTGCATCCAGTTCTGTTCACCACACTTGAGGAAGGATGTGAGGGTCCTTCACAAGGTGTAAAGGAGATTTACCAGAATGGGTCCAGAGCTGGAGGATTTTGGTTACAAGGTTGATCTGGAAAAGCTGGGATTGTTTTCCTTGTAGTAAAGGAGATTGAGGGGAGATTTGATAGAGGTATACAAGATGATGACATGTTTGGATAAGGTAGACAGGAAAAGATGTTCCCATTAGTTAATGTTACAAGGACTAGAGTTAAGGTTGTGGGCAAGAGATAGAGGGGGATGTGAGGAACAACTTTTTTACACAGCGAGAGGGAATGGCCTGGAAATCACTGCCTACGAGGGTGGTGGAAGCAGAGATGGTGAATGATTTCAAAAGGATATTGGATGGACACTTGAGGGAAATAAACTTGCAGGAATATGGAGACAGAGCTGGGGAATGAGACTGACTGGATTTATCTAGGAAGAGCTGACATGGACTCGATGTGCCGAATGGCCTCATTCTGTGCTGAAATAACTACGACTCCACGACTCTCTGACAGAAGAATACTATTACTACTGATTTCCTATACTGGGAAAGTTTATAATGGACTGGACAGTATCACCCTATTAAACCCCATAATGTAAGTGAAATGTTTGATGTCCCAGAACGTGGTTAACAAATGTCTTTCACAAACAAAGTAAATCAGATCAGGCCCACTCACAATTCTGGATCCTTCACAATGGGGAGTAGTTTCTCCTGGTTTTCTCTCCATAGGAAAGCAGCCTGGCTTTTTATTTTCTGAGTCCCCCACCTCCAAGTGGAAAGTCTTGTCAGGGTTAGGTGAGATAAGACACGTTGCCTGGGCGACAGCTTTCTTCAATTTTGTTACTGCTTCCGTGCTCTCTTCAGTCCAACCGGGTTACACCTGGTCATCATCACCATTAGGTAGTTCATAAAGAGGAGTCACAGTCTCTGAAAATCGAGGGATGAGAGTCTGCTGATACCCCACCAGCCTGAGGATAGGACACAGGGCAGTCTTTGAGGTGAAAAGGGGTACACACTGGATGAGGGTCCACTGATTCCCCACATGCCTGAGGAGAGGAAACAGGGCAGTCTTTGAGGTGAAAAGGGGTACACACTGGATGAGGGTCCACTGATACCCCACATGCCTGAGGAGAGGAAACAGGGCAGTCTTTGAGGTGGCCAGGGGGCTAAACTGTATGAGGGTCCGCTGATACCCCACCAGTCTGAGGATAGGACACAGGGCAGTCTTTGAGGTGGAAAAGGGTAGACACTGGATGAGGGTCCACTGATACCCAACCAGCTTGAGGAGAGGACGCAGGGCAGTCTTTGAGGTCGATTGGGGTGGACCCTGGATGAGGGTCCACTGAAACCCCACCAGTCTGAGGATAGGACACAGGGCAGTCTTTGAGGTGGACAGGCGTGGACACAGGATGAGAGTCCACTGATACTCCACCAGTCAGAGGTTAGGACACAGGGCAGTCTTTGAGGTGGAAACGGGTAGACACTGGGTAAGGGTCCACTGATACCCCACTTGCCTGAGGTTAGGACACAGGGCAGTCTTTGAGGTGGAAACGGGTAGACACTGGGTAAGGGTCCACTGATACCCCACGCCTGAGGATAGGACACAGGGCAGTCTTTGAGGTGGACAGGGGTGGACACAGGATGAGGGTCCACTGATACTCCACCAGTCTGAGGAGAGGACACAGGGCAGTTTTTGAGGTGGAAACGGGTAGACACTGGGTAAGGGTCCACTGATACCCCAATAGCCTGAGGTTAGGGCACAGGGCAGTCTTTGAGGTGGAAACGGGTAGACACTGGGTAAGGGTCCACTGATACCCCACTTGCCTGAGGATAGGACACAGGGCAGTCTTTGAGGTGGACAGGGGTGGACACTGGATGAGGGTCCACTGATACCCCACCAGCCTGAGGATAGGACACAGGGCAGTCTTTGAGGTGGAAAAGGGTAGACACTGGGTAAGGGTCCACTGATACCCCAATAGCCTGAGGATCGGACACAGAGCAGTCTTTGAGGTGGAAACGGGTAGACACTGGGTAAGGGTTCACTGATACCCCAATAGCCTGAGGTTAGGACACAGGGCAGTCTTTGAGGTGGAAAAGGGTAGACGCTGGGTAAGGGTCCACTGATACTGCAATAGCCTGAGGATCGGACACAGGGCAGTCTTTGAGGTGGACAGGGGTAGACAGTCGATGAGGGTCCACTGATAACCCACCAGTCTGAGGATACGACACAGGGCAGTCTTTGAGGTGGACAGGAGTAGACACTGGATGGTATCGACCTGATGTTGGTCTGGGCTGATGCTGGATGATACAATCTGGACACCTGGAACGGTGACCCGATGTTACACCAGCTGGGCCTTACGTGGATGGTCTTTTAGTACAGCTCCCAAAGTAAGTGCAGTAGTTCCTGTAAAAGAGTTAAATGTGTGGACACGGTCTGTGGTGATGAGGAGGAGATCATCGACATATTGCAGAGAGCAGGAAGACGGAAAAACTCATAAGAGTCCCGGCTATACGTTTGTGTAAAATAGTGGGGTTATTATGGATCCCCTTGTGACAGACATGTCCAGAAACACTATCAGGAATTTCCAAAGTTAACTAATTGAAACACAAAATGGGATCTCCAAAGTGAACTCATTGAAACACTAACAGAAATCTCCTAAGTTAACTAATTGAGACACTAACAGGAATCTCCAAAGTTAACTAATTGAAACACTAACAGGGATCTCCAAAGTTAACTAATTGAAACACGAACAGAAATCTCCAAAGTTAACTAACTGAAACATCAACAGAGATCTCCAAAGTTAACTAATTGAAGCACTAACAGGAATTTCCGAAGTTAACTAACTGAAACACCAACAGGGATCTCCAAAGTTAAATAATTGCAACACTAACTGGAATCTCCAAATTTAACTCATTGGATCACTAACAGGTATATCCAAAGTTAACTAATTGAAACACTATCAGAGATCTTCAATGTTAACTAATTGAAACATTAACAGGGATCTCCAAAGCTAACCAATTGAAACTCCAACAGGGATCTCCAAAGTTAAACAATTGAAACACTTACAGGAGCCTCCAAATTTAACTCATTGAAACACTAACAGGTATATCCAAAGTTAACTAATTGAAACACTATCAGGGATCTTCAATGTTAACTAATTGAAACATTAACAGGGATCTCCAAAGTTAACTAATTGAAACACTAACAGGAATTTCCAAAGTTAACTAATTGAAACACTAACAGGAATCTCCAAAGTTAACTGATTGAAAGACTAACAGGAATCTCCAAAGTTAACTCATTGAAAAACCAACAGGGATCTCCAAAGTTAACTGATTGAAACAATAACAGGAATCTCCAAAGTTAACTCATTGAAACACTGACAGAAATCCCCTAAGTTAACTAATTGAAAAATTAACCGGAATCTCCAAAGTTTACTACTTGAAACACAAACCGGGATCTCCAAAGTTAACTAATTGAAATACTAACAGGTATTTCCAAAGTTAACTAATTGAAACACTAACAGGGATCTCCAAATTTAACTAATTGAAACACTATCAGGAATTTCCAAAGTTAACTCACTGAAACACAAAATGGGATCTCCAAAGTTAACTCATTGAAACACTAACAGAAATCTCCTAAGTTAACTAATTGAGACACTAACAGGGATCTCCAAAGTTAACTAATTGAAACACTATCAGGGATCTCCAAATTTAACTAATTGAACCACTAACTGGAATCTCTAAAGTTAGCGAATTGAAACACTAACAGGGATCTCAAAAGTTAACTAATTGAAACACTATCAGGGATCTCCAAATTTAACTAATTGAACCACTAACTGGAATCTCTAAAGTTAACGAATTGAAACACTAACAGGGATCTCCAAAGTTAACTAATTGAGACACTAACAGGGATCTCCAAAGTTAACTAATTGAAACACTATCAGGGATCTCCAAATTTAACTAATTGAAACACTAACAGGAATCTCCAAAGTTAACTAATTGAAACACTAACAGGGATCTCCAAAGTTAACTAATTGAAACACTATCAGGGATCTCCAAATTTAACTAATTGAACCACTAACTGGAATCTCTGAAGTTAACGAATTGAAACACCAACAGGGATCTCCAAAGTTAACTAACTGAAACACTAACAGGAGTTTCCAAAGTTAACTAATTGAAAAAGCAAAAGGGATCTCCAAAGTTCTAATTGAAACACTGACAGAAATGTCCAACGTTAACTCGTTGAAACAACAACAGGAATCTCCAAAGTTCACTATCTGAATCACTCACAGGAGTTTCCAAAGTTAACTCTCTGAAACACTAACAGTGATCTCCAAAGTTAACTCATTGAAACTCGAACAGAAATCTGCGAAGTTAACTAATTGAAACACGAACAGGAATCTCCAAATTTAACTCATTGAAACAACAACAGGAATCTCCAAAGATAACTAATTGTAACACTATCATGGTTCTCCAAAGTTAACTAATTGAAACACTACAGGAATCTCCCACGTTAACTAATTGAAACACTAAAAGGAATTTCCGAAGTTAACTAACTGAAACAGCAACAGAGATCTCCAAAGTTAACTGATTTAAACACTAACAGGGATCTCCAAAGTTAACTCATTGAAATACCAACATGGATCTCCACCGTTAACGAATTGAAACACTAACAGGGATCTAAAAAGTTAACTAATTGGAACACTAACAGGAAACTGCAAAGTTAACTAATTGAAACACTAACAGGAATCTCCAAAGTTAACGAACTGAAACACCAACAGGGATCTCCAAAGTTAACTGATTGAAACACTAACAGGAATTTCCAAAGTTAACTAATTGAAACACTAACAGGAAACTCCGCAGTTAACTAATTGAACCACCAACAGGGATCTCCAAAGTTAACTAATTCAAACACCAACAGGAATCTACAAAGTTATCTAATTGAAACACCAACAGGGATCTCCAAAGTTAACTAATTGAAACACTAACAGGAATTTCCAAATTTAACTAATTGAAACACTAACAGGGATGTCCAAAGTTAACTAACTGAAACACGAACAGGAATCTGCAAAGTTAACTCATTGAAACACGAACAGGAATCTCCAAAGTTAACTGATTGAAACACTAACAGGAATCTCCCAAGTTAGCTAATTGAAACACTAACAGGGATCTCCAAAGTTAACTCATTGGAACACGAACAGAAATCTCCAAAGTTAAATAATTGAAACACCAACAGGGTTCTCCAAAGTTAACTGATTGAAACACGAACAGGAATTTTCAAAGTGAACTCACTGAAACACTAACAGGGATCTCCAAAGTTAACTAATTGAATCACGAAAAGAAATCTCCAATGTTAACTAATTGATACATTAACAGGGATCTCAAAAGTTAACTAATTGAAACACTATCAGGGATCTCCAAATTTAACTAATTGAACCACTAACTGGAATCTCTAAAGTTAACGAATTGAAACACTAACAGGGATCTCCAAAGTTAACTAATTGAGACACTAACAGGGATCTCCAAAGTTAACTAATTGAAACACTATCAGGGATCTCCAAATTTAACTAATTGAAACACTAACAGGAATCTCCAAAGTTAACTAATTGAAACACTAACAGGGATCTCCAAAGTTAACTAATTGAAACACTATCAGGGATCTCCAAATTTAACTAATTGAACCACTAACTGGAATCTCTGAAGTTAACGAATTGAAACACCAACAGGGATCTCCAAAGTTAACTAACTGAAACACTAACAGGAGTTTCCAAAGTTAACTAATTGAAAAAGCAAAAGGGATCTCCAAAGTTCTAATTGAAACACTGACAGAAATGTCCAACGTTAACTCGTTGAAACAACAACAGGAATCTCCAAAGTTCACTATCTGAATCACTCACAGGAGTTTCCAAAGTTAACTCTCTGAAACACTAACAGTGATCTCCAAAGTTAACTCATTGAAACTCGAACAGAAATCTGCGAAGTTAACTAATTGAAACACGAACAGGAATCTCCAAATTTAACTCATTGAAACAACAACAGGAATCTCCAAAGATAACTAATTGTAACACTATCATGGTTCTCCAAAGTTAACTAATTGAAACACTACAGGAATCTCCCACGTTAACTAATTGAAACACTAAAAGGAATTTCCGAAGTTAACTAACTGAAACAGCAACAGAGATCTCCAAAGTTAACTGATTTAAACACTAACAGGGATCTCCAAAGTTAACTCATTGAAATACCAACATGGATCTCCACAGTTAACGAATTGAAACACTAACAGGGATCTAAAAAGTTAACTAATTGGAACACTAACAGGAAACTGCAAAGTTAACTAATTGAAACACTAACAGGAATCTCCAAAGTTAACGAATTGAAACACCAACAGGGATCTCCAAAGTTAACTGATTGAAACACTAACAGGAATTTCCAAAGTTAACTAATTAAACACTAACAGGGATCTCCAAAGCTAACTAATTGAAACACTAACAGGAAACTCCGCAGTTAACTAATTGAACCACCAACAGGGATCTCCAAAGTTAACTAATTCAAACACCAACAGGAATCTACAAAGTTATCTAATTGAAACACCAACAGGGATCTCCAAATTTAACTAATTGAAACACTAACAGGAATTTCCAAATTTAACTAATTGAAACACTAACAGGAATTTCCAAAGTTAACTAATTGAAACACTAACAGGGATCTCTAAAGTTAACTGATTGAAACACTAACAGGAATCTCCCAAGTTAGCTAATTGAAACACTAACAGGGATCTCCAAAGTTAACTCATTGGAACACGAACAGAAATCTCCAAAGTTAAATAATTGAAACACCAACAGGGTTCTCCAAAGTTAACTGATTGAAACACGAACAGGAATTTTCAAAGTGAACTCACTGAAACACTAACAGGGATCTCCAAAGTTAACTAATTGAATCACGAAAAGAAATCTCCAATGTTAACTAATTGATACATTAACAGGGATCTCAAAAGTTAACAATTTGAAACACAGACAGGTATTTCCAAAGTTAAATAATTGAAACACTAACTGGGATCTCCAAAGTTAACTAATTGAAACAACTAACAGGAATCTGCAAAGTTAACTGATTGAAATACTAACAGGAATCTCCAAAGTTAACTCATTGAAAGACCAACAGGGATCTCCAAAGTTAACTAATTGAATCACTAACAGGAATTTCCAAGGTTAACTCATTGAAACACTAACAGGATCTCCAAAGTTAACTCATTGAAACACTTTCAGAAATCTCCTTAGTTAACCAATTGAAAAACTAACAGGAGTCTCCAAAGTTAACTAATTGAAACACCAACAGGGATCTCCAAATTTAACGAATTGAAACACTAACAGGAATTTCCAAAGTTAACTAATTGAAACACTAACAGGGATCTCCAAAGTTAACTAATTGAAGCACCAACAGGGATCTCCATAGTTAACTGATTGAAAAACCAACAGGGTTCACCAAAGTTAACTAATTGAAACACTGACAGGAATTTCCAAAGTTAACTGCTTGAAACACTAACAGACATTCCACAGTTAACTCATTGAAACACTAAGAGGAATCTCCAAAGTTAACTAATTGAAACACCAACAGGAAAATCCAAAGTTAACTAATTGAAACACTAACAGGGATCTCCAAAGTTAACTAATTGAAACACGATCAGTGATCTCCAAAGTTAACTAATTGAAAAACCAAAAGGGATCTCCAAATTTAACTAATTGAAACACTGACAGAAATGTCCAAAGTTCACTCATTGCAACGCTAACAAGGAGTTCCAAAGTTAACTAATTGAAACACTAACAGGAATCTCCAAAGTTAACTAATTCAAACACCAACAGGAATCGACAAAGTTAACTAATTGAAACACTAACAGGAATTTCCAAAGTTAACTAATTGAAACACTAACAGGAATCTCCAAAGTTAACTAATTCAAACACCAACAGGAATCGACAAAGTTAACTAATTGAAACACTAACAAGAAGTTCCAAAGTTAACTAATTGAAACACTAACAGGAATCTGCAAATTTAACTCATTGAAACACGAACAGGAAACTCAGAAGTTAACTAATTGAAACACCAACAGGGATCTACAAAGTTAACTAATTCAAACACCAACTGGAATCTACAAAGTTATCTAATTGAAACACCAACAGGGATCTCCAAAGTTAACTAATTGAAACACTAACAGGGATCTCCAAATTTAACTAATTGAAACACCAACAGGGATCTCCAAAGTTAACTAATTGAAACACTAACAGGAATTTCCAAAGTTAACTAATTGAAACACTAACAGGAATCTCCAAAGTTAACTAATTCAAACACCAACTGGAATCTACAAAGTTATCTAATTGAAACACCAACAGGGATCTCCAAAGTTAACTAATTGAAACACTAACAGGAATTTCCAAAGTTAACTAATTGAAACACTAACAGGAATCTCCAAAGTTAACTAATTCAAACACCAACAGGAATCGACAAAGTTAACTAATTGAAACACTAACAAGAAGTTCCAAAGTTAACTAATTGAAACACCAACAGGGATCTCCATAGTTAACTAATTGAAAAACTAACAGGAATTTCCAAAGTTAACTAATTGAAACACCAACAGTAATCTCCAAAGTTAATTCATTGAAACACTAACAGGGATCTCCAAATTTAACTCATTGTAACACTAACAGAAATCTCCTAAATTAACTAATTGAAACACCAACAGGCATCTCCAAAGTTAAGTAATTGAAACACGAACAGGATTTTCCAATGTTAACTAATTGAAACAATAACAGGAATCTCCAAAGTTAACTAATTGAAACACGAACACGGATCTCCATAGTTAACTCATTGGAGCACGAACAGAAATCTCCAAAGTTAACTAATTGAAACACCAACCGGGTTCTCCAAAGTTAACTAATTGAAACACGAACAGGGATCTCCAAAGTTAACTAGAATTAGAATTTGAACATTACAGCGCAGTACAGGCTCTTCGGCCCTCGATGTTGCGCCGACCTGTGAAACCATCTGACCTACACTATTCCATTTTCATCCATGTGTCTATCCAATGTCCACTTAAATGCCCTGAAAGTTGGCGAATCTACTACTGCTGCAGGCAGGGCGTTCCATGCCCTTACTACTCTCTGAGTAAAGAAACTACCTCTCACATCTGTCCTATATCTATCACCCCTCAACTTGAAGCTATGTCCCCTCGTGTTTGCCATCACCATCCGAGGAAAAAGACGCTCACTATCCACCCTATCTAACCCTCTGATTATCTTATATGTCTCTAATTGTAACTAATTGAAAAACTAACAGGAGTCTCCAAAGTTAACTACTTGAAACACCAACAGGGATCTCCAAATTTAACTAATTGAAACACAACAGGAATTTCCAAAGTTAACTAATTGAAACACTAACAGGGATCTCCAAAGTTAATAATTGAAACACTAACAGAAATCTCCAAAGTTAACTAACTGAAACACCAACAGGGATCTCCAAAGTTAACTAATTGAAACACTAACAGGAATTTCCGAAGTTAACTAATTGAAGCACCAACAGGGATCTCCAAAGATAAATGATTGAAACACTAACAGAATCTCCACATTTAACTCATTGAAACACTAACAGGTATATCCAACGTTAACTGATTGAAAAACGATCAGGGATCTTCAATGTTAACTAATTGATACATTAACAGTGATCTCAAAAGTTAACTATTTGAAACACAGACAGGTATTTCCAAAGTTAACTAATTGAAACACTAACAGGGATCTCCAAAGTTAACTAATTGAAACACTAACATGAATCTACAAAGTTAACTGATTGAAATACTAACAGGAATCTCCAAAGTTAACTCATTGAAAGACCAACAGGGATCTCCAAAGTTAACTAATTGAATCACTAACAGGAATTTCCAAAGTTAACTAATTGAAACACTAACAGGGATCTCCAAAGTTAACTCATTGAAACAATTTCAGAAATCTCCTTAGTTAACTAGAATTAGAATTAGAACATTACAGCGCAGTACAGGCTCTTCGGCCCTCGATGTTGCGCCGACCTGTGAAACTATCTGACCTACACTATTCCATTTTCATCCATGTGTCTATCCAATGTCCACTTAAATGCCCTTAAAGTTGGCGAATCTACTACTGCTGCAGGCAGGGCGTTCCACGCCCTTGCTACTCTCTGAGTAAAGAAACTACCTCTCACATCTGTCCTATATCTATCACCCCTCAACTTGAAGCTATGTCCCCTCGTGTTTGCCATCACCATCCGAGGAAAAAGACGCTCACTATCCACCCTATCTAACCCTCTGATTATCTTATATGTCTCTAATTGTAACTAATTGAAAAACTAACAGGAGTCTCCAAAGTTAACTAATTGAAACACCAACAGGGATCTCCAAATTTAACTAATTGAAACACTAACAGGAATTTCCAAGGTTAACTAATTGAAACATTAACAGGGATCTCCAAAGTTAACTAATTGAAGCACCAACAGGGATCTCCATAGTTAACTGATTGAAAAACCAACAGGGTTCACCAAAGTTAACTAATTGAAACACTGACAGGCATTTCCAAAGTTAACTAATTGAAACACTCACAAAAATTCCAAAGTTAACTCATTGAAACACTAAATGGTATCTCCAAAGTTAACTGATTGAAACACGAACAGAAAACTACTAAGTTAACTAATTGAGACACTAACAGGAATCTCCAAAGTTAACTAATTGAAACACCAACAGGAAAATCCAAAGTTCACTAATTGAAACACTAACAGGGATCTCCAAAGTTAACTCATTCTAACACTGTCAGGGATATCCAAAGTTAACTCATTGAAACACTAAATGGGATATCCAAAGTTAACTCATTGAAACACCAACAGGAATCTCCAAAGTTAACTAATTGTAACACTATCAGGGATCTCGAAAGAAAGCTAATTGAAACACTAACAGGAATCTCCAAAGTTAACTAATTGAAACACTAACAGGAATTTCCGAAGTTAACTAACTGAAACACCAACAGGGATTACAAAGTTAACTAATTGAAACACTAACAGGAATCTCCAAATTTAACTATTTGAAACACTAACAGGTATCTGCAAAGTTAACTCATTGAAGCACTAACAGAAATATCCTAAGTTAACTAATTGAAACACTAACAGGAATCTCCAATGTTAACTAACTGAAACATCATCAGTGATCTCCAAAGTTAACTAATAGAAACACTAGCAGGAATTTCCAAACTTAACTCACTGAAACACTAGCAGGGATCTCCAAAGTTAACTAATTGAAACACTAACAGGAATTTCCAAAGTTAACTAATAGAATCACCAACAGGAATCTCCAAAGTTAACTAATTAAAACACTATCAGGGATCTCTAAAGTTAACTAATTGAAACAATAACAGGAATCTCCTAAGTTAACTAATTGAAACTCTAAGAGGGATCTCCAAAGTTAACTCATTGAAACACTAACAGTGTTCTCCAAAGTTAACTCGTTGAAACACGAACAGATATCTCCTAAGTTAACTAATTGAAACACTAACAGGAATCTCCAAAGTTAACTAATTGAAACAACAACAGGAATCTCCAAATTTAACTAACTGAATCACTCACAGGAGTTTCCAAAGTTAACTCATTGAAACACTAACAGGGATCTCCAAAGTTAACTCATTGAAGCAATATCAGAAATCTCCTAAATTAACTAATTGAAACAATAACAGGGATCCCCAAGGTTAACTAATTGAATGACTAACATAAACTTACAAAGTTAACTCATTGAAACACGAAATGGGATCTCCAAAGTTAACTCATTGAAACACTAACAGAAATCTCCTAAGTTAACTAATTGAGACACTAACATGAATCTCCAAAGTTAACTAATTGAAACACTAACAGGAATTTCCAAAGTTAACTAACTGAAACACCAACAGGGATCTCCTAAGTTAACTCATTGAAACACGAACAGAAATCTCCAAAGTTAACTAATTGAAACACCAACAGGGATCTCCAAAGTTAACTAATTGAAACACTAACAGGAATCTCCAAAGTTAACTCATTGAAACACTAACAGTAATCTCCAAAGTTACTTCATTGAAACACCAACAGGGATCTCCAAATTTAACTCATTGCAACACTAACAGAAATCTACTAAATTAATTAATTGAAACACCAACAGGGATCTCCAAAGTTAAGTAATTGAAACACGAACAGGATTTTCCAATGTTAACTAATTGAAACAATAACCGGAATCTCCAAAGGTAACTAATTGAAACACTAACACGGATCTCCAAAGTTAACTCATTGGAACACGAACAGAAATCTCCAAAGTTAACTAATTGAAACACCAACAGGGTTCTCCAAAGTTAACTGATTGAAACACTAACAGGAATTTTCAAAGTTAACTCATTGAAACACTAACAGGGATCTCCAAAGTTCACTAATTGAAACACGAAAAGAAATCTCCAAAGTTAACTAATTGAAACACCAACAGGGATCTGCAAAGTTAACTAATTGAAACACTAACAGGAATTTCCAAAGTTAACTAATTGAAACACTAACAGGGATCTCCAAAGTTAACTAATTGAAACACTAACAGGAATCTCTAAAGATAACGAATTGAAACACCAACAGGGATCTCCAAATTTAACTAATTGAAACACTAACAGGAGTTTCCAAAGTTAACTAATTGAAAAAGCAAAAGGGATCTCCAAATTTCTAATTGAAACACTGACAGAAATGTCCAAAGTTAACTCATTGAAACAACAACAGGTATCTCCAAAGTTAACTATCTGAATCACTCACAGGAGTTTCCAAAGTTAACTCATTGAAACACTAACAGGGATCTCCAAAGTTAACTCATTGAAACTCGAACAGAAATCTGCGAAGTTAACTAATTGAAACACGAACAGGAATCTCCAAATTTAACTCATTGAAACAACAACAGGAATCTCCAAAGTTAACTAATTGTAACACTATCATGGTTCTCCAAAGTTAACTAATTGAAACACTACAGGAATCTCCCACGTTAACTAATTGAAACACTAAAAGGAATTTCCGAAGTTAACAAACTGAAACACCAACAGGGATCTCCAAAGTTAACTAATTGAAACACTAACAGGAATCTCCAAATTTAACTATTTGGAACACTGACAGGTATCTGCAAAGTTAACTCATTGAAGCACTAACAGAAAATCCAAAGGTAACTAATTGAAACATAAACAGGGATCTCCAAAGTTAACTCATTGAAACACTGTCAGGGATCTCCAAAGTTAACTCATTGAAACACTAAATGGGATTTCAAAAGTTAACTCGTTGAAACACCAACAGGAATCTCCAAAGATAACTAATTGTAACACTATCAGGGATCTCGAAAGAAAGCTAATTGAAACACTAACAGTAATCTCCAAAGTTAATTCATTGAAACACTAACAGGGATCTCCAAATTTAACTCATTGTAACACAAACAGAAATCTCCTAAATTAATTAATTGAAACACCAACAGGGATCTCCAAAGTTAAGTAATTGAAACACGAAGAGGATTTTCCAATGTTAACTAATTGAAACAATAACAGGAATCTCCAAAGGTAACTAATTGAAACACTAACACGGATCTCCAAAGTTAACTCATTGAAACACGAACAGAAATTTCCAAAGTTAACTAATTGAAACACTAACAGGGATCTCCAAAGTTAACTAATTGAAACACTAACAGGAATCTCTAAAGTTAACGAATTGAAACACCAACAGGGATCTCCAAAGTTAACTAATTGAAACACTAACAGGAGTTTCCAAAGTTAACTAATTGAAACACTAACAGGGATCTCCAAAGTTAACTAATTGAACCACCAACAGGGATCTCCAAAGTTAACTAATTGAAGCACTATCAGGGATCTCCAAAGTTAACTAATTGAAAAACCAAAAGGGATCTCCTAATTTAACTAATTGAAACACTGGCAGAAATGTCCAAAGTTAACTCATTGAAACACTAACAAGAAGTTCTAAAGTTAACTAATTGAAACACTAACAGGGATCTCCTAAGTTAACTAATTGAAACACTAACAGGAATCTGCAAAGTTAACTCATTGAAACACGAACAGGAATCTCCAAAGTTAACTCATTGAATCAATAACAGGGATCTCAAACGTTAACTCATTGAAACACGAACATAAATCTCCAAAGTTAACTAATTGAAACACTAACAGGAATCTCCGAAGTTAACTAATTGAAACACCAACAGGGATCTCCATAGTTAACTAATTGAAACACTAACAGGAATTTCCAAAGTTAACTAATTGAAACACTAACAGGAATTTCCAAAGTTAACTAATTGAAACACCAACAGGGATCTCCAAATTTAACTCATAGTAACACTAACAGAAATCTACTAAATTAATTAATTGAAACACCAACAGGGATCTCCAAAGTTAAGTAATTGAAACACGAACAGGATTTTCCAATGTTAACTAATTGAAACAATAACAGGAATCTCCAAAGTTTACTAATTGAAACACCAACAGGGTTCTCCAAAGTTAACTAATTGAAATAGGAACTGGAATCAGCAAAGTTAACTAATTGAAACACTAACAGGAATGTGCAAAGTTAACTCATTGAAACACTAACAGGGATCTCCAAAGTTAAGTAATTGAAACAAGAGCAGGATTTTCCAATGTTAACTAATTGAAACAATAACAGGAATCTCCAAAGGTAACTAACTGAATCACTAACAGGAATCTCCGAAGTTAACTAATTGAAACACCAACAGGGATCTCCAAAGTTAACTAATTGAAACACTAACAGGAATTTCCAAAGTTAACTAATTGAAACACCAACAGGGATCTCCAAAGTTAACTAATTGAAACACTAACAGGAATGTGCAAAGTTAACTAATTGAAACACCAACAGGGATCTCCAAAGTTAACTAATTGAAACACTAACAGGAATGTGCAAAGTTAACTCATTGAAACACTAACAGGGATCTCCAAAGTTAAGTAATTGAAACAAGAGCAGGATTTTCCAATGTTAACTAATTGAAACAATAACAGGAATCTCCAAAGGTAACTAACTGAATCACTAACAGGAATCTCCGAAGTTAACTAATTGAAACACCAACAGGGATCTCCAAAGTTAACTAATTGAAACACTAACAGGAATCTCCAAAGTTACTTCATTGAAACACCAACAGGGATCTCCAAATTTAACTCATAGTAACACTAACAGAAATCTACTAAATTAATTAATTGAAACACCAACAGGCATCTCCAAAGTTAAGTAATTGAAACACGAACAGGATTTTCCAATGTTAACTAATTGAAACAATAACAGGAATCTCCAAAGTTTACTAATTGAAACACTAACAGGGATCTCCAAAGTTAACTAATTGAAATAGGAACTGGAATCAGCAATGTTAACTAATTGAAACACTAACAGGAATGTGCAAAGTTAACTCATTGAAACACTAACAGGGATCTCCAAAGTTAAGTAATTGAAACAAGAGCAGGATTTTCCAATGTTAACTAATTGAAACAATAACAGGAATCTCCAAAGGTAACTAACTGAATCACTAACAGGAATTTCCAAAGTTAACTAATTGAAACACTATCAGGGATCTCCAAAGTTAACTAATTGAAAAACCAAAAGGGATCTCCTAATTTAACTAATTGAAACACTGGCAGAAATGTCCAAAGTTAACTCATTGAAACACTAACAAGAAGTTCTAAAGTTAACTAATTGAAACACTAACAGGGATCTCCTAAGTTAACTAATTGAAACACTAACAGGAATCTGCAAAGTTAACTCATTGAAACACGAACAGGAATCTCCAAAGTTAACTCATTGAATCAATAACAGGGATCTCAAACGTTAACTCATTGAAACACGAACATAAATCTCCAAAGTTAACTAATTGAAACACTAACAGGAATCTCCGAAGTTAACTAATTGAAACACCAACAGGGATCTCCATAGTTAACTAATTGAAACACTAACAGGAATTTCCAAAGTTAACTAATTGAAACACTAACAGGAATCTCCAAAGTTACTTCATTGAAACACCAACAGGGATCTCCAAATTTAACTCATAGTAACACTAACAGAAATCTACTAAATTAATTAATTGAAACACCAACAGGGATCTCCAAAGTTAAGTAATTGAAACACTAACAGGAATTTCCAAAGTTAACTAATTGAAACACTAACAGGAATCTCCAAAGTTACTTCATTGAAACACCAACAGGGATCTCCAAATTTAACTCATAGTAACACTAACAGAAATCTACTAAATTAATTAATTGAAACACTAACAGGGATCTCCACAGTTAAGTAATTGAAACACGAACAGGATTTTCCAATGTTAACTAATTGAAACAATAACAGGAATCTCCAAAGTTTACTAATTGAAACACCAACAGGGTTCTCCAAAGTTAACTAATTGAAACACTAACAGGGATCTCCAAAGTTAACTAATTGAAATAGGAACTGGAATCAGCAAAGTTAACTAATTGAAACACTAACAGGAATCTCCAAAGTTTACTAATTGAAACACTAACAGGGATCTCCAAAGTTAACTAATTGAAATAGGAACTGGAATCAGCAAAGTTAACTAATTGAAACACTAACAGGAATGTGCAAAGTTAACTCATTGAAACACTAACAGGGATCTCCAAAGTTAAGGAATTGAAACAAGAACAGGATTTTCCAATGTTAACTAATTGAAACAATAACAGGAATCTCCAAAGGTAACTAATTGAATCACTAACAGGAATTTCCAAAGTTAACTCATTGAAACACTAACAGGGATCTCCAAAGTTAACTAATTGAAATAGGAACTGGAATCAGCAAAGTTAACTAATTGAAACACTAACAGGAATGTGCAAAGTTAACTCATTGAAACACTAACAGGGATCTCCAAAGTTAAGGAATTGAAACAAGAACAGGATTTTCCAATGTTAACTAATTGAAACAATAACAGGAATCTCCAAAGGTAACTAATTGAAACACTAACTCGGATCTCCAAAGTTAACTAATTGAAACACCAACAGGGATCTCCAAAGTTAACTAATTGAAACACTAACAGGAATTTCCAAAGTTAACTCATCGAAACACTAACAGGGATCTCCAAAGTTAACTAATTGAAACACTAACAGGAATCTCCAAAGTTAACGAATTGGAACACCAACAGGGATCTCCAAAGTTAACTAACTGAATCACTAACAGGAATTTCCAAAGTTAACTCATTGAAACACTAACAGGGATCTCCAAAGTTAACTAATTGAAACACAAACAGGAATCTCCAAAGTAAACTCATTGAAATACCAACATGGATCTCCAAAGTTAACTAACTGAATCACTAACAGGAATTTCCAAAGTTAACTCATTGAAAGACAAACAGGGATCTCCAAAGTTAACTCATTGAAACACGAACAGAAATCTCCAAAGTTAACTAATTGAAACACCAACAGGGATCTCCAAAGTAAACTAATTGAAACACTAACAGGAATTTCCAAAGTTAACTGATTGAAACACTAACAGGAATTTCCAAAGTTAACTAATTGAAACACTAACAGGGATCTCCAAAGTTAACTAATTGAAACACTAACAGGAATCTCTAAAGTTAACGAATTGAAACACCAACAGGGATCTCTAAAGTTAACTAATTGAAACACTAACAGGAGTTTCCAAAGTTAACTAATTGAAACACTAACAGGGATCTCCAAAGTTAAATAATTGAAACACCAACAGGGATCTCCAAAGTTAACTAATTGAAACACTAACATGAATTTCCTAAGTTAACTAATTGAAACACCAACAGGGATCTCAAAGGTTAACTAATTGAACCTCCAACACGGATCTCCAAAGTTAACTAATTGAAACAATAACAGGAATTTCCTAAGTTAACTAATTGAAACACCAACAGGGATCTCAAAAGTTAACTAATTGAACCTCCAACAGGGATCTCCAAAGTTAAATAATTGAAACACTAACAGGAATTTCCAAAGTTAACGAATTGAAACACCTACAGGGTTCTCCAAAGTTAACTAATTGAAACACTAACAGGAATTTCCAAAGTTAGCTCATTGAAACACTAACAGGGATCTCCAAAGTTAATTAATTGAAACACGAAAATAAATCTCCAAAGTTAACTAATTGAAACACCAACAGGGATCTCCAAAGTTAACTAATTGAAACACTAACAGGAATCTCTGTAGTTAACGAATTGAAACACCAACAGGGATCTCTAAAGTTAACTAATTGAAACACTAACAGGAGTTTGCAAAGTTAAAAAATTGAAACACTAACAGGGATCACCAAAGTTAACTAATTGAAACACCAACAGGGATCTCCAAAGTTAACTAATTGAAACACTAACAGGAATTTCCTAAGTTAACTAATTGAAACACCAACAGGGATCTCAAGAATTAACTAATTGAACCACCAACAGGGATCTCCAAAGATAACTAATTGAAACACTAACAGGAATTTCCAAAGTTAACTAATTGAAACACCTACAGGGTTCTCCAAAATTAACTAACTGAAACACTAACAGGAATTTCCAAAGTTAGCTCACTGAAACACTAACAGGGATCTCCAAAGTTAATTAATTGAAACACGAAAAGAAATCTCCAAAGTTAACTAATTGAAACACCAACAGGAATTTCCAAAGTTAACTAATTGAAACACTAACAGGGATCTCCAAAGTTAACTAATTGAAATAGGAACTGGAATCAGCAAAGTTAACTAATTGAAACACTAACAGGAATGTGCAAAGTTAACTCATTGAAACACCAACAGGGATCTCCAAAGTTAAGGAATTGAAACAAGAACAGGATTTTCCAATGTTAACTAATTGAAACAATAACAGGAATTTCCAAAGTTAACTAATTGAAACACCAACAGGGATCTCCAAAGTTAACTAATTGAAATAGGAACTGGAATCAGCAAAGTTAACTAATTGAAACACTAACAGGAATGTGCAAAGTTAACTCATTGAAACACCAACAGGGATCTCCAAAGTTAAGGAATTGAAACAAGAACAAGATTTTCCAATGTTAACTAATTGAAACAATAACAGGAATGTGCAAAGTTAACTCATTGAAACACTAACAGGGATCTCCAAAGTTAAGGAATTGAAACAAGAACAGGATTTTCCAATGTTAACTAATTGAAACAATAACAGGAATCTCCAAAGGTAACTCATTGAAACACTAACTCGGATCTCCAAAGTTAACTAATTGAAACACCAACAGGGATCTCCAAAGTTAACTAATTGAAACACCAACAGGGATCTCCAAAGTTAACTAATTGAAACACTAACAGGAATTTCCAAAGTTAACTCATCGAAACACTAACAGGGATCTCCAAAGTTAACTAACTGAATCACTAACAGGAATTTCCAAAGTTAACTCATTGAAACACTAACAGGGATCTCCAAAGTTAACTAATTGAAACACGAAGAGAAATCTCCAAAGTTAACTAATTGAAACACCAACAGGGATCTCCAAAGTTAACTAATTGAAACACTAACAGGAATTTCCAAAGTTAACTTATTGAAACACTAACAGGAATTTCCAAAGTTAACTAATTGAAACACTAACAGGGATCTCCAAAGTTAACTAATTGAAACACTAACAGGAATCTCTAAAGTTAACGAATTGAAACACCAACAGGGATCTCTAAAGTTAACTAATTGAAACACTAACAGGAGTTTCCAAAGTTAACTAATTGAAACACTAACAGGGATCTCCAAAGTTAACTAATTGAAACACCAACAGGGATCTCCAAAGTTTACTAATTGAAACACTAACATGAATTTCCTAAGTTAACTAATTGAAACACCAACAGGGATCTCAAAAGTTAACTAATTGAAACTCCAACACGGATCTCCAAAGTTAACTAATTGAAACACTAACATGAATTTCCTAAGTTAACTAATTGAAACACCAACAGGGATCTCAAAAGTTAACTAATTGAACCTCCAACAGGGATCTCCAAAGTTAACTAATTGAAACACTAACACGAATTTCCAAAGTTAACGAATTGAAACACCTACAGGGTTCTCCAAAGTTAACTAATTGAAACACGAAAATAAATCTCCAAAGTTAACTAATTGAAACACCAACAGGGATCTCCAAAGTTAACTAATTGAAACACTAACAGGAATCTCTGTAGTTAACGAATTGAAACACCAACAGGGATCTCTAAAGTTAACTAATTGAAACACTAACAGATGTTTGCAAAGTTAACTAATTGAAACACTAACAGGGATCACCAAAGTTAACTAATTGAAACACCAACAGGGATCTCCAAAGTTATCTAATTGAAACACTAACAGGAATTTCCTAAGTTAACTAATTGAAACACCAACAGGGATCTCAAGAATTAACTAATTGAACCACCAACAGGGATCTCCAAAGTTAACTAATTGAAACACTAACAGGAATTTCCAAAGTTAACTAATTGAAACACCTACAGGGTTCTCCAAAATTAACTAACTGAAACACTAACAGGAATTTCCAAAGTTAGCTCACTGAAACACTAACAGGGATCTCCAAAGTTAATTAATTGAAACACGAAAAGAAATCTCCAAAGTTAACTAATTGAAACACCAACAGGAATTTCCAAAGTTAACTAATTGAAACACTAACAGGGATCTCCAAAGTTAACTAATTGAAACACCAACAGGGATCTCCAAAGTTAACTAATTGAAACACTGACATGAATTTCCAAAGTTAACTAATTGAAACACCAACAGGGATCTCCAAAGTTAACTAATTGAAACACTAACAGGGATCTCTAAAGTTAACTAATTGAACCACCAACAGGGATCTCCAAAGTTAACTAATTGAAACACTATCAGGGATCTCCAAAATTAACGAAATGAAAAACCAAAAGGGATCTCCAAATTTAAATAATTGTAACACAAACAGGAATTTCCTAAGTTAACTAATTGAAAAACCAACAGGTATCTCCAAAGTTAACTAATTGAAACACAAACAGGAATTTCCAAAGTTAACTATTTGAAACACTAACAGGGAACTCAAAAGTTAACGAATTGAAACACTAACAGGAATCTCCAAAGTTAACTGATTGAAACACTAACAGGAAACTCTAAAGTCAACTCATTGAAACAACAACAGGAATCTCCATAGTTAACTAACTGAATCACTCACAGGAGTTTCCAAAGTTAACTCATTGAAGCACTAACAGAGATCTCCAAAGTTAACTCATTGAAACAATATCAGAAATCTCCTAAATTAACTAATTGAAACAATAACAGGGATCTCTAAAGTTAACGAATTGAAACACCAACAGGGATCTCTAAAGTTAACTAATTGAAACACTAACAGGAGTTTCCAAAGTTAACTAATTGAAACACTAAAAGGAATCTCCAAAGTTAACTAATTGAAACACCAACAGGGATCTCCAACGTTAACTAATTGAAACACTAACATGAATTTCCTAAGTTAACTAACTGAAACACCAACAGGGATCTCAAAAGTTAACTAACTGAACCACCAACAGGGATCTCCAAAGTTAACTAATTGAAACACTAACAGGAATTTCCAAAGTTAACTAATTGAAACACCGACAGGGTTCTCCAAAGTTAACTAACTGAATCACTAACAGGAATTTCCAAAGTTAACTCATTGAAAGACAAACAGGGATCTCCAAAGTTAACTCATTGAAACACGAACAGAAATCTCCAAAGTTAACTAATTGAAACACCAACAGGGATCTCCAAAGTTAACTAATTGAAACACTAACAGGAATTTCCAAAGTTAACTGATTGAAACACTAACAGGAATTTCCAAAGTTAACTAATTGAAACACGAACAGGGATCTCCAAAGTTAACTAATTGAAACACTAACAGGAATCTCTAAAGTTAACGAATTGAAACACCAACAGGGATCTCTAAAGTTAACTGATTGAAACACTAACAGGAATTTCCAAAGTTAACTAATTGAAACACCTACAGGGTTCTCCAAAGTTAACTAATTGAAACACGAAAATAAATCTCCAAAGTTAACTAATTGAAACACCAACAGGGATCTCCAAAGTTAACTAATTGAAACACTAACAGGAATCTCTGTAGTTAACGAATTGAAACACCAACAGGGATCTCTAAAGTTAACTAATTGAAACACTAACAGATGTTTGCAAAGTTAACTAATTGAAACACTAACAGGGATCACCAAAGTTAACTAATTGAAACACCAACAGGGATCTCCAAAGTTATCTAATTGAAACACTAACAGGAATTTCCTAAGTTAACTAATTGAAACACCAACAGGGATCTCAAGAATTAACTAATTGAACCACCAACAGGGATCTCCAAAGTTAACTAATTGAAACACTAACAGGAATTTCCAAAGTTAACTAATTGAAACACCTACAGGGTTCTCCAAAATTAACTAACTGAAACACTAACAGGAATTTCCAAAGTTAGCTCACTGAAACACTAACAGGGATCTCCAAAGTTAATTAATTGAAACACGAAAAGAAATCTCCAAAGTTAACTAATTGAAACACCAACAGGAATTTCCAAAGTTAACTAATTGAAACACTAACAGGGATCTCCAAAGTTAACTAATTGAAACACCAACAGGGATCTCCAAAGTTAACTAATTGAAACACTGACATGAATTTCCAAAGTTAACTAATTGAAACACCAACAGGGATCTCCAAAGTTAACTAATTGAAACACTAACAGGGATCTCTAAAGTTAACTAATTGAACCACCAACAGGGATCTCCAAAGTTAACTAATTGAAACACTATCAGGGATCTCCAAAATTAACGAAATGAAAAACCAAAAGGGATCTCCAAATTTAAATAATTGTAACACAAACAGGAATTTCCTAAGTTAACTAATTGAAAAACCAACAGGTATCTCCAAAGTTAACTAATTGAAACACAAACAGGAATTTCCAAAGTTAACTATTTGAAACACTAACAGGGAACTCAAAAGTTAACGAATTGAAACACTAACAGGAATCTCCAAAGTTAACTGATTGAAACACTAACAGGAAACTCTAAAGTCAACTCATTGAAACAACAACAGGAATCTCCATAGTTAACTAACTGAATCACTCACAGGAGTTTCCAAAGTTAACTCATTGAAGCACTAACAGAGATCTCCAAAGTTAACTCATTGAAACAATATCAGAAATCTCCTAAATTAACTAATTGAAACAATAACAGGGATCTCTAAAGTTAACGAATTGAAACACCAACAGGGATCTCTAAAGTTAACTAATTGAAACACTAACAGGAGTTTCCAAAGTTAACTAATTGAAACACTAAAAGGAATCTCCAAAGTTAACTAATTGAAACACCAACAGGGATCTCCAACGTTAACTAATTGAAACACTAACATGAATTTCCTAAGTTAACTAACTGAAACACCAACAGGGATCTCAAAAGTTAACTAACTGAACCACCAACAGGGATCTCCAAAGTTAACTAATTGAAACACTAACAGGAATTTCCAAAGTTAACTAATTGAAACACCGACAGGGTTCTCCAAAGTTAACTAACTGAATCACTAACAGGAATTTCCAAAGTTAACTCATTGAAAGACAAACAGGGATCTCCAAAGTTAACTCATTGAAACACGAACAGAAATCTCCAAAGTTAACTAATTGAAACACCAACAGGGATCTCCAAAGTTAACTAATTGAAACACTAACAGGAATTTCCAAAGTTAACTGATTGAAACACTAACAGGAATTTCCAAAGTTAACTAATTGAAACACGAACAGGGATCTCCAAAGTTAACTAATTGAAACACTAACAGGAATCTCTAAAGTTAACGAATTGAAACACCAACAGGGATCTCTAAAGTTAACTGATTGAAACACTAACAGGAATTTCCAAAGTTAACTAATTGAAACACTACCAGGGATCTCCAAATTTAACTAATTGAAACACTAACAGGAATCTCTGTAGTTAACGAATTGAAACACCAACAGGGATCTCTAAAGTTAACTAATTGAAACACTAACAGGAGTTTCCAAAGTTAACTAATTGAAACACTAACAGGGATCTCCAAAGTTAACTAATTGAAACACCAACAGGGATCTCCAAAGTTAACTCATTGAAAGACTAACAGGAATTTCCAAAGTTAACTAATTGAAACACCTACAGGGTTCTCCAAAGTTAACGAATTGAAACACTAACAGGAATCTCTAAAGGTAACGAATTGAAACACCAACAGGGATCTCCAAAGTTAACTAATTGAAACACTAACAGGAATTTCCAAAGTTAACTAATTGAAACACCAACAGGGATCTCTAAAGTTAACTAATTGAACCACCAACAGGGATCTCCAAAGTTAACTAATTGAAACACTATCAGGGATCTCCAAAATTAACGAAATGAAAAACCAAAAGGGATCTCCAAATTTAAATAATTGTAACACTAACAGGAATTTCCTAAGTTAACTAATTGAAAAACCAACAGGTATCTCCAAAGTTAACTAATTGAAACACAAACAGGAATTTCCAAAGTTAACTATTTGAAACACTAACAGGGAACTCAAATGTTAACGAATTGAAACACTAACAGGAATCTCCAAAGTTAACTGATTGAAACACTAACAGGAATTTCCAAAGTTAACTCATTGAAACAACAAAAGGAATCTCCATAGTTAACTAACTGAATCACTCACAGGAGTTTCCAAAGTTAACTCATTGAAGCACTAACAGAGATCTCCAAAGTTAACTCATTGAAACAATATCAGAAATCTCCTAAATTAACTAATTGAAACAATAACAGGGATCTCTAAAGTTAACGAATTGAAACACCAACAGGGATCTCTAAAGTTAACTAATTGAAACACTAACAGGAGTTTCCAAAGTTAATTAATTGAAACACTAACAGGGATCTCCAAAGTTAACTAATTGAAACACGAACATGAATTTCCTAAGTTAACTAATTGAAACACCAACAGGGATCTCAAAAGTTAACTAATTGAACCACCAACAGGGATCTCCAAAGTTAACTAATTGAAACACTAACAGGAATTTCAAAAGTTAACTAATTGAAACACCTACAGGGTTCTCCAAAGTTAACTAATTGAAACACTAACAGGAATTTCCAAAGTTAGCTCATTGAAACACTAACAGGGATCTCCAAAGTTAATTAATTGAAACACGAAAAGAAATCTCCAAAGTTAACTAATTGAAACACCAACAGGGATCTCCAAAGTTAACTAATTGAAACACTAACAGGAGTTTCCAAAGTTAACTAATTGAAACACTAACAGGGATCTCCAAAGTTAACTAATTGAAACACCAACAGGGATCTCCAAAGTTAACTCATTGAAACACTAACAGGAATTTCCAAAGTTAACTAATTGAAACACCTGCAGGGTTCTCCAAAGTTAACTAATTGAAACACTAACAGGATTTTCTAAAGTTAGCTCACAGAAACACTAACAGGGATCTCCAAAGTTAATTAATTGAAACACAAAAAGAAATCTCCAAAGTTAACTAATTGAAACACCAACAGGGATCTCCAAAGTTAACTAATTGAAACACTAACAGGAATTTCCAAAGTTAACTAATTGAAACACTAACAGGGATCTCCAAAGTTAACTAATTGAAACACTAACAGGAATCTCTAAAGTTAACGATTTGAAACACCAACAGGGATCTCCAAAGTTAACTAATTGAAACACTAACAGGAATTTCCAAAGTTAACTAATTGAAACAACAACAGGGATCTCTAAAGTTAACTAATTGAACCACCAACAGGGATCTCCAAAGTTAACTAATTGAAACACTATCAGGGATCTCCAAAATTAACGAAATGAAAAACCAAAAGGGATCTCCAAATTTAAATAATTGTAACACTAACAGGAATTTCCTACGTTAACTAATTGAAAAACCAACAGGTATCTCCAAAGTTAACTAATTGAAACACAAACAGGAATTTCCAAAGTTAACTATTTGAAACACTAACAGGGAACTCAAATGTTAATGAATTGAAACACTAACAGGAATCTCCAAAGTTAACTGATTGAAACACTAACAGGAATTTCCAAAGTTAACTCATTGAAACAACAAAAGGAATCTCCATAGTTAACTAACTGAATCACTCACAGGAGTTTCCAAAGTTAACTCATTGAAGCACTAACAGAGATCGCCAAAGTTAACTCATTGAAACAATATCAGAAATCTCCTAAATTAACTAATTGAAACAATAACAGGGATCTCTAAAGTTAACGAATTGAAACACCAACAGGGATCTCTAAAGTTAACTAATTGAAACACTAACAGGAGTTTCCAAAGTTAACTAATTGAAACACTAACAGGGATCTCCAAAGTTAACTAATTGAAACACCAACAGGGATCTCCAAAGTTAATTAATTGAAACACTAACATGAATTTCCTAAGTTAACTAATTGAAACACCAACAGGGATCTCAAAAGTTAACGAATTGAACCACCAACAGGGATCTCCAAAGTTAACTAATTGAAACACTAACAGGAATTTCCAAAGTTAACTAATTGAAACACCTACAGGGTTCTCCAAAGTTAACTAATTGAAACACTAACAGGAATTTCCAAAGTTAGCTCATTGAAACACTAACAGGGATCTCCAAAGTTAATTAATTGAAACACGAAAATAAATCTCCAAAGTTAACTAATTGAAACACCAACAGGGATCTCCAAAGTTAACTAATTGAAACACTAACAGGAATTTCCAAAGTTAACTGATTGAAACACTAACAGGGATCTCCAAATTTAATTAATTGAAACACGAAAAGAAATCTCCAAAGTTAACTGATTGAAACACCAACAGGGATCTCCAAAGTTAACTAATTGAAACACTAACAGGAATTTCCAAAGTTAACTAATTGAAACACTAACAGGGATCTCCAAAGTTAACTAATTGAAACACTAACAGGAATCTCTAAAGTTAACGAATTGAAACACCAACAGGGATCTCTCAGATTAACTAACTGAAACACTAACAGGAGTTTCCAAAGTTAACTAATTGAAACACTAACAGGGATCTCCAAAGTTAACTAATTGAAACACCAACAGGGATCTCCAAAGTTAACTAATTGAAACACAAACAGGAATTTCCAAAGTTAACTAATTGAAACACCAACAGGGATCTCTAAAGTTAACTCATTGAACCACCAACAGGGATCTCCAAAGTTAACTAATTGAAACACTATCAGGGATCTCCAAAGTTAACGAAATGAAAAACCAAAAGGGATCTCCAAATTTAACTAATTGAAACACTGACAGAAATGTCCAAAGTTAACTCATTGAAAAACTAACAGGAATCTCCAAATTTAAAGAATTGTAACACTAACAGGAATCTCCTAAGTTAACTAATTGAAAAACCAACAGGTGTCTCCAAAGTTAACTAATTGAAACACAAATAGGAATTTCCAAAGTTAACTATTTGAAACACTAACAGGGAACTCAAAAGTTAACTAATTGAAACACTAACAGGAATCTCCAAAGTTAACTGATTGAAACACTAACAGGAATCTCTAAAGTTAACTCATTGAAACAACAACAGGAATCTCCAAAGTTAACTAACTGAATCACTCACAGGAGTTTCCAAAGTTAACTCATTGAAACACTAAGAGGGATCTCCAAAGTTAACTCATTGAAACAATATCAGAAATCTCCTAAATTAACTAATTGAAACAATAACAGGGATCTCCAAAGTTAACTAATTGAATGACTAACATAAATTTCCAAAGTTAACTCATTGAAACACTAAATGGGATCTCCAAAGTTAGCTCATTGAAAATCTAACAGAAATCTCCGAAGTTAACTAATTGAAACACGAACAGGAATCTCCAAAGTTAACTCATTGAAACAACAACAGGAATCACCAAAGTTAACTAATTGTAACACTATCATGGTTCTCCAAAGTTAACTAATTGAAACACAACATGAATCTCCCTCGTTAACTAATTGAAACACTAAAAGGTATTTCCGAAGTTAACTAACTGAAACACCAACAGGGATCTCCAAAGTTAACTAATTGAAACACTAACAGGAATTTCCAAATTTATCTATTTGAAACACTAACAGGGATCTCCAAAGTTAATTCATTGAAATACCAACATGGATCTCCAAAGTAAACTAATTGAATCACTAACAGGAATTTCCAAAGTTAACTCATTGAAACACGAACAGGGATCTCCAAAGTTAACTCATTGAAACACGAACAGAAGTCTCCAAAGTTAACTAATTGAAACACCAACAGGGATCTCCAAAGTTAACTAATTGAAACACTGACAGGAATTTCCAAAGTTAACTAATTGAAACACTAACAGGGATCTCCAAAGTTAACTAATTGAAGCACTAACAGAAATCTCCTAAGTTAACTAATTGAAACGCTAACAGGGATCTCCAAAGTTAACTAATTGAAACATTAACAGGAATCTGCAAAGTTAACTCATTGAAACACTAACAGGGATCTCCAAAGTTAACTAATTCAAACACCAACAGGAATCGACAAAGTTTTCTAATTGAAACACCAACAGAGATCTCCAAAGTTAACTCATTGAAACACTAACAGTATTCTCCAAAGTTAACTTATTGAAACACCAACAGGGATCTCCAAAGTTAACTAATTGAAACACTAACAGGAATTTCCAAAATTACCTAATTGAAACACCAACAGGGATCTCCAAAGTTAACTAATTGAAATAGGAACTGGAATCAGCAAAGTTAACTAATTGAAACACTAACAGGAATGTGCAAAGTTAACTCATTGAAACACTAACAGGGATCTCCAAAGTTAAGTAATTGAAACAAGAGGAGGATTTTCCAATGTTAACTAATTGAAACAATAACAGGGATCTCCAAAGGTAACTAACTGAATCACTAACAGGAATTTCCAAAGTTAACTAATTCAAACACCAACAGGAATCGACAAAGTTTTCTAATTGAAACACCAACAGAGATCTCCAAAGTTAACTCATTGAAACACTAACAGTATTCTCCAAAGTTAACTTATTGAAACACCAACAGGGATCTCCAAAATTACCTAATTGAAACACTAACAGGAATCTCCAAAGTTTACTAATTGAAACACTAACAGGAATCTCCAAAGTTTACTAATTGAAACACTAACAGGGATCTCCAAAGTTAACTAATTGAAATAGGAACTGGAATCAGCAAAGTTAACGAATTGAAACACTAACAGGAATGTGCAAAGTTAACTCATTGAAACACTAACAGGGATCTCCAAAGTTAAGTAATTGAAACAAGAGCAGGATTTTCCAATGTTAACTAATTGAAACAATAACAGGAATCTCCAAAGGTAACTAACTGAATCACTAACAGGAATTTCCAAAGTTAACTCATTGAAACACTAACAGGGATCTCCAAAGTTAACTAATTGAAATAGGAACTGGAATCAGCAAAGTTAACTAATTGAAACACTAACAGGAATGTGCAAAGTTAACTCATTGAAACACTAACAGGGATCTCCAAAGTTAAGGAATTGAAACACGAACAGGATTTTCCAATGTTAACTAATTGAAACAATAACAGGAATCTCCAAAGGTAACTAATTGAAACACTAACTCGGATCTCCAAAGTTAACTAATTGAAACACTAACAGGGATCTCTGAAGCTAACTAATTGAACCACCAACAGGGATCTCCAAAGTTAACTAATTGAAACACTAACAGGAATTTCCAAAGTTAACTAATTGAAACACCAACAGGGATCTCTAAAGTTAACTAATTGAACCACCAACAGGGATCTCCAAAGTTAACTAATTGAAACACTAACAGGAATTTTCAAAGTTAACTAATTGAAACACCAACAGGGATCTCTAAAGTTAACTAATTGAACCACCAACAGGGATCTCCAAAGTTAACTAATTGAAACACCAACAGGAATCTCCAAAGGTAACTAATTGAAACACAAACACGGATCTCCAAAGTTAACTCATTGAAACATGAACAGAAATCTCCAAAGTTAACTAATTGAAACACCAACAGGGATCTCCAAAGTTAACTAATTGAAACACTAACAGGAATTTCCAAAGTTAACTCATTGAAACACTAACAGGGATCTCCAAAGTTAACTAATTGAAACACTAACAGGAATCTCCAAAGTTAACGAATTGGAACACCAACAGGGATCTCCAAAGTTAACTAACTGAATCACTAACAGGAATTTCCAAAGTTAACTCATTGAAATACTAACAGGGATCTCCAAAGTTAACTCATTGAAATACCAACATGGATCTCCAAAGTTAACAAACTGAATCATTAACAGGAATATTCCAAAGTTAACTCATTGAAAGACTAAAAGGGATCTCCAAAGTTAACTAATTGAAACGCGAACAGAAATCTCCAAAGTTAACTAATTTAAACACTAACAGGAATTTCCAAAATTACCTCATTGAGACACTAACAGGGATCTCCAAAGTTAACTAATTGTAAAAGTAACTGGATTCTGCAAAGTTAACTAATTGAAACGCTAACAGGAATGTGCAAAGTTAACTAATTGAAACACTAACAGGAATTTCCTAAGTTAAGTAATTGAAAAACCAACAGGTATCTCCAAAGTTAACTAATTGAAGCACAAACAGGAATTTCCAAAGTTAACTATTTGAAACACTAACACTGAACTCAAAAGTTAACGAATTGAAACACTAACAGGAATCTCCAAAGTTAACTGATTGGAACACTAACAGGAATCTCCAAAGTTAACTAACTGAATCACTCACAGGAGTTTCCAAAGTTAACTCATTGAAACAATATCAGAAAACTCCTAAATTAACTAAATGAAACAATAACAGGGATCTCCAAAGTTAACTAATTGAATGACTAACATAAATTTCCAAAGTTAACTCATTGAAACACTAAATGGGATCTCCAAAGTTAACTCATTGAAAATCTGACAGAAATCTCCGAAGTTAACTAATTGAAACACTAACAGGAATCTGCAAAGTTAACTCATTGAAACACTAACAGGAATCTCCAAAGTTAACTCATTGACGCACTAACAGGGATCTCCAAAAATAACTAATTGAAACACTAACAGGTATCTCCAAAGTTAACTAATTGAAACACTAACAGTAATCACCAAAGTTAATTCATTGAAACACTAACAGGGATCTCCAAAGTTAACTCATTGTAACACTAACAGAAATCTCCAAAATTAACGAATTGAAGCACCAACAGGGATCTCCAAAGTTAAGTAATTGAAACACGAACAGGAATTTCCAAAGGTAACTAATTGAAACACTAACACGGTTCTCCAAAGTTAACTCATTGAAACACTAACGGGGATCTCCGAAGATATCTAATTGAAACGCTAACTGGAATTTCCAAAGTTACCGAATTGAAAAACTAACAGGGATCTCCAAAGATAACTAATTGAAACACTAAGCTGATCCGCTGTGAGCCGGGTTTGAACCAATGTACGGAAGTGAGTTTTGAATTTAACTCGTTTATTATTTGGCAACGGATACTGCACAGATGCTGCAAATCTGAAAATCAGTCAGAAAACGCTGGAAATACTCAGCAGGTCTGAGAGCATCAGTGGAGAGAGAAACAGAGTTAATGTTTCATGTCGATTATTTTTCATCAGATCTGGGAAAAGTTAGAGATGTAACAGGACAGAGGCAGGGGAACGGGGAGGAGAAGAAACAAAATGAAAGGGTTGTGATGAGGTGGAAAGCAGAAGAGATGAAATGACAGAAGGGATGACAGTGTGAGGCTGAAGAGCAGAGAATTCAAATTACTGTCAGATTATTTCTCTGCTTCACTCCCACTCTTTGCTCTCTGTTTTCGGCCACCTTACACTGTTCTACTGACGATCAATGGAAACTCGAGGAACAGCACCTCATTTTTCCAATGAGCAAGTGTCCAGACTTCCAGACTTAACATTGAACTCAGTAACTGAAGATCATCACAAATACTCCCATTGATACAGACATAAACAGGATGGTAGGGTATATCTAGTAGAGAGCTGAATGGATCAGTTATTGGTCCTCAGCTTTGAACAATCGATTTCAATGTCACAAATGAAGGGACAGTGGGTCATGTCTCCAGGTTTACTGATGATACAAAATGAGATGTGAGTTTAAATAGTGAGAAGGTTTTAAAGAGCCTGCAATTGGATGTAGACAGTTTGAATGCTTGGGGGAAAAAAGCTGGCAGATAGAGAATATTGTCGTGAAATGTGAACTTATCCAATTTAATAGCAGGAATGGAAAAGTAGAGTGTTTTTAAGAAAGTGAGAGCCTTGTAAATGCTGATTTTCAGAGGGATTTGAGGATGTTTGTATTAGAATCACAGAAAGTCGATAGACAGGTCCTGCAAGAAATCAGGAAGACAGATGACATGTTAACCATTATTGTAAGGACTTGTGTAGAGGAGTGAGGCAGTCTTGTTGCAATTGTACAGGCCTTTGCTGAAACCACAACTGAAATACTGTGTACAGTGTTGGTCTCCTTACCTAAGGAAGGATGTACCTTCCTTCGAGGGAGAGAAACAAAGGTTCATTAGATTGATTCCTGGGATGACAGGGCTGTTCTCTGAGCAGACGTAGAGTAGAATGGGCTTATGTTCTCTGGAGTTTAGAGGAATGAAAGGTGATTTCATTGAAATTAACAACATTGCCCAAGGGTTTGAATCTTCTAACTCAGAGGCGAGTGTCCTACCAACTGACCTCAGGATACAGATGGTGATTCAAGCAAACATTCAGTCAGTGGTGTAACTGGAAACTCGGAATGGTCAATTCTTCTGTTTCTGGGGATGGAGAATTTCATTATTTGTGGATTTTCTCTTCAGTGTTTTCCTTGACTCTCTTTGAGGCCCCCTTCCCATTCCTCTGTCTCCTGGACTGTATTGATGACTGTGTTCACTGATGCAGTTTTCAATGGCTGGCAAACACAAGCCTTCCAGTGATTTCCCATTGTCTCTGCCCTGTGGTTATACAGACTGATTCTACCAGACAGCAGCTGGTGTTTACAACAGTTTCCACAGTCTCTGGAGGCCTCATTATCTGTAGCTTTCCAGACAGGCTGTAGAGCACTTGTATAATTAATTCAAGCTTCCAAAATGAACTGTCAGTTTAACAGGTCCTTTGCTGAATTGATGCTTTAAAACAGACTCATCTACTTTAGTAGGGATGTAATCCAGGTTTCTGAGCCAAATATCTTTAACAGCATTATTGAAATGACTAACATTCTTCCTGAGGAGCAAGATGATAAAGATTGTTACAAACATTGAACCTGAGACTTGACGAATCTGCTGTGCTCCAGGTTCAAACTTGTACAGAGAAACCCCGAAGGATTTCCAGTCCAACACCGTAACCACTCAGTCATCACAGCTGCACAAAGGCATTGCCCAACAGTTTAACTTCTCAAATCTCCGACCCTGTTCTGTCTGTAAAATCTCAGCAACGCTTATTGTGTGGATTTTGTGATGTTCAATTTGTACAAATACATAAAATCAAAATGAATCACAGGGATCGTTAAAATAATCTCACTTTCTGATATAAATAGCATGCAACACAATATGTTAAGAGAATTTACAAATTCCATGTTATTTATATTTAACCACAAGAATACCCACAGTCGATGGTTGAAATGCAGGGAGTTATGGGAGGTCTGAGAATAAGAGACAAAGCTAAAAGACCATTAAAAGGTAAGAGTGGAGTTTGCTGAATTCCCTGAAGGTGATTCCCAGATAGTACTTTATTACATTTCCAGAGAATTCACTGAAGGTTATTTATAGATGGTCTTTTATTTTGTAAATTGTCCCTTGTAGGTTCATTATGCACAGTCTCTTATTATTCGGGATATTGATTTCCTGAAGGTGGTTTGAGGATCGTGCCTTAGTATTTTGAATTTCTGATCCCTCAGACTCTCTATAGACAGTTCTGTTTTATTTGATGCAGATTAATCTGAAGGAAGTTTATAAACTATCCCTTATTTTGAATGATTATTGCTCCAAAGGAGATTTATGGGCAGCACTTTAGATTTGGATGGAGGTTTCTACAAAGAAGAATTGTGGACAGTCCCTGATTATTGTAATGGATGAATAATTCTCTATTGAAAGGATGTTCTCCTTTTGTTCAATGGTGATTTTTCAAACTGTGCTTTCTGGAAACTCCCTCATTATTCAGAGCAGAGACTTCTCCAAAGGCAGTTTATCGACAGTCCCATATTCATTGTGATGTTTCCCATCCTCCACCCTATCACAGACTGTCTCTTTGTTCTTCTTTCCATCCTCCTCCCTTTCACTTGCTCAAAACCTATTACATTTCTAACGTTTCTCAGTTCTGATGAAAGGTCACAGATCTGAAACATTAACTCAGTTTCTCTCTCCACAAATAATGCCTGACCTGATGAGAATATCCAGTATTTTCTGTTCTATATGTTGTGGTGTGATTTCCATTCCTGTGATTTGTGGGATCTCTTTAAGCTGTGGGAAACAGGTGAGAATCTGTATTCTGTGTGTGTGTGAAACTGAGCTGGTACTGCTCCAGCAATAAGTTATTTTTAAATCAACTCCTCTCCCACTGCTCCTCTCCTCCTCACCAGGTTTTGGTGCTTTTTCCATCCACTCCTCTCCCACTGCTCCTATCTTATTCATCAGGTTTCGGTGCTTTTTAAATCCACTCCTCCCCCACTGCTCCTCTCTTATTCACCAGGTTTTGGTGCTTTTTAAATCCACTCCTCTCCCACTGCTCTTCTCTTATTCAACAGGTTTCGGTGCATTTTAAATCCACTCCTCTCCCACTGCGACTCTCTTATTCACCAGGTTTCAGTACTTTTTAAATCCTCTGCTCTCCCCCTGCTCCTCTCTTCTTCCCCAGGTTTTAGTAATGTTTAAATCCAACCCTCTCCCACTGCTCTTCTCTTATTCACCAGGTTTCGGTGCATTTTAAATCCACTCCCCTCCCACTGCTCCTCTCTTATTTACCAGGTTTTGGTGTCTTTTTAAATCCACTCCTCTCCCCCTGCTCCTCTCTTATTCACCAGGCTTTGGTGCACTTTAAATCCACTCCTTCTCCCACTGCTCCTCTCTTATTCACCAGGTTTTGGTGCATTTTAAATCCACACCTCTCCCACTGCTCCTCTCTTACTCACCAGGTTTTGGTGCTTTTTAAATCCACTCCGCTCCCACTGCTCCTCTCTTATTCACCAGGTTTTGGTGCTTTTCAAATCCACTCCTCTCCCACTGCTCTTCTCTTATTCAGCAGGTTTCGGTGCATTTTAAATCCACTCCTCTCCCACTGCTCCTCTCTTATTCAACAGGATTTGGTGCATTTTAAATCCACTCCTCTCCCACTGCTCCTCTCTTATTCACCAGGTTTTTGGTGCATTTTAAATCCACACCTCTCCCACTGCTCCTCTCTTATTTACAAGGTTTTATTGTTTTTTATATCCACTCCTCTCCCTCTGCTCCTCTCTTATTCATCAGGTTTCGGTGCTTTTTAAATCCACTCCTCTCACACTGCTCCTCTCTTATTCACCAGGTTTTGGTGTCTTTTTAAATCCACTCCTCTCCCCTGCTCCTCTCTTATTCATCAGGTTTTGGTGTCTTTTTAAATCCACTCCTCTCCCCTGCTCCTCTCTTATTCACCAGGTTTTAGTTATTTTTAAATCCACTCCTCTCCTCCTGCTCCTCTCTTATTCATCAGGTTTTGGTGTCTTTTTAAATCCACTCCTCTCCCCTGCTCCTCTCTTATTCATCAGGTTTTGGTGTCTTTTTAAATCCACTCCTCTCCCCTGCTCCTCTCTTATTCACCAGGTTTTAGTTATTTTTAAATCCACTCCTCTCCTCCTGCTCCTCTCTTATTCATCAGGTTTTGGTCTCTTTTTAAATCCACTCCTCTCCTCCTGCTCCTCTCTTATTCACTAGTTTTTGTTTCTTTTTAAACCCAATCCTCTCCCTCTGCTCCACCATTATTCACCAGGTTTTGGTGCTTTTTAATTCCACTCCTCTCCCACTGCTCCTCTCTTATTCACCGGGTTTTGGTGTTTTTTATATCCACTCCTCTCCCTCGACTCCTCTCCTCTTCAGTGGGTTTCGCTGCTTTTTAAATCTCTCCTCTCCCACTGCTCCTCTCCTACTAACCGCGTTTTTATGTTTTTTATATCCACTCCTCTCCCTCGACTCCTCTCTTATTCAGCAGGTTTCGGTGCTTTTTAAATCCACTCCTCTCGCATTACTCCTCTCTTATTCACCAGGTTTTAGCTATTTTTAAATCCACTCCTCTCCCACTGCTCCTCTCTTATTCACCAGGTTTTGGTGCTTTTTAAATCCACTCCTCTCGCACTACTCCTCTCTTATTCACCAGGTTTTGGTGCTTTTAAAATGCACAATTCTCCCACTGCTCCTCTCTTATTCATCCGGTTTTGGTGCTTTTCAAATCCACAATTCTCCCACTGCTCCTCTCTTATTCATCAGGTTTCGTTGCATTTTAAATCCACTACTCTCCCACTACTCCTCTCTTATTCACCCGGTTTTGGTGATTTTTAAATCCACAATTCTCCCACTGCTCCTCTCTTATTTACCTGGTTTTGGTGTATTTTTAAATCCACTCCTCTCCCACTGCTCCTCTCTTATTCACCAGGTTTTGGTGTCTTTTTAAATCCACTCCTCTCCCACTGCTCCTCTCTTATTTACCAGGTTTTGGTGTCTTTTTAAATCCACTCCTCTCCCCCTGCTCCTCTCTTATTCACAAGGTTTTGGTGCATTTTAAATCCACTCCTCTCCCACTGCTCCTCTCTTATTCACCAGGTTTTGGTGCATTTTAAATCCATTCCTCTCCCACTGCTCCTCTCTTACTCACCAGGTTTTGGTGCTTTTTACATCCACTCCTCTCCCACTGCTCCTATCTTATTTACAATGTTTTACTGTTTTTTAAATCCACACCTCTCCCTCCGCTACTCTCTTATACATTAGGTTTCGGTGCTTTTTAAATCCACTCCTCTCCCACTGCTCCTCTCTTATTCACCAATTTTTGGTGCTTTTCAAATCCACTCCTCTCCCACTGCTCTTCACTTATTCACCAGGTTTCGGTGCATTTCAAATCCACTCCTCTCCCACTGCTCCTCTCTTATTCAACAGGATTTGGTGCATTTTAAATCCACTCCTCTCCCACTTCTCCTCTCTTATTCACCAGGTTTTGGTGCATGTTAAATCCACTCCTCTCCCACTGCTCCTCTCTTATTTACAAGGTTTTGTTGCTTTTTAAATCCACTCCTCTCCCTCTGCTCCTCTCTTATTCATCAGGTTTCGGTGCTTTTTAATTCCACTCCTCTCCCACTGCTCCTCTCTTATTCACCAGGTTTTGGTGCTTTTTAAATCCACTCCTCTCCCATTGCTCCTCTCTTATTCACCAGGTTTTGGTGCTTTTCAAATCCACTCCTCTCCCACTGCTCTTCACTTATTCACCAGGTTTCGGTGCATTTTAAATCCACTCCTCTCCCACTGCTCCTCTCTTATTCAACAGGATTTGGTGCATTTTAAATCCACTCCTCTCCCACTGCTCCTCTCTTATTCACCAGGTTTTGGAGCATTTTAAATCCACACCTCTCCCACTGCTCCTCCCTTATTTACAAGGTTTTATTGTTTTTTAAATCCACACCTCTCCCACTGCTCCTCTCTTATTCACCAGGTTTTGGTGTCTTTTTAAATCCACTCCTCTCCCCTGCTCCTCTCTTATTCACCAGGTTTTGGTTCTTTTTAAATCCACTCCTCTCCCACTGCTCCTCTCTAATTCATCAGGTTTTTGTTATTTTTAAATCCACTCCTCTCCCACTGCTCCTCTCTTATTCACCAGGTTTCGGTACTTTTCAATTGCGCTCCCCTCCCACTGCTCCTCTCTAATTCAGCATGTTTTGGTGTTTTTTAGTCCACTCCTCTCCCACTGCTCCTCTCTTATTCATCAGGTTTTCTTGCTTTTTAAATCCACTCCTCTCACACTGCTCCTCTCTTATTCACCTGGTTTTAGTTATTTTTAAATCCACTCCTCTCCCACTGCACCTCTCTTATTCAACAGGATTTGGTGCATTTTAAATCCACTCCTCTCCCACTTCTCCTCTCTTATTCACCAGGTTTTGGTGCATGTTAAATCCACTCCTCTCCCACTGCTCCTCTCTTATTTACAAGGTTTTGTTGCTTTTTAAATCCACTCCTCTCCCTCTGCTCCTCTCTTATTCATCAGGTTTCGGTGCTTTTTAATTCCACTCCTCTCCCACTGCTCCTCTCTTATTCACCAGGTTTTGGTGCTTTTTAAATCCACTCCTCTCCCATTGCTCCTCTCTTATTCACCAGGTTTTGGTGCTTTTCAAATCCACTCCTCTCCCACTGCTCTTCACTTATTCACCAGGTTTCGGTGCATTTTAAATCCACTCCTCTCCCACTGCTCCTCTCTTATTCAACAGGATTTGGTGCATTTTAAATCCACTCCTCTCCCACTGCTCCTCTCTTATTCACCAGGTTTTGGAGCATTTTAAATCCACACCTCTCCCACTGCTCCTCCCTTATTTACAAGGTTTTATTGTTTTTTAAATCCACACCTCTCCCACTGCTCCTCTCTTATTCACCAGGTTTTGGTGTCTTTTTAAATCCACTCCTCTCCCCTGCTCCTCTCTTATTCACCAGGTTTTGGTTCTTTTTAAATCCACTCCTCTCCCACTGCTCCTCTCTAATTCATCAGGTTTTTGTTATTTTTAAATCCACTCCTCTCCCACTGCTCCTCTCTTATTCACCAGGTTTCGGTACTTTTCAATTGCGCTCCCCTCCCACTGCTCCTCTCTAATTCAGCATGTTTTGGTGTTTTTTAGTCCACTCCTCTCCCACTGCTCCTCTCTTATTCATCAGGTTTTCTTGCTTTTTAAATCCACTCCTCTCACACTGCTCCTCTCTTATTCACCTGGTTTTAGTTATTTTTAAATCCACTCCTCTCCCACTGCACCTCTCTTATTCATCAGGTTTTGTTGCTTTTTAAATCCACTCCTCTCACACTGCTCCTCTCTTATTCACCTGGTTTTAGTTATTTTTAAATCCACTCCTCTCCCACTGCTCCTCTCTTATTCACCAGGTTTCGGTACTTTTCAATTCCACTCCTCTCCCACTGCTCCTCTCTTATTCAGCATGTATTGGTGTTTTTAGTCCACTCCTCTCCCACTGCTCCTCTTTTATTCACCAGGTTTTAGTTATTTTTAAATCCACTCCTCTCCCACTGCTCCTCTCTTATTCACCAGGTTTCGGTACCTTTCAATTCCACTCCTCTCCCACTGCTCCTCTCTTATTCACCAGGTTTTGGTGTTTTTTAGTCCACTCCACTCCCACTGCTCTTCACTTATTCACCAGGTTTCGGTGCATTTCAAATCCACTCCTCTCCCACTGCTCCTCTCTTATTCAACAGGATTTGGTGCATTTTAAATCCACTCCTCTCCCACTTCTCCTCTCTTATTCACCAGGTTTTGGTGCATGTTAAATCCACTCCTCTCCCACTGCTCCTCTCTTATTTACAAGGTTTTATTGTTTTTTAAATCCACTCCTCTCCCACTGCTCCTCTCTTATTCATCAGGTTTCGGTGCTTTTTAAATCCACTCCTCTCCCACTGCTCCTCTCTTATTCACCAGGTTTTGGTGCTTTTTAAATCCACTCTTCTCCCATTGCTCCTCTCTTATTCACCAGGTTTTGGTGCTTTTCAAATCCACTCCTCTCCCACTGCTCTTCACTTATTCACCAGGTTTCGGTGCATTTTAAATCCACTCCTCTCCCACTGCTCCTCTCTTATTCAACAGGATTTGGTGCATTTTAAATCCACTCCTCTCCCACTGCTCCTCTCTTATTCACCAGGTTTTGGTGCATTTTAAATCCACACCTCTCCCACTGCTCCTCCCTTATTTACAAGGTTTTATTGTTTTTTAAATCCACACCTCTCCCACTGCTCCTCTCTTATTCACCAGGTTTTGGTGTCTTTTTAAATCCACTCCTCTCCCCTGCTCCTCTCTTATTCACCAGGTTTTAGTTATTTTTAAATCCACTCCTCTCCTCCTGCTCCTCTCTTATTCATCAGGTTTTGGTGTATTTTTAAATCCAGTCCTCTCCCCTGCTCCTCTCTTATTCACCAGGTTTTCTTGCTTTTTAAATCCACTCCTCTCCTACTGCTCCTCTCTTATTCACTAGTTTTTGGTTCTTTTTAAACCCAATCCTCTCCCTCTGCTCCTCTCTTATTCACCAGGTTTTGTTGCTTTTTAATTCAACTCCTCTCCCACTGCTCCTCTCTTATTCACCGGGTTTTGGTGTTTTTCATATCCACTCCTCTCCCTCGACTCCTCTCCTCTTCAGTGGGTTTCGCTGCTTTTTAAATCTCTCCTCTCCCACTGCTCCTCTCTTACTCACCGCGTTTTTGTGTTTTTTATATCCACTCCTCTCCCTCGACTCCTCTCTTATTCACCAGGTTTTGGTGCTTTTTAAATCCACTCCTCTCGCACCACTCCTCTCTTATTCACCAGGTTTTGGTGCTTTTAAAATGCACAATTCTCCCACTGCTCCTCTCTTATTCACCAGGTTCTGTTGCTTTTTATATCCACTCCTCTCCCACGACTCCTCTCTTATTCACCCGGTTTTGGTGCTTTTTAAATCCACAATTCTCCCACTGCTCCTCTCTTATTCACCAGGTTTCGTTGCTTTTTAAATCCATTACTCTCCCAATACTCCTCTCTTATTCACCCTGTTTTGGTGATTTTTAAATCCACAATTCTCCCACTGCTCCTCTCTTATTTACCAGGTTTTGGTGTATTTTTAAATCCACTCCTCTCCCACTGCTCCTCTCTTATTCACCAGGTTTTGGTGTCTTTTTAAATCCACTCCTCTCCCACTGCTCCTCTCTTATTTACCAGGTTTTGGTGTCTTTTTAAATCCACTCCTCTCCCTCTGCTCCTTTCTTATTCACCCGGTTTTGGTGCTTTTTAAATCCACAATTCTCCCACTGCTCCTCTCTTATTTCCCAAGTTTTGGTGTCTTTTTAAATCCACTCCACTCCCACTGCTCCTCTCTTATTCATCAGAATTTGGTGTCTTTTTAAATCCACTCCTCTCCCCTGACACTCTCTTATTCACCAGGTTTAGGTTATTTTTAAATCCACTCCTCTCCTCCTGCTCCTCTCTTATTCATCAGGTTTTGGTGTCTTTTTAAATCCACTCCTCCCCCCTGTTCCTCTCTTATTCATATGGTTTTGGCGTCTTTTTAAATCCACTCCTCTCCCCTGACCCTCTCTTATTTACCAGGTTTTGGTGTATTTTTAAATCCACTCCTCTCCCACTGCTCCTCTCTTATTCACCAGGTTTTGGTGTCTTTTTAAATCCACTCCTCTCCCACTGCTCCTCTCTTATTTACCAGGTTTTGGTGTCTTTTTAAATCCACTCCTCTCCCTCTGCTCCTTTCTTATTCACCCGGTTTTGGTGCTTTTTAAATCCACAATTCTCCCACTGCTCCTCTCTTATTTACCAAGTTTTGGTGTCTTTTTAAATCCACTCCACTCCCACTGCTCCTCTCTTATTCATCAGAATTTGGTGTCTTTTTAAATCCACTCCTCTCCCCTGACCCTCTCTTATTCACCAGGTTTAGGTTATTTTTAAATCCACTCCTCTCCTCCTGCTCCTCTCTTATTCATCCGGTTTTGGTGTCTTTTTAAATCCACTCCACTCCAGTGCTCCTCACTTATTCACCAGGTTTTAGTTATTTTTAAATCCACTCCTCTCCTCCTGCTCCTCTCTTATTCATCATGTTTTGGTGTCTTTTTAAATCCACTCCTCTCCACTGCTCCTCTCTTATTCACCAGGTTTTAGTTATTTTTAAATCCCCTCCTCTCCTCCTGCTCCTCTCTTATTCATCATGTTTTGGTGTCTTTTTAAATCCACTCCACTCCAGTGCTCCTCACTTATTCACCAGGTTTTAGTTATTTTTAAATCCACTCCTCTCCTCCTGCTCCTCTCTTATTCATCATGTTTTGGTGTCTTTTTAAATCCACTCCTCTCCCCTGCTCCTCTCTTATTCACCAGGTTTTCTTGCTTTTTAAATCCAATCCTCTCCTACTGCTCCTCTCTTATTCACTAGGTGTTGGTTCTTTTTAAACCCACTCCTCTCCCACTGCTCCTCACGTATTCACCAGATGTTGATTCTTTTTAAATCCACTCCGCTCCCACTGCTCCTCTCTTATTCACCAGATTTTAGTTATTTTTAAATCCACTCCTCTCCTACTGCTCCTCTCTTATTCACCAGATTTCGGTACTTTTCAATTCCACTCCTCTCCCTCTGCTCCTTTCTTATTCACCCGGTTTTGGTGCTTTTTAAATCCACAATTCTCACACTGCTCCTCTCTTATTTACCAAGTTTTGGTATCTTTTTAAATCCACTCCACTCCCACTGCTCCTCTCTTATTCATCAGAATTTGGTGTCTTTTTAAATCCACTCCTCTCCCCTGACCCTCTCTTATTCACCAGGTTTTGGTGTCTTTTTAAATCCACTCCTCTCACACTGCTCCTCTCTTATTCATCAGAATTTGGTGTCTTTTTAAATCCACTCCTCTCCCACTGCTCCTCTCTTATTCACCAGGTTTTGGTGCTTTTTAAATCCACTCCTCTCCCATTGCTCCTCTCTTATTCACCAGGTTTTGGTGCTTTTCAAATCCACTCCTCTCCCACTGCTCTTCACTTATTCACCAGGTTTCGGTGCATTTTAAATCCACTCCTCTCCCACTGCTCCTCTCTTATTCAACAGGATTTGGTGCATTTTAAATCCACTCCTCTCCCACTGCTCCTCTCTTATTCACCAGGTTTTGGAGCATTTTAAATCCACACCTCTCCCACTGCTCCTCCCTTATTTACAAGGTTTTATTGTTTTTTAAATCCACACCTCTCCCACTGCTCCTCTCTTATTCACCAGGTTTTGGTGTCTTTTTAAATCCACTCCTCTCCCCTGCTCCTCTCTTATTCACCAGGTTTTGGTTCTTTTTAAATCCACTCCTCTCCCACTGCTCCTCTCTAATTCATCAGGTTTTTGTTATTTTTAAATCCACTCCTCTCCCACTGCTCCTCTCTTATTCACCAGGTTTCGGTACTTTTCAATTGCGCTCCCCTCCCACTGCTCCTCTCTAATTCAGCATGTTTTGGTGTTTCTTAGTCCACTCCTCTCCCACTGCTCCTCTCTTATTCATCAGGTTTTCTTGCTTTTTAAATCCACTCCTCTCACACTGCTCCTCTCTTATTCACCTGGTTTTAGTTATTTTTAAATCCACTCCTCTCCCACTGCACCTCTCTTATTCATCAGGTTTTGTTGCTTTTTAAATCCACTCCTCTCACACTGCTCCTCTCTTATTCACCTGGTTTTAGTTATTTTTAAATCCACTCCTCTCCCACTGCTCCTCTCTTATTCACCAGGTTTCGGTACTTTTCAATTCCACTCCTCTCCCACTGCTCCTCTCTTATTCAGCATGTATTGGTGTTTTTAGTCCACTCCTCTCCCACTGCTCCTCTTTTATTCACCAGGTTTTAGTTATTTTTAAATCCACTCCTCTCCCACTGCTCCTCTCTTATTCACCAGGTTTCGGTACCTTTCAATTCCACTCCTCTCCCACTGCTCCTCTCTTATTCACCAGGTTTTGGTGTTTTTTAGTCCACTCCACTCCCACTGCTCTTCACTTATTCACCAGGTTTCGGTGCATTTCAAATCCACTCCTCTCCCACTGCTCCTCTCTTATTCAACAGGATTTGGTGCATTTTAAATCCACTCCTCTCCCACTTCTCCTCTCTTATTCACCAGGTTTTGGTGCATGTTAAATCCACTCCTCTCCCACTGCTCCTCTCTTATTTACAAGGTTTTATTGTTTTTTAAATCCACTCCTCTCCCACTGCTCCTCTCTTATTCATCAGGTTTCGGTGCTTTTTAAATCCACTCCTCTCCCACTGCTCCTCTCTTATTCACCAGGTTTTGGTGCTTTTTAAATCCACTCTTCTCCCATTGCTCCTCTCTTATTCACCAGGTTTTGGTGCTTTTCAAATCCACTCCTCTCCCACTGCTCTTCACTTATTCACCAGGTTTCGGTGCATTTTAAATCCACTCCTCTCCCACTGCTCCTCTCTTATTCAACAGGATTTGGTGCATTTTAAATCCACTCCTCTCCCACTGCTCCTCTCTTATTCACCAGGTTTTGGTGCATTTTAAATCCACACCTCTCCCACTGCTCCTCCCTTATTTACAAGGTTTTATTGTTTTTTAAATCCACACCTCTCCCACTGCTCCTCTCTTATTCACCAGGTTTTGGTGTCTTTTTAAATCCACTCCTCTCCCCTGCTCCTCTCTTATTCACCAGGTTTTAGTTATTTTTAAATCCACTCCTCTCCTCCTGCTCCTCTCTTATTCATCAGGTTTTGGTGTATTTTTAAATCCAGTCCTCTCCCCTGCTCCTCTCTTATTCACCAGGTTTTCTTGCTTTTTAAATCCACTCCTCTCCTACTGCTCCTCTCTTATTCACTAGTTTTTGGTTCTTTTTAAACCCAATCCTCTCCCTCTGCTCCTCTCTTATTCACCAGGTTTTGTTGCTTTTTAATTCAACTCCTCTCCCACTGCTCCTCTCTTATTCACCGGGTTTTGGTGTTTTTCATATCCACTCCTCTCCCTCGACTCCTCTCCTCTTCAGTGGGTTTCGCTGCTTTTTAAATCTCTCCTCTCCCACTGCTCCTCTCTTACTCACCGCGTTTTTGTGTTTTTTATATCCACTCCTCTCCCTCGACTCCTCTCTTATTCACCAGGTTTTGGTGCTTTTTAAATCCACTCCTCTCGCACCACTCCTCTCTTATTCACCAGGTTTTGGTGCTTTTAAAATGCACAATTCTCCCACTGCTCCTCTCTTATTCACCAGGTTCTGTTGCTTTTTATATCCACTCCTCTCCCACGACTCCTCTCTTATTCACCCGGTTTTGGTGCTTTTTAAATCCACAATTCTCCCACTGCTCCTCTCTTATTCACCAGGTTTCGTTGCTTTTTAAATCCATTACTCTCCCAATACTCCTCTCTTATTCACCCTGTTTTGGTGATTTTTAAATCCACAATTCTCCCACTGCTCCTCTCTTATTTACCAGGTTTTGGTGTATTTTTAAATCCACTCCTCTCCCACTGCTCCTCTCTTATTCACCAGGTTTTGGTGTCTTTTTAAATCCACTCCTCTCCCACTGCTCCTCTCTTATTTACCAGGTTTTGGTGTCTTTTTAAATCCACTCCTCTCCCTCTGCTCCTTTCTTATTCACCCGGTTTTGGTGCTTTTTAAATCCACAATTCTCCCACTGCTCCTCTCTTATTTCCCAAGTTTTGGTGTCTTTTTAAATCCACTCCACTCCCACTGCTCCTCTCTTATTCATCAGAATTTGGTGTCTTTTTAAATCCACTCCTCTCCCCTGACACTCTCTTATTCACCAGGTTTAGGTTATTTTTAAATCCACTCCTCTCCTCCTGCTCCTCTCTTATTCATCAGGTTTTGGTGTCTTTTTAAATCCACTCCTCCCCCCTGTTCCTCTCTTATTCATATGGTTTTGGCGTCTTTTTAAATCCACTCCTCTCCCCTGACCCTCTCTTATTAACCAGGTTTTGGTGTATTTTTAAATCCACTCCTCTCCCACTGCTCCTCTCTTATTCACCAGGTTTTGGTGTCTTTTTAAATCCACTCCTCTCCCACTGCTCCTCTCTTATTTACCAGGTTTTGGTGTCTTTTTAAATCCACTCCTCTCCCTCTGCTCCTTTCTTATTCACCCGGTTTTGGTGCTTTTTAAATCCACAATTCTCCCACTGCTCCTCTCTTATTTACCAAGTTTTGGTGTCTTTTTAAATCCACTCCACTCCCACTGCTCCTCTCTTATTCATCAGAATTTGGTGTCTTTTTAAATCCACTCCTCTCCCCTGACCCTCTCTTATTAACCAGGTTTAGGTTATTTTTAAATCCACTCCTCTCCTCCTGCTCCTCTCTTATTCATCCGGTTTTGGTGTCTTTTTAAATCCACTCCACTCCAGTGCTCCTCACTTATTCACCAGGTTTTAGTTATTTTTAAATCCACTCCTCTCCTCCTGCTCCTCTCTTATTCATCATGTTTTGGTGTCTTTTTAAATCCACTCCTCTCCACTGCTCCTCTCTTATTCACCAGGTTTTAGTTATTTTTAAATCCACTCCTCTCCTCCTGCTCCTCTCTTATTCATCATGTTTTGGTGTCTTTTTAAATCCACTCCACTCCAGTGCTCCTCACTTATTCACCAGGTTTTAGTTATTTTTAAATCCACTCCTCTCCTCCTGCTCCTCTCTTATTCATCATGTTTTGGTGTCTTTTTAAATCCACTCCTCTCCCCTGCTCCTCTCTTATTCACCAGGTTTTCTTGCTTTTTAAATCCAATCCTCTCCTACTGCTCCTCTCTTATTCACTAGGTGTTGGTTCTTTTTAAACCCACTCCTCTCCCACTGCTCCTCACGTATTCACCAGATGTTGATTCTTTTTAAATCCACTCCGCTCCCACTGCTCCTCTCTTATTCACCAGATTTTAGTTATTTTTAAATCCACTCCTCTCCTACTGCTCCTCTCTTATTCACCAGATTTCGGTACTTTTCAATTCCACTCCTCTCCCTCTGCTCCTTTCTTATTCACCCGGTTTTGGTGCTTTTTAAATCCACAATTCTCACACTGCTCCTCTCTTATTTACCAAGTTTTGGTATCTTTTTAAATCCACTCCACTCCCACTGCTCCTCTCTTATTCATCAGAATTTGGTGTCTTTTTAAATCCACTCCTCTCCCCTGACCCTCTCTTATTCACCAGGTTTTGGTGTCTTTTTAAATCCACTCCTCTCACACTGCTCCTCTCTTATTCATCAGAATTTGGTGTCTTTTTAAATCCACTCCTCTCCCCTGCTCCTCTCTTATTCACCAGGTTTAGGTTATTTTTAAATCCACTCCTCTCCTCCTGCTCCTCTCTTATTCATCAGGTTTTGGTGTCTTTTTAAATCCACTCCTCCCCCCTGTTCCTCTCTTATTCATCCGGTTTTGGTGTCTTTTTAAATCCACTCCACTCCAGTGCTCCTCACTTATTCACCAGGTTTTAGTTATTTTTAAATCCACTCCTCTCCTCCTGCTCCTCTCTTATTCATCATGTTTTGGTGTCTTTTTAAATCCACTCCTCTCCCCTGCTCCTCTCTTATTCACCAGGTTATCTTGCTTTTTAAATCCAATCCTCTCCTACTGCTCCTCTCTTATTCACTAGGTGTTGGTTCTTTTTAAACCCACTCCTCTCCCACTGCTCCTCACGTATTCACCAGATGTTGATTCTTTTTAAATCCACTCCGTTCCCACTGCTCCTCTCTTATTCACCAGATTTTAGTTATTTTTAAATCCACTCCTCTCCCACTGCTCCTCTCTTATTCACCAGATTTCGGTACTTTTCAATTCCACTCCTCTCCCACTGCCCCTTTCTTTTTCAGCAGGTTTTGGTGTTTTTCGTCCACTCCTCTCCTCCTGCTCCTCTCTTATTCACCAGGTTTTGGTGTTTTTTAGTCCACTTCTCTCCCACTTCTCCTCTCTTATTCACCAGGTTTTAGTTATATTTAAATCCACTCTCCTCTTACACTGCTCCTCTCTTATTCATCAGGTTTTCTAGCTTTTTAAGTCCACTCCTCTCCCACTGCTCCTCTCTTATTCACCAGGTTTTGGTTCTTTTTAAATCCACTCCTCTCCCACTGCTCCTCTCTAATTCATCAGGTTTTTGTTATTTTTAAATCCACTCCTCTCCCACTGCTCCTCTCTTATTCACCAGGTTTCGGTACTTTTCAATTGCGCTCCCCTCCCACTGCTCCTCTCTAATTCAGCATGTTTTGGTGTTTTTTAGTCCACTCCTCTCCCACTGCTCCTCTCTTATTCATCAGGTTTTCTTGCTTTTTAAATCCACTCCTCTCACACTGCTCCTCTCTTATTCACCTGGTTTTAGTTATTTTTAAATCCACTCCTCTCCCACTGCACCTCTCTTATTCATCAGGTTTTGTTGCTTTTTAAATCCACTCCTCTCACACTGCTCCTCTCTTATTCACCTGGTTTTAGTTATTTTTAAATCCACTCCTCTCCCACTGCTCCTCTCTTATTCACCAGGTTTCGGTACTTTTCAATTCCACTCCTCTCCCACTGCTCCTCTCTTATTCAGCATGTATTGGTGTTTTTAGTCCACTCCTCTCCCACTGCTCCTCTTTTATTCACCAGGTTTTAGTTATTTGTAAATCCACTCCTCTCCCACTGCTCTTCTCTTATTCACCAGGTTTCGGTACCTTTCAATTCCACTCCTCTCCCACTGCTCCTCTCTTATTCACCAGGTTTTGGTGTTTTTTAGTCCACTCCACTCCCACTGCTCTTCACTTATTCACCAGGTTTCGGTGCATTTCAAATCCACTCCTCTCCCACTGCTCCTCTCTTATTCAACAGGATTTGGTGCATTTTAAATCCACTCCTCTCCCACTTCTCCTCTCTTATTCACCAGGTTTTGGTGCATGTTAAATCCACTCCTCTCCCACTGCTCTTCTCTTATTTACAAGGTTTTATTGTTTTTTAAATCCACTCCTCTCCCTCTGCTCCTCTCTTATTCATCAGGTTTCGGTGCTTTTTAAATCCACTCCTCTCCCACTGCTCCTCTCTTATTCACCAGGTTTTGGTGCTTTTTAAATCCACTCTTCTCCCATTGCTCCTCTCTTATTCACCAGGTTTTGGTGCTTTTCAAATCCACTCCTCTCCCACTGCTCTTCACTTATTCACCAGGTTTCGGTGCATTTTAAATCCACTCCTCTCCCACTGCTCCTCTCTTATTCAACAGGATTTGGTGCATTTTAAATCCACTCCTCTCCCACTGCTCCTCTCTTATTCACCAGGTTTTGGTGCATTTTAAATCCACACCTCTCCCACTGCTCCTCCCTTATTTACAAGGTTTTATTGTTTTTTAAATCCACACCTCTCCCACTGCTCCTCTCTTATTCACCAGGTTTTGGTGTCTTTTTAAATCCACTCCTCTCCCCTGCTCCTCTCTTATTCACCAGGTTTTAGTTATTTTTAAATCCACTCCTCTCCTCCTGCTCCTCTCTTATTCATCAGGTTTTGGTGTATTTTTAAATCCAGTCCTCTCCCCTGCTCCTCTCTTATTCACCAGGTTTTCTTGCTTTTTAAATCCACTCCTCTCCTACTGCTCCTCTCTTATTCACTAGTTTTTGGTTCTTTTTAAACCCAATCCTCTCCCTCTGCTCCTCTCTTATTCACCAGGTTTTGTTGCTTTTTAATTCAACTCCTCTCCCACTGCTCCTCTCTTATTCACCGGGTTTTGGTGTTTTTCATATCCACTCCTCTCCCTCGACTCCTCTCCTCTTCAGTGGGTTTCGCTGCTTTTTAAATCTCTCCTCTCCCACTGCTCCTCTCTTACTCACCGCGTTTTTGTGTTTTTTATATCCACTCCTCTCCCTCGACTCCTCTCTTATTCACCAGGTTTTGGTGCTTTTTAAATCCACTCCTCTCGCACCACTCCTCTCTTATTCACCAGGTTTTGGTGCTTTTAAAATGCACAATTCTCCCACTGCTCCTCTCTTATTCACCAGGTTCTGTTGCTTTTTATATCCACTCCTCTCCCACGACTCCTCTCTTATTCACCCGGTTTTGGTGCTTTTTAAATCCACAATTCTCCCACTGCTCCTCTCTTATTCACCAGGTTTCGTTGCTTTTTAAATCCATTACTCTCCCAATACTCCTCTCTTATTCACCCTGTTTTGGTGATTTTTAAATCCACAATTCTCCCACTGCTCCTCTCTTATTTACCAGGTTTTGGTGTATTTTTAAATCCACTCCTCTCCCACTGCTCCTCTCTTATTCACCAGGTTTTGGTGTCTTTTTATATCCACTCCTCTCCCACTGCTCCTCTCTTATTTACCAGGTTTTGGTGTCTTTTTAAATCCACTCCTCTCCCTCTGCTCCTTTCTTATTCACCCGGTTTTGGTGCTTTTTAAATCCACAATTCTCCCTCTGCTCCTCTCTTATTTACCAAGTTCTGGTGTCTTTTTAAATCCACTCCACTCCCACTGCTCCTCTCTTATTCATCAGAATTTGGTGTCTTTTTAAATCCACTCCTCTCCCCTGACCCTCTCTTATTCACCAGGTTTAGGTTATTTTTAAGTCCACTCCTCTCCTCCTGCTCCTCTCTTATTCATCAGGTTTTGGTGTCTTTTTAAATCCACTCCTCCCCCCTGTTCCTCTCTTATTCATCCGGTTTTGGCGTCTTTTTAAATCCACTCCTCTCCCCTGACCCTCTCTTATTTACCAGGTTTTGGTGTATTTTTAAATCCACTCCTCTCCCACTGCTCCTCTCTTATTCACCAGGTTTTGGTGTCTTTTTAAATCCACTCCTCTCCCACTGCTCCTCTCTTATTTACCAGGTTTTGGTGTCTTTTTAAATCCACTCCTCTCCCTCTGCTCCTTTCTTATTCACCCGGTTTTGGTGCTTTTTAAATCCACAATTCTCCCACTGCTCCTCTCTTATTTACCAAGTTATGGTGTCTTTTTAAATCCACTCCACTCCCACTGCTCCTCTCTTATTCATCAGAATTTGGTGTCTTTTTAAATCCACTCCTCTCCCCTGACCCTCTCTTATTCACCAGGTTTAGGTTATTTTTAAATCCACTCCTCTCCTCCTGCTCCTCTCTTATTCATCCGGTTTTGGTGTCTTTTTAAATCCACTCCACTCCAGTGCTCCTCACTTATTCACCAGGTTTTAGTTATTTTTAAATCCACTCCTCTCCTCCTGCTCCTCTCTTATTCATCATGTTTTGGTGTCTTTTTAAATCCACTCCTCTCCACTGCTCCTCTCTTATTCACCAGTTTTTAGTTATTTTTAAATCCCCTCCTCTCCTCCTGCTCCTCTCTTATTCATCATGTTTTGGTGTCTTTTTAAATCCACTCCACTCCAGTGCTCCTCACTTATTCACCAGGTTTTAGTTATTTTTAAATCCACTCCTCTCCTCCTGCTCCTCTCTTATTCATCATGTTTTGGTGTCTTTTTAAATCCACTCCTCTCCCCTGCTCCTCTCTTATTCACCAGGTTTTCTTGCTTTTTAAATCCAATCCTCTCCTACTGCTCCTCTCTTATTCACTAGGTGTTGGTTCTTTTTAAACCCACTCCTCTCCCACTGCTCCTCACGTATTCACCAGATGTTGATTCTTTTTAAATCCACTCCGCTCCCACTGCTCCTCTCTTATTCACCAGATTTTAGTTATTTTTAAATCCACTCCTCTCCTACTGCTCCTCTCTTATTCACCAGATTTCGGTACTTTTCAATTCCACTCCTCTCCCACTGCCCCTTTCTTTTTCAGCAGGTTTTGGTGTTTTTTCGTCCACTCCTCTCCTCCTGCTCCTCTCTTATTCACCAGGTTTTGGTGTTTTTTAGTCCACTTCTCTCCCACTTCTCCTCTCTTATTCACCAGGTTTTAGTTATATTTAAATCCACCCCTCTTACACTGCTCCTCTCTTATTCATCAGGTTTTGATGTCTTTTTAAATCCAGTCCTCTCCCACTGCTCCTCACGTATTCACCAGATGTTGATTCTTTTTAAATCCACTCCGCTCTCACTGCTCCTCTCTTATTCACCAGATTTTAGTTATTTTTAAATCCACTCCTCTCCTACTGCTCCTCTCTTATTCACCAGATTTTGATTCTTTTTAAATCCACTCCTCTCCCACTGCTCCTCTCTTATTCACCAGATTTTAGTTATTTTTAAATCCACTCCTCTCCCACTGCTCCTCTCTTAATCACCAGGCTTTAGTTCTCTTTAAATCCACTCCTCTCTCCTGCTCCTCTCTTATTCACCAGGTTTTGCTGCTTTCTAAAACCACTCCTCTATCACTGGTCCTCTCTTATTCACCAGGTTTTGCTGCTTTCTAAAACCACTCTTCTCCCACTGCCCCTATCTTATTCACCAGGTTTTAGTTCTTTTTAAATCCTCTCCTCTCCCACTGCTCCTCTCTTATTCACCAGGTTTTAATTATGTTTAAATCCACTCCTCTCCCACTGCTCCTCTCTTATTCACCAGGTTTTAATTATGTTTAAATCCACTCCTCTCCCACTGCTCCTCTCTTATTCACCAGGTTTTGCTGCTTTCTAAAACCACTCCTCTATCACTGGTCCTCTCTTATTCACCAGGTTTTGCTGCTTTCTAAAACCACTCCTCTATCACTGGTCCTCTCTTATTCACCAGGTTTTGCTGCTTTCTAAAACCACTCTTCTCCCACTGCCCCTATCTTATTCACCAGGTTTTAGTTCTTTTTAAATCCACTCCTCTCCCACTGCTCCTCTCTTATTCACCAGGTTTTAATTATGTTTAAATCCACTCCTCTCCCACTGCTCCTCTCTTATTCATCAGGTTTCAGTGCTTCTAAATCCATTCCTCTCCCTCTGCTCCTTTCCATTTCACCAGGTTTTGGTGCTTTTTAAATCCGCTCCTCTCTCACTGCTCCTTTCTTATTCACCAGGCTTCGTTGCTTTTTAATCCACTCCTCTTCCACGGCTCCTCTCTTATTCACCAGGTTTTGGTTCTTTTTAAATCAACTTCTCTCCCACTGCTCCTCTCTTACATAACAGGTTTTGCTGATTTTAAATCCACTTCACTCCCACTGCTCCTCTCTTATTCACCAGGATTCGGTGCTTTTTAAATCCACTCCTCTCCCACTGCTCCTCTCTTATTCACCAGGATTCGGTGCTTTTTAAATCCACTCCTCTCCCACTGCTCCTCTCTTATTCACCAGGTTTTGGTGCTTTTTAAATTCACTCCTCTCCCACTGCTCCTCTCTTATTCACCAGGTTTTGGTGCTTTTTAAATCCACTCCTCTGCCACTGCTCCTCTCTTATATCCCAGGTTTTGGTGCTTTTTAAATCCACTCCTCTCCCACTGCTCCTCTCTTATTCATCAGTTTTCGGTGCTTCTAAATCCAATCCTCTCCCGTTGCTCCTCTCTTATGTACCGGGCTTTGTTGTTTTTCAAATCCACTCCTCTCTTGCTGCTCCTCTCTTACATACCAGGCTTTGCTGTTTTTTAAATCCACTCCTCTCCCACTGCTCCTCTCTTATTCATCAGTTTTCGGTGCTTCTAAATCCAATCCTCTCCCGTTGCTCCTCTCTTATGTACCGGGCTTTGTTGTTTTTCAAATCCACTCCTCTCTTGCTGCTCCTCTCTTACATACCAGGCTTTGCTGTTTTTTAAATCCACTCCTCTCCCACTGCTCCTCTCTTATTCACCTGGTTTTAGTTATTATTAAATCCACTCCTCTCCCACTGCTCCTCTCTTATTCACCTGGTTTTAGTTATTATTAAATCCACTCCTCTCCCGCTGCTCCTCTCTTATTCACCTGGTTTTAGTTATTATTAAATCCACTCCTCTCCCGCTGCTCCTCTCTTATTCAACTGGTTTTAGTTATTATTAAATCCACTCCTCTCCCGCTGCTCCTCTCTTATTCACCTGGTTTTAGTTATTATTAAATCCACTCCTCTCCCGCTGCTCCTCTCTTATTCACCTGGTTTTAGTTATTATTAAATCCACTCCTCTCCCACTGCTCCTCTCTTATTCACCTGGTTTTAGTTATTATTAAATCCACTCCTCTCCCGCTGCTCCTCTCTTATTCACCTGGTTTTAGTTATTATTAAATCCACTCCTCTCCCGCTGCTCCTCTCTTATTCACCTGGTTTTAGTTATTATTAAATCCACACCTCTCCCGCTGCTCCTCCCTTATTCACCAGGTTTTGTTGCTTTTTAAATCCATTCCTCTCCCACTGCTCCTCTCTTATTCACCAGGTTTTAATTCTTTTTAAATCCACACCTCTCCCGCTGCTCCTCCCTTATTCACCAGGTTTTGTTGCTTTTCAAAATCCATTCCTCTCCCACTGCTCCTCTCTTATTCACCAGGTTTTAATTCTTTTTAAATCCACTCCTCTCCCGCTGCTCCTCTCTTATTCACCTGGTTTTAGTTATTATTAAATCCACTCCTCTCCCGCTGCTCCTCTCTTATTCACCTGGTTTTAGTTATTATTAAATCCACTCCTCTCCCGCTGCTCCTCTCTTATTCACCTGGTTTTAGTTATTATTAAATCCACTCCTCTCCCGCTGCTCCTCCCTTATTCACCAGGTTTTGTTGCTTTTTAAATCCATTCCTCTCCCACTGCTCCTCTCTTATTCACCAGGTTTTAATTCTTTTTAAATCCACTCCTCTCCCGCTGCTCCTCCCTTATTCACCAGGTTTTGTTGCTTTTTAAATCCATTCCTCTCCCACTGCTCCTCTCTTATTCACCTGGTTTTAGTTATTATTAAATCCACTCCTCTCACGCTGCTCCTCTCTTATTCACCTGGTTTTAGTTATTATTAAATCCACTCCTCTCCCGCTGCTCCTCCCTTATTCACCAGGTTTTGTTGCTTTTTTAAATCCATTCCTCTCCCACTGCTCCTCTCTTATTCACCAGGTTTTAATTCTTTTTTAATCCACTCCTCTCCCGCTGCTCCTCCCTTATTCACCAGCTTTTGTTGCTTTTTAAATCCACTCCTCTCCCACTGCTCTTCACTTATTCAACAGGATTTGGTGCATTTGAAATCCACTCCTCTCCCACTGCTCCTCTCTTATTCAACAGGATTTGGTGCATTTGAAATCCACTCCTCTCCCACTGCTCCTCTCTTATTCACCAGGTTTTGGTGCATTTTAAATCCACTCCTCTCCCACTGCTCCTCTCTTATTCACCAGGTTTCGGTGCATTTTAAATCCACTCCTCTCCCACTGCTCCTCTCTTATTCAACAGGATTTGGTGCATTTGAAATCCACTCCTCTCCCACTGCTCCTCTCTTATTCAACAGGATTTGGTGCATTTTAAATCCACTCCTCTCCCACTGCTCCTCTCTTATTCCACAGGATTTGGTGCATTTGAAATCCACTCCTCTCCCACTGCTCCTCTCTTATTCACCAGGTTTTGGTGCATTTTAAATCCACACCTCTCCCACTGCTCCTCACTCATTTACAAGGTTTTATTGTTTTTTAAATCCACACCTCTCCCACTGCTCCTCTCTTGTTCACCAGGTTTTGGTGTCTTTTTAAATCCACTCCTCTCCCACTGCTCCTCTCTTGTTCACCAGGTTTTGGTGTCTTTTTAAATCCACTCCTCTCCCGCTGCTCCTCTCTTATTCACCTGGTTTTAGTTATTATTAAATCCACTCCTCTCCCGCTGCTCCTCTCTTATTCACCTGGTTTTAGTTATTATTAAATCCACACCTCTCCCGCTGCTCCTCCCTTATTCACCAGGTTTTGTTGCTTTTTAAATCCATTCCTCTCCCACTGCTCCTCTCTTATTCACCAGGTTTTAATTCTTTTTAAATCCACACCTCTCCCGCTGCTCCTCCCTTATTCACCAGGTTTTGTTGCTTTTCAAAATCCATTCCTCTCCCACTGCTCCTCTCTTATTCACCAGGTTTTAATTCTTTTTAAATCCACTCCTCTCCCGCTGCTCCTCTCTTATTCACCTGGTTTTAGTTATTATTAAATCCACTCCTCTCCCGCTGCTCCTCTCTTATTCACCTGGTTTTAGTTATTATTAAATCCACTCCTCTCCCGCTGCTCCTCTCTTATTCACCTGGTTTTAGTTATTATTAAATCCACTCCTCTCCCGCTGCTCCTCCCTTATTCACCAGGTTTTGTTGCTTTTTAAATCCATTCCTCTCCCACTGCTCCTCTCTTATTCACCAGGTTTTAATTCTTTTTAAATCCACTCCTCTCCCGCTGCTCCTCCCTTATTCACCAGGTTTTGTTGCTTTTTAAATCCATTCCTCTCCCACTGCTCCTCTCTTATTCACCTGGTTTTAGTTATTATTAAATCCACTCCTCTCACGCTGCTCCTCTCTTATTCACCTGGTTTTAGTTATTATTAAATCCACTCCTCTCCCGCTGCTCCTCCCTTATTCACCAGGTTTTGTTGCTTTTTTAAATCCATTCCTCTCCCACTGCTCCTCTCTTATTCACCAGGTTTTAATTCTTTTTTAATCCACTCCTCTCCCGCTGCTCCTCCCTTATTCACCAGCTTTTGTTGCTTTTTAAATCCACTCCTCTCCCACTGCTCTTCACTTATTCAACAGGATTTGGTGCATTTGAAATCCACTCCTCTCCCACTGCTCCTCTCTTATTCAACAGGATTTGGTGCATTTGAAATCCACTCCTCTCCCACTGCTCCTCTCTTATTCACCAGGTTTTGGTGAATTTTAAATCCACTCCTCTCCCACTGCTCCTCTCTTATTCACCAGGTTTCGGTGCATTTTAAATCCACTCCTCTCCCACTGCTCCTCTCTTATTCAACAGGATTTGGTGCATTTGAAATCCACTCCTCTCCCACTGCTCCTCTCTTATTCAACAGGATTTGGTGCATTTTAAATCCACTCCTCTCCCACTGCTCCTCTCTTATTCCACAGGATTTGGTGCATTTGAAATCCACTCCTCTCCCACTGCTCCTCTCTTATTCACCAGGTTTTGGTGCATTTTAAATCCACACCTCTCCCACTGCTCCTCACTCATTTACAAGGTTTTATTGTTTTTTAAATCCACACCTCTCCCACTGCTCCTCTCTTGTTCACCAGGTTTTGGTGTCTTTTTAAATCCACTCCTCTCCCACTGCTCCTCTCTTATTCATCAGGTTTTGGTGTCTTTTTAAATCCACTCCTCTCCTCCTGCTCCTCTCTTATTCATCATGTTTTGGTGTCTTTTTAAATCCAGTCCTCTCCCTCTGCTCCTCCCTTATTCACCAGGTTTTGGTGCTTTTTAATTCCACTCCTCTCCCACTGCTCCTCTCTTATTCACCGGGTTTTGGTGTTTTTTATATCCACTCCTCTCCCTCGACTCCTCTCCTCTTCAGTGGGTTTCGCTGCTTTTTAAATCTCTCCTCTCCCACTGCTCCTCTCTTACTCACCGCGTTTTTGTGTTTTTTATATCCACTCCTCTCCCTCGACTCCTCTCTTATTCATCAGGTTTCGGTGCTTTCTAAATCCACTCCTCTCCCACTGCTCCTCTCTTATTCACCAGGTTTTGGTGCTTTTTAAATCCACTCCTCTCTCACTACTCCTCTCTTATTCACCAGGTTTTGGTGCTTTTAAAATGCACTATTCTCCCACTGCTCCTCTCTTATTCACCAGGTTCTGTTGCTTTTTATATCCACTCCTCTCCCACGACTCCTCCCTTATTCACCCGGTTTTGGTGCTTTTTAAATCCACAATTCTCCCTCTGCTCCTCTCTTATTTACCATGTTTTGGTGTATTTTTAAATCCACTCCTCTCCCACTCCTCCTCTCTTATTCACCAGGTTTTGGTGTCTTTTTAAATCCACTCCTCTCCCACTGCTCCTCTCTTATTTACCTGGTTTTGGTGTCTTTTTAAATCCAATCCTCTCCCTCTGCTCCTTTCTTATTCACCCGGTTTTGGTGCTTTTTAAATCCACAATTCTCCCACTGCTCCTCTCATATTTACCAAGTTTTGGTGTCTTTTTAAATCCACTCCACTCCCACTGCTCCTCTCTTATTCATCAGATTTTGGTGTCTTTTTAAATCCACTCCTCTCCCCTGCCCCTCTCTTATTCACCAGGTTTAGGTTATTTTTAAATCCACTCTTCTCCTCCTGCTCCTCTCTTATTCATCAGGTTATGGTGTCTTTTTAAATCCACTCCTCCCCCCTGTTCCTCTCTTATTCATCAGGTTTTGGTGTCTTTTTAAATCCACTCCACTCCAGTGCTCCTCTCTTATTCACCAGGTTTTAGTGTATTTTTAAATCCACTCCTCTCCTCCTGCTCCTCTCTTATTCATCATGTTTTGGTGTATTTTTAAATCCACTCCTCTCCCCTGCTCCTCTCTTATTCACCAGGTTTTCTTGCTTTTTAAATCCAATCCTCTCCTACTGCTCCTCTCTTATTCACTCGGTTTTGGTTCTTTTTAAACCCACTCCTCTCCCACTGCTCCTCACGTATTCACCAGATTTTGATTCTTTTTAAATCCACTCCGCTCTCACTGCTCCTCTCTTATTCACCAGATTTTAGTTATTTTTAAATCCACTCCTCTCCTACTGCTCCTCTCTTATTCACCAGATTTCGGTACTTTTCAATTCCACTCCTCTCCCACTGCCCCTTTCTTTTTCAGCAGGTTTTGGTGTTTTTTCGTCCACTCCTCTCCTCCTGCTCCTCTCTTATCCACCAGGTTTTGGTGTCTTTTTAAATCCAATCCTCTCCCTCTGCTCCTTTCTTATTCACCCGGTTTTGGTGCTTTTTAAATCCACAATTCTCCCACTGCTCCTCTCATATTTACCAAGTTTTGGTGTCTTTTTAAATCCACTCCACTCCCACTGCTCCTCTCTTATTCATCAGATTTTGGTGTCTTTTTAAATCCACTCCTCTCCCCTGCCCCTCTCTTATTCACCAGGTTTAGGTTATTATTAAATCCACTCTTCTCCTCCTGCTCCTCTCTTATTCATCAGGTTATGGTGTCTTTTTAAATCCACTCTTCCCCCCTGTTCCTCTCTTATTCATCAGGTTTTGGTGTCTTTTTAAATCCACTCCACTCCGGTGCTCCTCTCTTATTCACCAGGTTTTAGTTATTTTTAAATCCACTCCTCTCCTCCTGCTCCTCTCTTATTCATCATGTTTTGGTGTATTTTTAAATCCACTCCTCTCCCACTGCTCCTCTCTTATTCTCCAGGTTTTGGTGCATTTTAAATCCACTCCTCTCCCACTGCTCCTCTCATATTTATCAGGTTTCCTTGCTTCTAAATCCACTCCTCTCCCACTGCTCCTCTCTTATTCACCAGGTTTTGGTTCCTTTTAAATCCACTCCTCTCCAACTGCTCCTCTCTTATTCACCTGGTTTTAGTTCTTTTCAAATCCACTCCTCTCCCACTGCTCCTCTCTTATTCTCCAGGTTTTGGTGCTTTTTAAATCCACTCCTCTCCCACTGCTACTCTCTTATTCACCAGTTTTCGGTACTTTTCAATTCCACTCCTCTCCCACTGCGCCTCTCTTATTCAGCAGCTTTTGGTGCTTTTTAAATCCACTCCTCTCCCACTGCTCCTCTCATATTTATCAGGTTTCCTTGCTTCTAAATCCACTCCTCTCCCACTGCTCCTCTCTTATTCACCAGGTTTTGGTTCCTTTTAAATCCACTCCTCTCCAACTGCTCCTCTCTTATTCACCTGGTTTTAGTTCTTTTCAAATCCACTCCTCTCCCACTGCTCCTCTCTTATTCTCCAGGTTTTGGTGCTTTTTAAATCCACTCCTCTCCCACTGCTACTCTCTTATTCACCAGTTTTCGGTACTTTTCAATTCCACTCCTCTCCCACTGCGCCTCTCTTATTCAGCAGCTTTTGGTGCTTTTTAAATCCACTCCACTCCCACTGCTCCTCTCTTATTCTTCCGGTATTGGTGCTTTTTAAATCCACTCCTCTCCCACTGCTCCTCTCTTATTCATCAGGTTTCGATGCTTCGAAATCCACTCCTCTCGCACTGCTTCTCTCTTATTCTCCAGGTTTTGGTGCTTTTTAAATCCACTCCTCTCCCACTGCTCCCATCTTATTAACCAGGTTTCGGTGCTTTTTAAATCCACTCCTCTCCCACTGCTCCTCTCTTATTCATCAGGTTTCGGTGCTTCTTAATCCACTCCTATCCCACTGCTCCTTTCCTTTTCACCAGGTTTTGGTGCTTTTTAAATCCACACCTCTCCCTCTGCGACTCACTTATTCACCAGGTTTCGGTACATCTCAATTCCAATGCTCTCCCACTGCTCCTCTATTATTCAGCATGTTTTGGTGATTTTTAGTCCACTCCTCTTCCACTGCTCCTCTCTTATTCTCCAGGTGTTGGTGCTTTTTAAATCCACTCCTCTCCCACTGCTCCTCTCTTATTTACAAGGTTTTACTGTTTTTTAAATCCACTCCTCTCCCACTGCTTCTCTCTTATTCTCCCGGTTTTGGTGATTTTAAAATCCACTCCTCCAACACTGCTTCTCTCTTATTCTCCAGGTTTTGGTGCTTTTTAAATCCACTCCTCTCCCACTGCTTCTCTCTTATTCTCCAGGTTTTGGTGCTTTTCAAATCCACTCCTCACCCACTGCTTCTCTCTTATTCTCCAGGTTTTGGTGCTTTTCAAATCCACTCCTCTCCCACTGCTTCTCTCTTATTCTCCAGGTTTTGGTGCTTTTTAATTCCACTCCTCTCCCACTGCTTCTCTCTTATTCTCCAGGTTTTGGTGCTTTTTAAATCCACTCCTCTAACACTGCTTCTCTCTTATTCTCCAGGTTTTGGTGCTTTTTAAATCCACTCCTCTCCCACTGCTCCTCTCTTATTCATCAGGTTTCGGTGCTTTTTAAATCCACTCCTCTCCCGCTGCTCCTCTCTTATTCTCCAGGTTTTGCTGTTTTTTAAATCGACTCCTTTCCCACTGCTCCTCTCTTATTCTCCAGGTATTGGTGCTTTTTAAATCCACTCCTCTCCCACTGCTCCTCTCTTATTCATCAGGTTTCGGTGCTTTTTAAATCCACTCCTCTCCCACTGCACCACTCTTATTCACCAGGTTTTAATTATTTCAAAATCCACTCCTCTCCCACTGCTCCTCTCTTATTCATCAGGTTTCGGTGCTTCTAAATCCACTCCTCTCCCACTGCTTCTCTCTTATTCTCCAGGTTTTGCAGTATTTTAAATCCGCTCCTCTCCCACTGCTCCTCTCTTATTCTCCAGGTTTTGGTGCTTTTTAAATCCACTCCTCTCCCACTGCTCCTCTCTTATTCATCAGGTTTCGGAGCTTTTTAAATCCACTCCTCTCCCACTGCTCCTCTCTTATTCACCAGGTTTTGTTGCTTTTTAAATCCACTCCTCTCCCACTGCTCCTCTCTTATTCACCAGGTTTTAGTTATTTCTAAATCCACTCCTCTCCCGCTGCTCCTCTCTTATTCACCAGGCTTTGATGCTTTTTAAATCCACTCCTATCCCTCTGCTCCTTTCCTTTTCACCAGGTTTTGGTGCTTTTTAAATCCACACCTCTCCCTCTGCGACTCACTTATTCACCAGGTTTCGGTACATTTCAATTCCAATGCTCTCCCACTGCTCCTCTATTATTCAGCATGTTTTGGTGATTTTTAGTCCACTCCTCTTCCACTGCTCCTCTCTTATTCTCCAGGTGTTGGTGCTTTTTAAATCCACTCCTCTCCCACTGCTCCTCTCTTATTTACAAGGTTTTACTGTTTTTTAAATCCACTCCTCTCCCACTGCTTCTCTCTTATTCTCCCGGTTTTGGTGATTTTAAAATCCACTCCTCCAACACTGCTTCTCTCTTATTCTCCAGGTTTTGGTGCTTTTTAAATCCACTCCTCTCCCACTGCTTCTCTCTTATTCTCCAGGTTTTGGTGCTTTTCAAATCCACTCCTCACCCACTGCTTCTCTCTTATTCTCCAGGTTTTGGTGCTTTTCAAATCCACTCCTCTCCCACTGCTTCTCTCTTATTCTCCAGGTTTTGGTGCTTTTTAATTCCACTCCTCTCCCACTGCTTCTCTCTTATTCTCCAGGTTTTGGTGCTTTTTAAATCCACTCCTCTAACACTGCTTCTCTCTTATTCTCCAGGTTTTGGTGCTTTTTAAATCCACTCCTCTCCCACTGCTCCTCTCTTATTCATCAGGTTTCGGTGCTTTTTAAATCCACTCCTCTCCCGCTGCTCCTCTCTTATTCTCCAGGTTTTGCTGTTTTTTAAATCGACTCCTTTCCCACTGCTCCTCTCTTATTCTCCAGGTTTTGGTGCTTTTTAAATCCACTCCTCTCCCACTGCTCCTCTCTTATTCATCAGGTTTCGGTGCTTTTTAAATCCACTCCTCTCCCACTGCACCACTCTTATTCACCAGGTTTTAATTATTTCAAAATCCACTCCTCTCCCACTGCTCCTCTCTTATTCATCAGGTTTCGGTGCTTCTAAATCCACTCCTCTCCCACTGCTTCTCTCTTATTCTCCAGGTTTTGCAGTATTTTAAATCCGCTCCTCTCCCACTGCTCCTCTCTTATTCTCCAGGTTTTGGTGCTTTTTAAATCCACTCCTCTCCCACTGCTCCTCTCTTATTCATCAGGTTTCGGAGCTTTTTAAATCCACTCCTCTCCCACTGCTCCTCTCTTATTCACCAGGTTTTGTTGCTTTTTAAATCCACTCCTCTCCCACTGCTCCTCTCTTATTCACCAGGTTTTAGTTATTTCTAAATCCACTCCTCTCCCGCTGCTCCTCTCTTATTCACCAGGCTTTGATGCTTTTTAAATCCACTCCTATCCCTCTGCTCCTTTCCTTTTCACCAGGTTTTGGTGCTTTTTAAATCCACACCTCTCCCTCTGCGACTCACTTATTCACCAGGTTTCGGTACATTTCAATTCCAATGCTCTCCCACTGCTCCTCTATTATTCAGCATGTTTTGGTGATTTTTAGTCCACTCCTCTTCCACTGCTCCTCTCTTATTCTCCAGGTGTTGGTGCTTTTTAAATCCACTCCTCTCCCACTGCTCCTCTCTTATTTACAAGGTTTTACTGTTTTTTAAATCCACTCCTCTCCCACTGCTTCTCTCTTATTCTCCCGGTTTTGGTGATTTTAAAATCCACTCCTCCAACACTGCTTCTCTCTTATTCTCCAGGTTTTGGTGCTTTTTAAATCCACTCCTCTCCCACTGCTTCTCTCTTATTCTCCAGGTTTTGGTGCTTTTCAAATCCACTCCTCACCCACTGCTTCTCTCTTATTCTCCAGGTTTTGGTGCTTTTCAAATCCACTCCTCTCCCACTGCTTCTCTCTTATTCTCCAGGTTTTGGTGCTTTTCAATTCCACTCCTCTCCCACTGCTTCTCTCTTATTCTCCAGGTTTTGGTGCTTTTTAAATCCACTCCTCTAACACTGCTTCTCTCTTATTCTCCAGGTTTTGGTGCTTTTTAAATCCACTCCTCTCCCACTGCTCCTCTCTTATTCATCAGGTTTCGGTGCTTTTTAAATCCACTCCTCTCCCGCTGCTCCTCTCTTATTCTCCAGGTTTTGCTGTTTTTTAAATCGACTCCTTTCCCACTGCTCCTCTCTTATTCTCCAGGTTTTGGTGCTTTTTAAATCCACTCCTCTCCCACTGCTCCTCTCTTATTCATCAGGTTTCGGTGCTTTTTAAATCCACTCCTCTCCCACTGCACCACTCTTATTCACCAGGTTTTAATTATTTCAAAATCCACTCCTCTCCCACTGCTCCTCTCTTATTCATCAGGTTTCGGTGCTTCTAAATCCACTCCTCTCCCACTGCTTCTCTCTTAATCTCCAGGTTTTGCAGTATTTTAAATCCGCTCCTCTCCCACTGCTCCTCTCTTATTCTCCAGGTTTTGGTGCTTTTTAAATCCACTCCTCTCCCACTGCTCCTCTCTTATTCATCAGGTTTCGGAGCTTTTTAAATCCACTCCTCTCCCACTGCTCCTCTCTTATTCACCAGGTTTTGTTGCTTTTTAAATCCACTCCTCTCCCACTGCTCCTCTCTTATTCACCAGGTTTTAGTTATTTCTAAATCCACTCCTCTCCCGCTGCTCCTCTCTTATTCACCAGGCTTTGATGCTTTTTAAATCCACTCCTCTCCCACTGCTCCTCTCTTATTCACCTGTTTTTGTTGCTTTTTAAATCCACTCCTCTCCCACTGCTCCACTCTTATTCACCAGGTTTTGGTTCTTTTCAAATCCACGCCTCTCCCTCTGCTCCTCTCTTATTCACCAGGTTTTGGTTCTTTTTAAATCCACTTCTGTCCCACTGCTCCTCACTTATTCAGCATGTTTTGGTGATTTTTAAATCCACTGCTCTCCCACTGCCACTCTCTTATTCACCAGGTTTCGGTACTTTTCAATTCCACTCCACTCCCACTGCTCCTCTCTTATTCACCAGGTTTCGGTACTTTTCAATTTCACTCCTCTCCCACTGCTCCTCTCTCATTCACCAGGTTTCAGTGCTTTTTAAATCCACTCCACTCCCACTGCTCCTCTCTTATTCATCAGGTTTCGGTGCTTCTAAATCCACTCCTCTCCCACTGCTTCTCTCTTATTCTCCAGGTTTTGCTGTTTTTTAAATCCACTCCTCTCCCACTGCTCCTCTCTTATTCACCAGTTTTTGGTGCTTTTTAAATCCACTCCTCTCCCACTCGTCCTCTCTTATTCACTAGGTTTCGGTACTTTTCAATTCCACTCCTCTCCCACTGCTCCTCTCTTATTCACCAGGTATCGATACTTTTCAATTCCACTCCTCTCAGACTCCTCCACTCTTATTCACCAGGTTTTAATTATTTCTAAATCCACTCCTCTCCCACTGCTCCTCTCTTATTCATCAGGTTTCGGTGCTTCTAAATGCACTCCTCTCCCACTGCTTCTCTCTTATTCTCCAGGTTTTGCTGTTTTTTAAATCCACTCCTCTCCCACTGCTCCTCTCTTATTCTCCAGGTTTTGTTGCTTTTTAAATCCACTCCTCTTCCACTGCTGCTCTCTTATTCACCAGGTTTCGGTACTTTTCAATTCCACTCCTCTCCCACTGCTCCTCTCTCATTCACCAGGTTTCAGTGCTTTTTAAATCCACTCCACTCCCACTGCTCCTCTGTTATTCACCAGGCTATAGTTATTTTTAAATCCACTCCACTCCCACTGCTCCTCTCTTATTCATCAGGTTTCGGTGCTTCTAACTCCACTCCTCTCCCACTGCTTCTCTCTTATTCTCCAGGTTTTGCTGTTTTTTAAATCCACTCCTCTCCCACTGCTCCTCTCTTATTCACCAGTTTTTGGTGCTTTTTAAATCCACTCCTGTCCCACGCGTCCTCTCTTATTCACTAGGTTTCGGTACTTTTCAATTCCACTCTTCTCCCACTGCTCCTCTCTTATTCACCAGGTATCGATACTTTTCAATTCCACTCCTCTCAGACTGTTCCACTCTTATTCACCAGGTTTTAATTATTTCTAAATCCACTCCTCTCCCACTGCTCCTCTCTTATTCATCAGGTTTCGGTGCTTCTAAATCCACGCCTCTCCAACTGCTTCTCTTTTATTCTCCAGGTTTTGCTGTTTTTTAAATCCACTCCTCTCCCACTGCTTCTCTCTTATTCTCCAGGTTTTGGTGCTTTTTAAATCCACTCCTCTCCGACAGCTCCTCTCTTATTCACCAGGTTTTGTTGCTTTTTAAATCCACTCCTCTCCCACTGCTCCTCTCTTATTCACCAGGTTTTAGTTATTTCTAAATCCACCCCTCTCCCGCTGCTCCTCTTTTATTCACCAGGCTTTGATGCTTTTTAAATCCACTCCTCTCCCACTGCTCCTCTCTTATTCACCTGTTTTTGTTGCTTTTTAAATCCACTCCTCTCCCACTGCTCCACTCTTATTCACCAGGTTTTGGTTCTTTTCAAATCCACGCCTCTCCCTCTGCTCCTCTCTTATTCACCAGGTTTTGGTTCTTTTTAAATCCACTTCTGTCCCACTGCTCCTCTCTTATTCAGCATGTTTTGGTGATTTTTAATTCCACTGCTCTCCCACTGCCACTCTCTTATTCACCAGGTTTCGGTACTTTTCAATTCCACTCCACTCCCACTGCTCCTCTCTTATTCACCAGGTTTCGGTACTTTTCAATTCCACTCCTCTCCCACTGCTCCTCTCTCATTCACCAGGTTTCAGTGCTTTTTAAATCCACTCCACTCCCACTGCTCCTCTGTTATTCACCAGGCTATAGTTATTTTTAAATCCACTCCACTCCCACTGCTCCTCTCTTATTCATCAGGTTTCGGTGCTTCTAAATCCACTCCTCTCCCACTGCTTCTCTCTTATTCTCCAGGTTTTGCTGTTTTTTAAATCCACTCCTCTCCCACTGCTCCTCTCTTATTCACCAGTTTTTGGTGCTTTTTAAATCCACTCCTCTCCCACTCGTCCTCTCTTATTCACTAGGTTTCGGTACTTTTCAATTCCACTCCTCTCCCACTGCTCCTCTCTTATTCACCAGGTATCGATACTTTTCAATTCCACTCCTCTCAGACTCCTCCACTCTTATTCACCAGGTTTTAATTATTTCTAAATCCACTCCTCTCCCACTGCTCCTCTCTTATTCATCAGGTTTCGGTGCTTCTAAATGCACTCCTCTCCCACTGCTTCTCTCTTATTCTCCAGGTTTTGCTGTTTTTTAAATCCACTCCTCTCCCACTGCTCCTCTCTTATTCTCCAGGTTTTGTTGCTTTTTAAATCCACTCCTCTTCCACTGCTGCTCTCTTATTCACCAGGTTTCGGTACTTTTCAATTCCACTCCTCTCCCACTGCTCCTCTCTCATTCACCAGGTTTCAGTGCTTTTTAAATCCACTCCACTCCCACTGCTCCTCTGTTATTCACCAGGCTATAGTTATTTTTAAATCCACTCCACTCCCACTGCTCCTCTCTTATTCATCAGGTTTCGGTGCTTCTAACTCCACTCCTCTCCCACTGCTTCTCTCTTATTCTCCAGGTTTTGCTGTTTTTTAAATCCACTCCTCTCCCACTGCTCCTCTCTTATTCACCAGTTTTTGGTGCTTTTTAAATCCACTCCTGTCCCACGCATCCTCTCTTATTCACTAGGTTTCGGTACTTTTCAATTCCACTCTTCTCCCACTGCTCCTCTCTTATTCACCAGGTATCGATACTTTTCAATTCCACTCCTCTCAGACTGCTCCACTCTTATTCACCAGGTTTTAATTATTTCTAAATCCACTCCTCTCCCACTGCTCCTCTCTTATTCATCAGGTTTCGGTGCTTCTAAATCCACTCCTCTCCCACTGCTTCTCTTTTATTCTCCAGGTTTTGCTGTTTTTTAAATCCACTCCTCTCCCACTGCTTCTCTCTTATTCTCCAGGTTTTGGTGCTTTTTAAATCCACTCCTCTCCGACAGCTCCTCTCTTATTCACCAGGTTTTGTTGCTTTTTAAATCCACTCCTCTCCCACTGCTCCTCTCTTATTCACCAGGTTTTAGTTATTTCTAAATCCACTCCTCTCCCGCTGCTCCTCTTTTATTCACCAGGCTTTGATGCTTTTTAAATCCACTCCTCTCCCACTGCTCCTCTCTTATTCACCAGGTTTTTGTTCTTTTTAAATCCACTCCTCTCCCTCTGCTCCTCTCTTATTCTCCAGGTTTTGGTTCTTTTTAAATCCACTTCTGCCCCACTGCTCCTCTCTTATTCAGCATGTTTTGCTGATTTTTAAATCCACTGCTCTCCCACTGCTACTCTCTTATTCACCAGGTTTCGGTACTTTTCAATTCCACTCCTCTCCCAATGCTCCTCTCTTATTCACCAGGTTTTGTTGCTTTTTAAATCCACTCCTCTTCCACTGCTCCTCTCGTATTCACCAGGTTTCGGTACTTTTCAATTCCATTCCTTTCCCACTGCTCCTCTCTCATTCACCAGGTTTTGGTTCTTTTTAAATCCACTCCAATGCCACTGCTCCTCTCTTATTCACCAGGTTTTGGTTCTTTTTAAATCCACTCCTCTCCCACTGCTCCTCTCTTATTCACCAGTTTTCGGTGCTTTTTAAATCCACTCCTCTCCCACTGCTCCTCTCTAATTCATCAGGTTTTAGTTATTTTTAAATCCACTCCTCTCCCACTGCTCCTCTCTTATTCACCAGGTTTCGATACTTTTCAATTCCACTCCTCTCAGACTGCTCCTTTCTTATTCACCAGGTTTTAGTTATTTTTAAATCCACTTCTCTCCCACTGCTCCTCTCAAATTCACCAGGTTTTAGTTATTTTTAAATCCACTTCTCTCCCACTGCTCCTCTCAAATTCACCAGGTTTAATCATTTTTAAATCCACTTCTCTCCCACTGCTCCTCTCTTATTCATCAGGTTTCGGTACTTTTCAATTCCACTCCTCTCCCACTGCTCCTCTCTTATTCATCAGGTTTCGGTGCTTCTAAATCCACTCCTCTCCCTCTGCTCCTTTCCTTTTCACCAGGTTTTGGTGCTTTTTTAATCCACTCCTCTCCCACTGCTCCTCCCTTATTCACCTGGTTTCGGTGCATTTTAAATCCACTCCTTTCCCACTGCTCCTCTCTTATTCTCCAGGTTTTGTTGATTTTTTAATCCACTCCTCTCCCACTGCTCCTCCCTTATTCACCTGGTTTCGGTGCATTTTAAATCCACTCCTCTTCCACTGCTCCTCTCTTATTCACCAGGTTTCGGTACTTTTCAATTCCACTCCTCTCCCACTGCTCCTCCCTTATTCACCTGGTTTCGGTGCATTTTAAATCCACTCCTCTTCCACTGCTCCTCTCTTATTCACCAGGTTTCGGTACTTTTCAATTCCACTCCTCTCCCACTGCTCCTCTCTTATTCACCAGGTTTCAGTGCTTTTTAAATCCACTCCACTCCCACTGCTCCTCTCTTATTCACCAGGTTTTAGTTCTTTTTAAATCCACTCCTCTCCCACTGCTCCTCTCTTATTCACCAGGTTTTGGTTCTTTTCAATTCCAATGCTCTCCCACTGCTCCTCTCTTATTCACCAGGTTTCGATACTTTTCAATTCCACTCCTCTCAGACTGCTCCTTTCTTATTCACCAGGTTTTAGTTATTTTTAAATCCACTAGTCCCCCACTGCTCCACTCAAATTCACCAGGTTTTAGTTATTTTTAAATCCACTGCTCTCCCACTGCTCCTCTCTTATTCACCAGGTTTCGGTACTTTTCAATTCCACTCCTCTCCCACTGCTCCTCTCTTATTCACCTATTTTCGGTGCAGTTTAAATCCACTCCTCTCCCACTGCTCCTCTCTTATTCATCAGGTTTCGGTGCTTCAAAATCCACTCCTCTCCCTCTGCTCCTTTCATTTCTCCAGGTTTTGGTGCTTTTTTAATCCACTCCTCTCCCACTGCTCCTCTCTTATTCACCTGGTTTCGGGCATTTTAAATCCACTCCACTCCATCTGCTCCTCTCTTTTTCAGCAGGTTTCTGTGCTTTTTAAATCCACTCCTCTCCCACTACTCCTCTCTTATTCAGCAAGTTTTGGTGATTTTTAGTCCACTCCTCTTCCACTGCTCCTCTCTTATTCACCAGGTTTAGGTGCTTCTTTAATCCACCCCCCTAACACTGCTCCTCTCTTCTTCACCAGGTTTTGGTGCTTCTTTAATCCACTCCTCTCCCACTGCTCCTCCCTTATTCACCTGGTTTCGGTGCATTTTAAATCCACTCCTCTCCCACTGCTCCTCTCTTATTCTCCAGGTTTTGGTGCTTCTTTAATCCACTCCTCTCCCACTGCTCCTCTCTTATTCTCCAAGTTTTGGTGCTTTTTAAATCCACTCCTCTCCCACTGCTCCTCTCTTCGGGTGGCACAGTGGTGCAGTGGTTAGCACCGCAGCCTCACAGCTCCAGGCACCCGTGTTCGATTCCGGATACTGCCTGTGTGGAGTTTGCAAGTTCTCCCTGTGTCTGCGTGGGTTTTCTCCGGGTGCTCCGGTTTCCTCCCACAAGCCAAAAGACTTGCAAGTTGATAGGTAAATTGGCCATTATAAATTGTCACTAGTGTAAGTAGGTGGTAGGGAAATATAGGGACTGGTGGGGATGTTTGGTAGGGCTATGGGATTAGTGTAGGATTAGAATAAATGGGTGGTTGATGTTCGGCACAGACTCGGTGGACCGAAGGGACTGTTTCAGTGCTGTATCTCGAAGCTAATCTAATCAAATCTTATTCATCAGGTTTCGGTGCTTCTAAATCCACTCCTCTCCCACTGCTTCTCTCTTATTCTCCAGGTTTTGCTGTTTTTTAAATCCACTCCTCTCCCACTGCTCCTCTCTTATTCACCAGTTTTCGGTGCTTTTTAAATCTACTCCTCTCCCACTCGTCCTCTCTTATTCACTAGGTTTCGCTACTTTTCAATTCCACTCCTCTCCCACTGCTCCTCTCTTATTCACTAGGTTTCGCTACTTTTCAATTCCACTCCTCTCCCACTGCTCCTCTGTTATTCACAGGTTTCGGTACTTTTCAATTCCAATGCTTTCCCACTGCTCCTCTCTTATTCACCGGGTATCGATACTTTTCAATTACACTCCTCTCAGACTGCTCCTTTCTTATTCACCAGGTGTTAGTTATTTTTAAATCCACTCCTCTCCCACTGCTCCTCTCAAATTCACCAGGTTTTAGTTATTTTTAAATCCAGTTCTGTCCCACTGCTCCTCTCAAATTCACCAGGTTTTAGTTATTTTTAAATCCATTTCTCTCCCACTGCTCCTCTCTTATTCACCAGGTTTTGTTGCTTTTTAAATCCATCCCTCTCCCACTGCTCCTCTCTTATTCACCAGGTTTTAGTTATTTCTAAATCCACTCCTCTCCCGCTGCTCCTCTTTTATTCACCAGGCTTTGATGCTTTTTAAATCCACTCCTCTCCCACTGCTCCTCTCTTATTCACCAGGTTTTTGTTCTTTTTAAATCCACTCCTCTCCCTCTGCTCCTCTCTTATTCTCCAGGTTTTGGTTCTTTTTAAATCCACTTCTGCCCCACTGCTCCTCTCTTATTCAGCATGTTTTGCTGATTTTTAAATCCACTGCTCTCCCACTGCTACTCTCTTATTCACCAGGTTTCGGTACTTTTCAATTCCACTCCTCTCCCAATGCTCCTCTCTTATTCACCAGGTTTTGTTGCTTTTTAAATCCACTCCTCTTCCACTGCTCCTCTCGTATTCACCAGGTTTCGGTACTTTTCAATTCCATTCCTTTCCCACTGCTCCTCTCTCATTCACCAGGTTTTGGTTCTTTTTAAATCCACTCCAATGCCACTGCTCCTCTCTTATTCACCAGGTTTTGGTTCTTTTTAAATCCACTCCTCTCCCACTGCTCCTCTCTTATTCACCAGTTTTCGGTGCTTTTTAAATCCACTCCTCTCCCACTGCTCCTCTCTAATTCATCAGGTTTTAGTTATTTTTAAATCCACTCCTCTCCCACTGCTCCTCTCTTATTCACCAGGTTTCGATACTTTTCAATTCCACTCCTCTCAGACTGCTCCTTTCTTATTCACCAGGTTTTAGTTATTTTTAAATCCACTTCTCTCCCACTGCTCCTCTCAAATTCACCAGGTTTTAGTTATTTTTAAATCCACTTCTCTCCCACTGCTCCTCTCAAATTCACCAGGTTTAATCATTTTTAAATCCACTTCTCTCCCACTGCTCCTCTCTTATTCATCAGGTTTCAGTACTTTTCAATTCCACTCCTCTCCCACTGCTCCTCTCTTATTCACCTATTTTCGGTGCAGTTTAAATCCACTTCTCTCCTGCTGCTCCTCTCTTATTCACCAGGTTTCGGTGCTTTTTACATCCACTCCTCTCCCACTGCTCCTCTCTTATTCATCAGGTTTCGGTGCTTCTAAATCCACTCCTCTCCCTCTGCTCCTTTCCTTTTCACCAGGTTTTGGTGCTTTTTTAATCCACTCCTCTCCCACTGCTCCTCCCTTATTCACCTGGTTTCGGTGCATTTTAAATCCACTCCTTTCCCACTGCTCCTCTCTTATTCTCCAGGTTTTGTTGATTTTTTAATCCACTCCTCTCCCACTGCTCCTCCCTTATTCACCTGGTTTCGGTGCATTTTAAATCCACTCCTCTTCCACTGCTCCTCTCTTATTCACCAGGTTTCGGTACTTTTCAATTCCACTCCTCTCCCACTGCTCCTCTGTTATTCACCAGGTTTCAGTGCTTTTTAAATCCACTCCACTCCCACTGCTCCTCTCTTATTCACCAGGTTTCGGTACTTTTCAATTCCACTCCTCTCCCACTGCTCCTCTGTTATTCACCAGGTTTCAGTGCTTTTTAAATCCACTCCACTCCCACTGCTCCTCTCTTATTCACCAGGTTTTAGTTCTTTTTAAATCCACTCCTCTCCCACTGCTCCTCTCTTATTCACCAGGTTTTGGTTCTTTTCAATTCCAATGCTCTCCCACTGCTCCTCTCTTATTCACCAGGTTTCGATACTTTTCAATTCCACTCCTCTCAGACTGCTCCTTTCTTATTCACCAGGTTTTAGTTATTTTTAAATCCACTAGTCCCCCACTGCTCCACTCAAATTCACCAGGTTTTAGTTATTTTTAAATCCACTGCTCTCCCACTGCTCCTCTCTTATTCACCAGGTTTCGGTACTTTTCAATTCCACTCCTCTCCCACTGCTCCTCTCTTATTCACCTATTTTCAGTGCAGTTTAAATCCACTCCTCTCCCACTGCTCCTCTCTTATTCATCAGGTTTCGGTGCTTCAAAATCCACTCCTCTCCCTCTGCTCCTTTCATTTCTCCAGGTTTTGGTGCTTTTTTAATCCACTCCTCTCCCACTGCTCCTCTCTTATTCACCTGGTTTCGGGCATTTTAAATCCACTCCACTCCATCTGCTCCTCTCTTTTTCAGCAGGTTTCGGTGCTTTTTAAATCCACTCCTCTCCCACTACTCCTCTCTTATTCAGCAAGTTTTGGTGATTTTTAGTCCACTCCTCTTCCACTGCTCCTCTCTTATTCACCAGGTTTAGGTGCTTCTTTAATCCACCCCCCTAACACTGCTCCTCTCTTCTTCACCAGGTTTTGGTGCTTCTTTAATCCACTCCTCTCCCACTGCTCCTCCCTTATTCACCTGGTTTCGGTGCATTTTAAATCCACTCCTCTCCCACTGCTCCTCTCTTATTCTCCAGGTTTTGGTGCTTCTTTAATCCACTCCTCTCCCACTGCTCCTCTCTTATTCTCCAAGTTTTGGTGCTTTTTAAATCCACTCCTCTCCCACTGCTCCTCTCTTCGGGTGGCACAGTGGTGCAGTGGTTAGCACCGCAGCCTCACAGCTCCAGGCACCCGTGTTCGATTCCGGATACTGCCTGTGTGGAGTTTGCAAGTTCTCCCTGTGTCTGCGTGGGTTTTCTCCGGGTGCTCCGGTTTCCTCCCACAAGCCAAAAGACTTGCAAGTTGATAGGTAAATTGGCCATTATAAATTGTCACTAGTGTAAGTAGGTGGTAGGGAAATATAGGGACTGGTGGGGATGTTTGGTAGGGCTATGGGATTAGTGTAGGATTAGAATAAATGGGTGGTTGATGTTCGGCACAGACTCGGTGGACCGAAGGGACTGTTTCAGTGCTGTATCTCGAAGCTAATCTAATCAAATCTTATTCATCAGGTTTCGGTGCTTCTAAATCCACTCCTCTCCCACTGCTTCTCTCTTATTCTCCAGGTTTTGCTGTTTTTTAAATCCACTCCTCTCCCACTGCTCCTCTCTTATTCACCAGTTTTCGGTGCTTTTTAAATCTACTCCTCTCCCACTCGTCCTCTCTTATTCACTAGGTTTCGCTACTTTTCAATTCCACTCCTCTCCCACTGCTCCTCTCTTATTCACTAGGTTTCGCTACTTTTCAATTCCACTCCTCTCCCACTGCTCCTCTGTTATTCACAGGTTTCGGTACTTTTCAATTCCAATGCTTTCCCACTGCTCCTCTCTTATTCACCGGGTATCGATACTTTTCAATTACACTCCTCTCAGACTGCTCCTTTCTTATTCACCAGGTGTTAGTTATTTTTAAATCCACTCCTCTCCCACTGCTCCTCTCAAATTCACCAGGTTTTAGTTATTTTTAAATCCAGTTCTGTCCCACTGCTCCTCTCAAATTCACCAGGTTTTAGTTATTTTTAAATCCATTTCTCTCCCACTGCTCCTCTCTTATTCACCAGGTTTTGTTGCTTTTTAAATCCACTCCTCTCCCACAGCTCCTCTCTTATTCACCAGGTTTTAGTTATTTCTAAATCCACTCCTCTCCCGCTGCTCCTCTCTTATTCACCAGGCTTTGATGCTTTTTAAATCCACTCCTCTCCCACTGCTCCTCTCTTATTCACCTGTTTTTGTTGCTTTTTATTCCACTTCTCTCCCACTGCTCCACTCTTATTCACCAGGTTTTGGTTCTTTTCAAATCCACGCCTCTCCCTCTGCTCCTCTCTTATTCACCAGGTTTTGGTTCTTTCTAAATCCACTCCTCTCCCACTGCTCCTCTCTTATTCATCAGGTTTCGGTGCTTCTAAATCCACTCCTCTCCCACTGCTTCTCTTTTATTCTCCAGGTTTTGCTGTTTTTTAAATCCACTCCTCTCCCACTGCTTCTCTCTTATTCTCCAGGTTTTGGTGCTTTTTAAATCCACTCCTCTCCGACAGCTCCTCTCTTATTCACCAGGTTTTGTTGCTTTTTAAATCCACTCCTCTCCCACTGCTCCTCTCTTATTCACCAGGTTTTAGTTATTTCTAAATCCACTCCTCTCCCGCTGCTCCTCTTTTATTCACCAGGCTTTGATGCTTTTTAAATCCACTCCTCTCCCACTGCTCCTCTCTTATTCACCAGGTTTTTGTTCTTTTTAAATCCACTCCTCTCCCTCTGCTCCTCTCTTATTCTCCAGGTTTTGGTTCTTTTTAAATCCACTTCTGCCCCACTGCTCCTCTCTTATTCAGCATGTTTTGCTGATTTTTAAATCCACTGCTCTCCCACTGCTACTCTCTTATTCACCAGGTTTCGGTACTTTTCAATTCCACTCCTCTCCCAATGCTCCTCTCTTATTCACCAGGTTTTGTTGCTTTTTAAATCCACTCCTCTTCCACTGCTCCTCTCGTATTCACCAGGTTTCGGTACTTTTCAATTCCATTCCTTTCCCACTGCTCCTCTCTCATTCACCAGGTTTTGGTTCTTTTTAAATCCACTCCAATGCCACTGCTCCTCTCTTATTCACCAGGTTTTGGTTCTTTTTAAATCCACTCCTCTCCCACTGCTCCTCTCTTATTCACCAGTTTTCGGTGCTTTTTAAATCCACTCCTCTCCCACTGCTCCTCTCTAATTCATCAGGTTTTAGTTATTTTTAAATCCACTCCTCTCCCACTGCTCCTCTCTTATTCACCAGGTTTCGATACTTTTCAATTCCACTCCTCTCAGACTGCTCCTTTCTTATTCACCAGGTTTTAGTTATTTTTAAATCCACTTCTCTCCCACTGCTCCTCTCAAATTCACCAGGTTTTAGTTATTTTTAAATCCACTTCTCTCCCACTGCTCCTCTCAAATTCACCAGGTTTAATCATTTTTAAATCCACTTCTCTCCCACTGCTCCTCTCTTATTCATCAGGTTTCGGTACGTTTCAATTCCACTCCTCTCCCACTGCTCCTCTCTTATTCACCAGTTTTCGGTGCTTTTTAAATCTACTCCTCTCCCACTCGTCCTCTCTTATTCACTAGGTTTCGCTACTTTTCAATTCCACTCCTCTCCCACTGCTCCTCTCTTATTCACTAGGTTTCGCTACTTTTCAATTCCACTCCTCTCCCACTGCTCCTCTGTTATTCACAGGTTTCGGTACTTTTCAATTCCAATGCTTTCCCACTGCTCCTCTCTTATTCACCGGGTATCGATACTTTTCAATTACACTCCTCTCAGACTGCTCCTTTCTTATTCACCAGGTGTTAGTTATTTTTAAATCCACTCCTCTCCCACTGCTCCTCTCAAATTCACCAGGTTTTAGTTATTTTTAAATCCAGTTCTGTCCCACTGCTCCTCTCAAATTCACCAGGTTTTAGTTATTTTTAAATCCATTTCTCTCCCACTGCTCCTCTCTTATTCACCAGGTTTTGTTGCTTTTTAAATCCACTCCTCTCCCACAGCTCCTCTCTTATTCACCAGGTTTTAGTTATTTCTAAATCCACTCCTCTCCCGCTGCTCCTCTCTTATTCACCAGGCTTTGATGCTTTTTAAATCCACTCCTCTCCCACTGCTCCTCTCTTATTCACCTGTTTTTGTTGCTTTTTATTCCACTTCTCTCCCACTGCTCCACTCTTATTCACCAGGTTTTGGTTCTTTTCAAATCCACGCCTCTCCCTCTGCTCCTCTCTTATTCACCAGGTTTTGGTTCTTTCTAAATCCACTCCTCTCCCACTTCTCCTCTCTTATTCATCAGGTTTCGGTGCTTCTAAATCCACTCCTCTCCCACTGCTTCTCTTTTATTCTCCAGGTTTTGCTGTTTTTTAAATCCACTCCTCTCCCACTGCTTCTCTCTTATTCTCCAGGTTTTGGTGCTTTTTAAATCCACTCCTCTCCGACAGCTCCTCTCTTATTCACCAGGTTTTGTTGCTTTTTAAATCCACTCCTCTCCCACTGCTCCTCTCTTATTCACCAGGTTTTAGTTATTTCTAAATCCACTCCTCTCCCGCTGCTCCTCTTTTATTCACCAGGCTTTGATGCTTTTTAAATCCACTCCTCTCCCACTGCTCCTCTCTTATTCACCAGGTTTTTGTTCTTTTTAAATCCACTCCTCTCCCTCTGCTCCTCTCTTATTCTCCAGGTTTTGGTTCTTTTTAAATCCACTTCTGCCCCACTGCTCCTCTCTTATTCAGCATGTTTTGCTGATTTTTAAATCCACTGCTCTCCCACTGCTACTCTCTTATTCACCAGGTTTCGGTACTTTTCAATTCCACTCCTCTCCCAATGCTCCTCTCTTATTCACCAGGTTTTGTTGCTTTTTAAATCCACTCCTCTTCCACTGCTCCTCTCGTATTCACCAGGTTTCGGTACTTTTCAATTCCATTCCTTTCCCACTGCTCCTCTCTCATTCACCAGGTTTTGGTTCTTTTTAAATCCACTCCAATGCCACTGCTCCTCTCTTATTCACCAGGTTTTGGTTCTTTTTAAATCCACTCCTCTCCCACTGCTCCTCTCTTATTCACCAGTTTTCGGTGCTTTTTAAATCCACTCCTCTCCCACTGCTCCTCTCTAATTCATCAGGTTTTAGTTATTTTTAAATCCACTCCTCTCCCACTGCTCCTCTCTTTCTTTTCTTTTCTTTTGGGCCTCCTTATCTCGAGAGACAATGGATACGCGCCTGGAGGTGGTCAGTGGTTTGTGAAGCAGCGCCTGGAGTGGCTATAAAGGCCAATTCTGGAGTGACAGGCTCTTCCACAGGTGCTGCAGAGAAATTTGTTTGTTGGGGCTGTTGCACAGTTGGCTCTCCCCTTGCGCCTCTGTCTTTTTTCCTGCCAACTACTAAGTCTCTTCGACTCGCCACAATTTAGCCCTGTCTTTATGGCTGCCCGCCAGCTCTGGCGAATGCTGGCAACTGACTCCCACGACTTGTGATCAATGTCACACGATTTCATGTCGCGTTTGCAGACGTCTTTATAACGGAGACATGGACGGCCGGTGGGTCTGATACCAGTGGCGAGCTCGCTGTACAATGTGTCTTTGGGGATCCTGCCATCTTCCATGCGGCTCACATGGCCAAGCCATCTCAAGCGCCGCTGACTCAGTAGTGTGTATAAGCTGGGGATGTTGGCCGCTTCAAGGACTTCTGTGTTGGAGATATAGTCCTGCCACCTGATGCCAAGTATTCTCCGAAGGCAGCGAAGATGGAATGAATTGAGACGTCGCTCTTGGCTGGCATACGTTGTCCAGGCCTCGCTGCCGTAGAGCAAGGTACTGAGGACACAGGCCTGATACACTCGGACTTTTGTGTTCCGTGTCAGTGCGCCATTTTCCCACACTCTCTTGGCCAGTCTGAACATAGCAGTGGAAGCCTTACCCATGCGCTTGTTGATTTCTGCATCTAGAGACAGGTTACTGGTGATAGTTGAGCCTAGGTAGGTGAACTCTTGAACCACTTCCAGAGCGTGGTCGCCAATATTGATGGATGGAGCATTTCTGACATCCTGCCCCATGATGTTCGTTTTCTTGAGGCTGATGGTTAGGCCAAATTCATTGCAGGCAGACGCAAACCTGTCGATGAGACTCTGCAGGCATTCTTCAGTGTGAGATGTTAAAGCAGCATCGTCAGCAAAGAGGAGTTCTCTGATGAGGACTTTCCGTACTTTGGACTTCGCTCTTAGACGGGCAAGGTTGAACAACCTGCCCCCTGATCTTGTGTGGAGGAAAATTCCTTCTTCAGAGGATTTGAACGCATGTGAAAGCAGCAGGGAGAAGAAAATCCCAAAAAGTGTGGGTGCGAGAACACAGCCCTGTTTCACACCACTCAGGATAGGAAAGGGCTCTGATGAGGAGCCACCATGTTGAATTGTGCCTTTCATATTGTCATGGAATGAGGTGATGATACTTAGTAGCTTTGGTGGACATCCGATCTTTTCTAGTAGTCTGAAGAGACCACGTCTGCTGACGAGGTCAAAGGCTTTGGTGAGATCAATGAAAGCAATGTAGAGGGGCATCTGTTGTTCACGGCATTTCTCCTGTATCTGACGAAGGGAGAACAGCATGTCAATAGTCGATCTCTCTGCACGAAAGCCACACTGTGCCTCAGGGTAGACGCGCTCGGCCAGCTTCTGGAGCCTGTTCAGAGCGACTCGAGCAAAGACTTTCCCCACTATGCTGAGCAGGGAGATTCCACGGTAGTTGTTGCAGTCACCGCGGTCACCTTTGTTTTTATAGAGGGTGATGATGTTGGCATCGCGCATGTCCTGGGGTACTGCTCCCTCGTCCCAGCACAGGCATAGCAGTTCATGTAGTGCTGAGAGTATAGCAGGCTTGGCACTCTTGATTATTTCAGGGGTAATGCTGTCCTTCCCAGGGGCTTTTCCGCTGGCTAGGGAATCAATGGCATCACTGAGTTCCGATTTGGTTGGCTGTATGTCCAGCTCATCCATGACTGGTAGAGGCTGGGCTGCATTGAGGGCAGTCTCAGTGACAGCATTCTCCCTGGAGTACAGTTCTAGGTAGTGCTCAACCCAGCGGTCCATCTGTTTGCGTTGGTCAGTGATTATGTCCCCCGATTTAGATTTGAGGGGGGTGATCTTCTTGATGGTTGGCCCAAGAGCTCTCTTCATGCCATCATACATTCCTCTGATGTTTCCGGTGTCTGAGGCCAGCTGAATATGGCTGCATAGGTGTTGCCAGTAGTCGTTTGCGCAACGCCTAGCTGTTCTTTGTGCAGTACTTCTGGCTGCTTTAAGTGCTGCGGATGTTAAATCGCTGGGGGCTTTCTTGTAGTTCAAAAGTGCAATGCGCTTAGCGGCTATGACAGGTTCCAGCTCTTCATTATGAGATTGAAACCAGTCTGCATTTCTCTTCGCACTTTTGCCGTAGGTGGTCAAAGCTGACTCATAGATGGCGTCTCTGATGTGGGCCCACTTGGTCTCAGCATCCCCTGTGGGAGTGTTTTGAAGGGCTGTTACAAGTGAATTTAGAAATTTTTGTAACAGCTGTGGGTGAGAAATTCTGCTCGTGTTGATGCGCGGGTGGCCCTTCTGCTTGGAATGATGCAACTTCTTTGGTCTGAGTCTAACCTTGCTGCACACCAGGGAGTGGTCGGTGTCGCAGTCCGCACTGTGGAAGCTGCGTGTGATTTGAACACTGTTTAAGGCGGCTCGCCTTGTGACAATGAGGTCTAGCTGGTGCCAACGACGTGATCTTGGGTGCCTCCATGAAACCTGGTGACAGGGTTTAGTGTGAAAGAACGAGTTGGTGATGCAGAGGTTATGATAGGTACACAACTCAAGCAGTCTCTGCCCGTTCTCATTCATCCTTCCAACGCCATAGCGCCCAAGGCAGGAGGGCCATGAGTCATGGTCGGCCCCAACCCTGGCATTAAAGTCCCCCAGCAGGAATAGGTGTTCGGTGTTGGGGATGCTGCTAATGATGTTATGGAGTTGTTCATAGAACTGGTCTTTAGCTTCAGGTGCGGAACAGAGTGTTGGAGCATAGATGCTGAGTAGGTGTACTGGACCAGAGGTGGTGAGCAGTCGGATGGACAGTATGCGTTCCGAGCCATTTGAGGGAGGCTCTATCATGCTGAGCAAGGAGTTTCTGATGGCGAAGCCCACTCCATGCTGTCTTGGTTCTTCAGGATCCCTGCCCTGCCAGAAGAAGGTGTAGTCTTGCTCTGCTAGAGAGCCACTCGCAGGGAGGCGAGTCTCCTGAAGTGCTGCAATGTCCACATTGAGTCTACTGAGCTCGTTGTTAATGATGGCGGTCTTCCGAGAATCGTTGATTTGTGTAAGGTCTTCCGACAGGCCAGGACACATAGTTCTGACGTTCCAGCTTGCAAAGCGAAGGGCTGGTACCTTCTTTCCTTTTTTCATGTTGTTTGGTGCGGTGTATCAGTCCACCTTTCGGGCAATGACCCTGAGCTCCAAGCACCCATTGAAGCAGGCAGACTGTGGCGGGACAGAACCTTATTGACCGGGGGCTGCCCGGTTTGAGGCGGGCGGTAGCTGTCCAGTGAGGTGCAATGACCTCTCCCACCGACAAAGGCAACCCGTGGCGCCCAGTTTCTACGCCAATTTATCTGGACTTATAACCCGTAACTGCTGCCTTCCGTGTTGTTTCAGTCGCTGTGAGGCAACTATGGAGTGACCTCTCCATGGCGCATGCCTGGGCAAATTTATGGAGGTTGAGAGTTGCCCAGTCGTCAAAACCCCCCTCTCGGCCTTTCTGGTGGGGTCCAAAGGAGTGCAGGACACGACGTTTGGCACCAGTATGGCTGCAGGAAGTGCCGGAAACATGCCAAAGGTGACACATGACCGCCTACGGGGTTCCGCTCCGGATTTTCTGTTAGGGTTTACTCCCTTAGCCTTGGTCTCTCCCGAGACGCCCACAAGGCAGTGGGGTACTGCTGGGGTACCAGGTTTTGGTTCTTTTCAATTGCAATGCTCTCCCACTGCTCCTCTCTTATTCACCAGGTTTCGATACTTTTCAATTCCACTCCTCTCAGACTGCTCCTTTCTTATTCACCAGGTTTTAGTTATTTTTAAATCCACTTCTCTCCCACTGCTCCTCTCAAATTCACCAGGTTTTAGTTATTTTTAAATCCACTTCTCTCCCACTGCTCCTCTCAAATTCACCAGGTTTAATCATTTTTAAATCCACTTCTCTCCCACTGCTCCTCTCTTATTCATCAGGTTTCGGTACGTTTCAATTCCACTCCTCTCCCACTGCTCCTCTCTTATTCACCTATTTTCGGTGCAGTTTAAATCCACTTCTCTCCTGCTGCTCCTCTCTTATTCACCAGGTTTCGGTGCTTTTTACATCCACTCCTCTCCCACTGCTCCTCTCTTATTCATCAGGTTTCGGTGCTTCTAAATCCACTCCTCTCCCTCTGCTCCTTTCCTTTTCACCAGGTTTTGGTGCTTTTTTAATCCACTCCTCTCCCACTGCTCCTCCCTTATTCACCTGGTTTCGGTGCATTTTAAATCCACTCCTTTCCCACTGCTCCTCTCTTATTCTCCAGGTTTTGTTGATTTTTTAATCCACTCCTCTCCCACTGCTCCTCCCTTATTCACCTGGTTTCGGTGCATTTTAAATCCACTCCTCTTCCACTGCTCCTCTCTTATTCACCAGGTTTCGGTACTTTTCAATTCCACTCCTCTCCCACTGCTCCTCTCTTATTCACCAGGTTTCAGTGCTTTTTAAATCCACTCCACTCCCACTGCTCCTCTCTTATTCACCAGGTTTTAGTTCTTTTTAAATCCACTCCTCTCCCACTGCTCCTCTCTTATTCACCAGGTTTTGGTTCTTTTCAATTGCAATGCTCTCCCACTGCTCCTCTCTTATTCACCAGGTTTCGATACTTTTCAATTCCACTCCTCTCAGACTGCTCCTTTCTTATTCACCAGGTTTTAGTTATTTTTAAATCCACTAGTCCCCCACTGCTCCACTCAAATTCACCAGGTTTTAGTTATTTTTAAATCCACTGCTCTCCCACTGCTCCTCTCTTATTCACCAGGTTTCGGTACTTTTCAATTCCACTCCTCTCCCACTGCTCCTCTCTTATTCACCTATTTTCGGTGCAGTTTAAATCCACTCCTCTCCCACTGCTCCTCTCTTATTCATCAGGTTTCGGTGCTTCAAAATCCACTCCTCTCCCTCTGCTCCTTTCATTTCTCCAGGTTTTGGTGCTTTTTTAATCCACTCCTCTCCCACTGCTCCTCTCTTATTCACCTGGTTTCGGGCATTTTAAATCCACTCCACTCCATCTGCTCCTCTCTTTTTCAGCAGGTTTCGGTGCTTTTTAAATCCACTCCTCTCCCACTACTCCTCTCTTATTCAGCAAGTTTTGGTGATTTTTAGTCCACTCCTCTTCCACTGCTCCTCTCTTATTCACCAGGTTTAGGTGCTTCTTTAATCCACCCCCCTAACACTGCTCCTCTCTTCTTCACCAGGTTTTGGTGCTTCTTTAATCCACTCCTCTCCCACTGCTCCTCCCTTATTCACCTGGTTTCGGTGCATTTTAAATCCACTCCTCTCCCACTGCTCCTCTCTTATTCTCCAGGTTTTGGTGCTTCTTTAATCCACTCCTCTCCCACTGCTCCTCTCTTATTCTCCAAGTTTTGGTGCTTTTTAAATCCACTCCTCTCCCACTGCTCCTCTCTTCGGGTGGCACAGTGGTGCAGTGGTTAGCACCGCAGCCTCACAGCTCCAGGCACCCGTGTTCGATTCCGGATACTGCCTGTGTGGAGTTTGCAAGTTCTCCCTGTGTCTGCGTGGGTTTTCTCCGGGTGCTCCGGTTTCCTCCCACAAGCCAAAAGACTTGCAAGTTGATAGGTAAATTGGCCATTATAAATTGTCACTAGTGTAAGTAGGTGGTAGGGAAATATAGGGACTGGTGGGGATGTTTGGTAGGGCTATGGGATTAGTGTAGGATTAGAATAAATGGGTGGTTGATGTTCGGCACAGACTCGGTGGACCGAAGGGACTGTTTCAGTGCTGTATCTCGAAGCTAATCTAATCAAATCTTATTCATCAGGTTTCGGTGCTTCTAAATCCACTCCTCTCCCACTGCTTCTCTCTTATTCTCCAGGTTTTGCTGTTTTTTAAATCCACTCCTCTCCCACTGCTCCTCTCTTATTCACCAGTTTTCGGTGCTTTTTAAATCTACTCCTCTCCCACTCGTCCTCTCTTATTCACTAGGTTTCGCTACTTTTCAATTCCACTCCTCTCCCATTGCTCCTCTCTTATTCACTAGGTTTCGCTACTTTTCAATTCCACTCCTCTCCCACTGCTCCTCTGTTATTCACAGGTTTCGGTACTTTTCAATTCCAATGCTTTCCCACTGCTCCTCTCTTATTCACCGGGTATCGATACTTTTCAATTACACTCCTCTCAGACTGCTCCTTTCTTATTCACCAGGTGTTAGTTATTTTTAAATCCACTCCTCTCCCACTGCTCCTCTCAAATTCACCAGGTTTTAGTTATTTTTAAATCCAGTTCTGTCCCACTGCTCCTCTCAAATTCACCAGGTTTTAGTTATTTTTAAATCCATTTCTCTCCCACTGCTCCTCTCTTATTCACCAGGTTTTGTTGCTTTTTAAATCCACTCCTCTCCCACTGCTCCTCTCTTATTCACCAGGTTTTAGTTATTTCTAAATCCACTCCTCTCCCGCTGCTCCTCTCTTATTCACCAGGCTTTGATGCTTTTTAAATCCACTCCTCTCCCACTGCTCCTCTCTTATTCACCTGTTTTTGTTGCTTTTTATTCCACTCCTCTCCCACTGCTCCACTCTTATTCACCAGGTTTTGGTTCTTTTCAAATCCACGCCTCTCCCTCTGCTCCTCTCTTATTCACCAGGTTTTGGTTCTTTTTAAATCCACTTCTGTCCCACTGCTCCTCTCTTGTTCAGCATGTTTTGGTGATTTTTAAATCCACTGCTCTCCCACTGCCACTCTCTTATTCACCAGGTTTCGGTACTTTTCAATTCCACTCCTCTCCCACTGCTCCTCTCTCATTCACCAGGTTTCAGTGCTTTTTAAATCCACTCCACTCCCACTGCTCCTCTGTTATTCACCAGGCTATAGTTATTTTTAAATCCACTCCACTCCCGCTGCTCCTCTCTTATTCATCAGGTTTCGGTGCTTCTAAATCCACTCCTCTCCCACTGCTTCTCTCTTATTCTCCAGGTTTTGCTGTTTTTTAAATCCACTCCTCTCCCACTGCTCCTCTCTTATTCACCAGTTTTTGGTGCTTTTTAAATCCACTCCTCTCCCACTCGTCCTCTCTTATTCACTAGGTTTCGGTACTTTTCAATTCCACTCCTCTCCCACTGCTCCTCTCTTATTCACCAGGTATCGATACTTTTCAATTCCACTCCTCTCAGACTGCTCCACTCTTATTCACCAGGTTTTAATTATTTCTAAATCCACTCCTCTCCCACTGCTCCTCTCTTATTCATCAGGTTTCGGTGCTTCTAAATACACTCCTCTCCCACTGCTTCTCTCTTATTCTCCAGGATTTGCTGTTTTTTAAATCCACTCCTCTCCCACTGCTCCTCTCTTATTCTCCAGGTTTTGTTGCTTTTTAAATCCACTCCTCTTCCACTGCTCCTCTCTTATTCACCAGGTTTCGGTACCTTTCAATTCCACTCCTCTCCCACTGCTCCTCTCTCATTCACCAGGTTTCAGTGCTTTTTAAATCCACTCCACTCCCACTGCTCCTCTGTTATTCACCAGGCTCTAGTTATTTTTAAATCCACTCCTCTCCCACTGCTCCTCTCTTATTCATCAGGTTTCGGTGCTTCTAAATCCACTCCTCTCCCACTGCTTCTCTCTTATTCGCCAGGTTTTGCTGTTTTTTAATCCACTCCTCTCCCACTGCTGCTCTCTTATTCACCAGTTTTTGGTGCTTTTTAAATCCACTCCTCTCCCACTCGTCCTCTCTTATTCACTAGGTTTCGGTACTTTTCAATTCCACTCCTCTCAGACTGCTCCACTCTTATTCACCAGGTTTTAATTATTTCTAAATCCACTCCTCTCCCACTGCTCCTCTCTTATTCATCAGGTTTCGGTGCTTCTAAATCCACTCCTCTCCCACTGCTTCTCTCTTATTCTCCAGGTTTTGCTGTTTTTTAAATCCACTCCTCTCCCACTGCTCCTCTCTTATTCACCAGGTTTTAGTTATTTCTAAATCCACTCCTCTCCCGCTGCTCCTCTTTTATTCACCAGGCTTTGATGCTTTTTAAATCCACTCCTCTCCCACTGCTCCTCTTTTATTCACCCGGTTTTGGTTCTTTTTAAATCCACTCCTCTCCCTCTGCTCCTCTCTTATTCTCCAGGTTTTGGTTCTTCTTAAATCCACTTCTGCCCCACTGCTCCTCTCTTATTCAGCATGTTTTGCTGATTTTTAAATCCACTGCTCTCCCACTGCTACTCTCTTATTCACCAGGTTTCGGTACTTTTCAATTCCACTCCTCTCCCACTGCTCCTCTCTTATTCACCAGGTTTTGTTGCTTTTTAAATCCACTCCTCTTCCACTGCTCCTCTCGTATTCACCAGGTTTCGGTACTTTTCAATTCCACTCCTTTCCCACTGCTCCTCTCTCATTCACCAGGTTTTGGTTCTTTTTAAATCCACTCCAATGCCACTGCTCCTCTCTTATTCACCAGGTTTTGGTTCTTTTTAAATCCACTCCTCTCCCACTGCTCCTCTCTTATTCATCAGGTTTCGGTGCTTCTAAATCCGCTCCTCTCCCACTGCTTCCATCTTATTCTCCAGGTTTTGCTGTTTTTTAAATCCACTCCTCTCCCACTGCTCCTCTCTTATTCTCCAGGTTTTGTTGCTTTTTAAATCCACTCCTCTTCCACTGCTCCTCTCTTATTCACCAGGTTTCGGTACTTTTCAATTCCACTCCTCTCCCACTGCTCCTCTCTCATTCACCAGGTTTCAGTGCTTTTTAAATCCACTCCACTCCCACTGCTCCTGTGTTATTCACCAGGCTATAGTTATTTTTAAATCCACTCCACTCCCACTGCTCCTCTCTTATTCATCAGGTTTCGGTGCTTCTAAATCCACTCCTCTCCCACTGCTTCTCTCTTATTCTCCAGGTTTTGCTGTTTTTTAAATCCACTCCTCTCCCACTGCTGCTCTCTTATTCACCAGTTTTTGGTGCTTTTTAAATCCACTCCTCTGCCACTCGTCCTGTCTTATTCACTAGGTTTCGGTACTTTTCAATTCCACTCCTCTCAGACTGCTCCACTCTTATTCACCAGGTTTTAATTATTTCTAAATCCACTCCTCTCCCACTGCTCCTCTCTTATTCATCAGGTTTCGGTGCTTCTAAATCCACTCCTCTCCCACTGCTCCTCTCTTATTCTCCAGGTTTTGGTGCTTCTTTAATCCACTCCTCTCCCACTGCTCCTCTCTTATTCTCCAAGTTTTGGTGCTTTTTAAATCCACTCCTCTCCCACTGCTCCTCTCTTCGGGTGGCACAGTGGTGCAGTGGTTAGCACCGCAGCCTCACAGCTCCAGGCACCCGTGTTCGATTCCGGATACTGCCTGTGTGGAGTTTGCAAGTTCTCCCTGTGTCTGCGTGGGTTTTCTCCGGGTGCTCCGGTTTCCTCCCACAAGCCAAAAGACTTGCAAGTTGATAGGTAAATTGGCCATTATAAATTGTCACTAGTGTAAGTAGGTGGTAGGGAAATATAGGGACTGGTGGGGATGTTTGGTAGGGCTATGGGATTAGTGTAGGATTAGAATAAATGGGTGGTTGATGTTCGGCACAGACTCGGTGGACCGAAGGGACTGTTTCAGTGCTGTATCTCGAAGCTAATCTAATCAAATCTTATTCATCAGGTTTCGGTGCTTCTAAATCCACTCCTCTCCCACTGCTTCTCTCTTATTCTCCAGGTTTTGCTGTTTTTTAAATCCACTCCTCTCCCACTGCTCCTCTCTTATTCACCAGTTTTCGGTGCTTTTTAAATCTACTCCTCTCCCACTCGTCCTCTCTTATTCACTAGGTTTCGCTACTTTTCAATTCCACTCCTCTCCCACTGCTCCTCTCTTATTCACTAGGTTTCGCTACTTTTCAATTCCACTCCTCTCCCACTGCTCCTCTGTTATTCACAGGTTTCGGTACTTTTCAATTCCAATGCTTTCCCACTGCTCCTCTCTTATTCACCGGGTATCGATACTTTTCAATTACACTCCTCTCAGACTGCTCCTTTCTTATTCACCAGGTGTTAGTTATTTTTAAATCCACTCCTCTCCCACTGCTCCTCTCAAATTCACCAGGTTTTAGTTATTTTTAAATCCAGTTCTGTCCCACTGCTCCTCTCAAATTCACCAGGTTTTAGTTATTTTTAAATCCATTTCTCTCCCACTGCTCCTCTCTTATTCACCAGGTTTTGTTGCTTTTTAAATCCACTCCTCTCCCACTGCTCCTCTCTTATTCACCAGGTTTTAGTTATTTCTAAATCCACTCCTCTCCCGCTGCTCCTCTCTTATTCACCAGGCTTTGATGCTTTTTAAATCCACTCCTCTCCCACTGCTCCTCTCTTATTCACCTGTTTTTGTTGCTTTTTATTCCACTCCTCTCCCACTGCTCCACTCTTATTCACCAGGTTTTGGTTCTTTTCAAATCCACGCCTCTCCCTCTGCTCCTCTCTTATTCACCAGGTTTTGGTTCTTTTTAAATCCACTTCTGTCCCACTGCTCCTCTCTTGTTCAGCATGTTTTGGTGATTTTTAAATCCACTGCTCTCCCACTGCCACTCTCTTATTCACCAGGTTTCGGTACTTTTCAATTCCACTCCACTCCCACTGCTCCTCTCTTATTCACCAGGTTTCGGTACTTTTCAATTCCACTCCTCTCCCACTGCTCCTCTCTCATTCACCAGGTTTCAGTGCTTTTTAAATCCACTCCACTCCCACTGCTCCTCTGTTATTCACCAGGCTATAGTTATTTTTAAATCCACTCCACTCCCGCTGCTCCTCTCTTATTCATCAGGTTTCGGTGCTTCTAAATCCACTCCTCTCCCACTGCTTCTCTCTTATTCTCCAGGTTTTGCTGTTTTTTTAAATCCACTCCTCTCCCACTGCTCCTCTCTTATTCACCAGTTTTTGGTGCTTTTTAAATCCACTCCTCTCCCACTCGTCCTCTCTTATTCACTAGGTTTCGGTACTTTTCAATTCCACTCCTCTCCCACTGCTCCTCTCTTATTCACCAGGTATCGATACTTTTCAATTCCACTCCTCTCAGACTGATCCACTCTTATTCACCAGGTTTTAATTATTTCTAAATCCACTCCACTCCCACTGCTCCTCTCTTATTCATCAGGTTTCGGTGCTTCTAAATCCACTCCTCTCCCACTGCTTCTCTCTTATTCTCCAGGTTTTGCTGTTTTTTAAATCCACTCCTCTCCCACTGCTCCTCTCTTATTCTCCAGGTTTTGTTGCTTTTTAAATCCACTCCTCCTCCACTGCTCCTCTCTTATTCACCAGGTTTCGGTACTTTTCAATTCCACTCCTCTCCCACTGCTCCTCTCTCATTCACCAGGTTTCAGTGCTTTTTAAATCCACTCCACTCCCACTGCTCCTCTGTTATTCACCAGGCTCTAGTTATTTTTAAATCCACTCCACTCCCACTGCTCCTCTCTTATTCATCAGGTTTCGGTGCTTCTAAATCCACTCCTCTCCCACTGCTTCTCTCTTATTCTCCAGGTTTTGCTGTTTTTTAATCCACTCCTCTCCCACTGCTGCTCTCTTATTCACCAGTTTTTGGTGCTTTTTAAATCCACTCCTCTCCCACTCGTCCTCTCTTATTCACTAGGTTTCGGTACTTTTCAATTCCACTCCTCTCAGACTGCTCCACTCTTATTCACCAGGTTTTAATTATTTCTAAATCCACTCCTCTCCCACTGCTCCTCTCTTATTCATCAGGTTTCGGTGCTTCTAAATCCACTCCTCTCCCACTGCTTCTCTCTTATTCTCCAGGTTTTGCTGTTTTTTAAATCCACTCCTCTCCCACTGCTCCTCTCTTATTCACCAGGTTTTAGTTATTTCTAAATCCACTCCTCTCCCGCTGCTCCTCTTTTATTCACCAGGCTTTGATGCTTTTTAAATCCACTCCTCTCCCACTGCTCCTCTCTTATTCACCAGGTTTTGGCTCTTTTTAAATCCACTCCTCTCCCTCTGCTCCTCTCTTATTCTCCAGGTTTTGGTTCTTCTTAAATCCACTTCTGCCCCACTGCTCCTCTCTTATTCAGCATGTTTTGCTGATTTTTAAATCCACTGCTCTCCCACTGCTACTCTCTTATTCACCAGGTTTCGGTACTTTTCAATTCCACTCCTCTCCCACTGCTCCTCTCTTATTCACCAGGTTTTGTTGCTTTTTAAATCCACTCCTCTTCCACTGCTCCTCTCGTATTCACCAGGTTTCAGTACTTTTCAATTCCACTCCTTTCCCACTGCTCCTCTCTCATTCACCAGGTTTTGGTTCTTTTTAAATCCACTCCAATGCCACTGCTCCTCTCTTATTCACCAGGTTTCGGTGCTTCTAAATCCACTCCTCTCCCACTGCTTCCATCTTATTCTCCAGGTTTTGCTGTTTTTTAAATCCACTCCTCTCCCACTGCTCCTCTCTTATTCTCCAGGTTTTGTTGCTTTTTAAATCCACTCCACTTCCACTGCTCCTCTCTTATTCACCAGGTTTCGGTACTTTTCAATTCCACTCCTCTCCCACTGCTCCTCTCTCATTCACCAGGTTTCAGTGCTTTTTAAATCCACTCCACTCCCACTGCTCCTCTGTTATTCACCAGGCTATAGTTATTTTTAAATCCACTCCACTCTCACTGCTCCTCTCTTATTCATCAGGTTTCGGTGCTTCTAAATCCACTCCTCTCCCACTGCTTCTCTCTTATTCTCCAGGTTTTGCTGTTTTTTAAATCCACTCCTCTCCCACTGCTGCTCTCTTATTCACCAGTTTTTGGTGCTTTTTAAATCCACTCCTCTCCCACTCGTCCTCTCTTATTCACTAGGTTTCGGTACTTTTCAATTCCACTCCTCTCAGACTGCTCCACTCTTATTCACCAGGTTTTAATTATTTCTAAATCCACTCCTCTCCCACTGCTCCTCTCTTATTCATCAGGTTTCGGTGCTTCTAAATCCACTCCTCTCCCACTGCTTCTCGCTTATTCTCCAGGTTTTGCTGTTTTTTAAATCCACTCCTCTCCCACTGCTCCTCTCTTATTCTCCAGGTTTTGGTACTTTTTAAATCCACTCTTCTCCCACTGCTCCTCTCTTATTCACCAGGTTTTGTTGCTTTTTAAATCCACTCCTCTCCCACTGCTCCTCTCTTATTCACCAGGTTTTAGTTATTTCTAAATCAACTCCTCTCCCGCTGCTCCTCTTTTATTCACCAGGCTTTGATGCTTTTTAAATCCACTCCTCTGCCACTGCTCCTCTCTTATTCTCCAGGTTTTGGTTCTTTTTAAATCCACTTCTGCCCCACTGCTCCTCTCTTATTCAGCATGTTTTGCTGATTTTTAAATCCACTGCTCTCCCACTGCTACTCTCTTACTCACCAGGTTTCGGTACTTTTCAATTCCACTCCTCTCCCACTGCTCCTCTCTTATTCACCAGGTTTTGGTGCTTTTTAAATCCACTCCTCTTCCACTGCTCCTCTCGTATTCACCAGGTTTCGGTACTTTTCAATTCCACTCCTTTCCCACTGCTCCTCTCTCATTCACCAGTTTTCGGTGCTTTTTAAATCCACTCCTCTCCCACTGCTCCTCTCTTATTCACCAGGTTTTACTTATTTTTAAATCCACTCCTCTCCCACTGCTCCTCTCTTATTCACCAGGTTTCGGTACTTTTCAATTCCAATGCTCTCCCACTGCTCCTCTCTTATTCACCAGGTTTCGATACTTTTCAATTCCACTCCTCTCAGACTGCTCCTCTCTTATTCACCAGGTTTTGTTGCTTTTTAAATCCACTCCTCTCCCACTGCTCCTCTCTTAATCACTAGGTATCGGTACTTTTCAATTCCACTCCTCTCCCAATGCTCCTCTCTTATTCACCAGGTTTCGGTACTTTTCAATTCCAATGCTCTCCCACTGCTCCTCTCTTATTCACCATGTTTCGATACTTTTCAATTCCACTCCTCTCAGACTGCTCCTTTCTTATTCACCAGGTTTTAGTTATTTTTAAAGCCATTAATCTCCCACTGCTCCTCTCAAATTCACCAGGTTTTAGTTATTTTTAAATCCACTTCTCTCCCACTGCTCCTCTCTTATTCACCAGTTTTCGGTGCTTTTTAAATCCACTCCACTCCCACTCGTCCTCTCTTATTCACTAGGTTTCGGTACTTTTCAATTCCACTCCTCTCCCACTGCTCCACTCTTATTCACCAGTTTTTGGTGCTTTTTAAATCCACTCCACTCCCACTCGTCCTCTCTTATTCACCAGGTTTCGGTACTTTTCAATTCCAATGCTCTCCCACTGCTCCTTTCTTATTCACCAGGTTTTAGTTATTTTTAAATCCACTAGTCCCCCACTGCTCCTCTCAAATTCACCAGGTTTTAGTTATTTTTAAATCCACTTCTCTCCCACTGCTCCTCTCTTATTCACCAGGTTTCGGTACTTTTCAATTCCACTCCTCTCCCACTGCTCCTCTCTTATTCACCTATTTTCGGTGCAGTTTAAATCCACTCCTCTCCCACTGCTCCTCTCTTATTCATCAGGTTTCGGTGCTTCAAAATCCACTCCTCTCCCTCTGCTCCTTTCATTTCTCCAGGTTTTGGTGCTTTTTTAATCCACTCCTCTCCCACTGCTCCTCTCTTATTCACCTGGTTTCGGGCATTTTAAATCCACTCCACTCCATCTGCTCCTCTCTTTTTCAGCAGGTTTCGTTGCTTTTTAAATCCACTCCTCTCCCACTGCTCCTCTCTTATTCAGCAAGTTTTGGTGATTTTTAGTCCACTCCTCTTCCACTGCTCCTCTCTTATTCACCAGGTTTAGGTGCTTCTTTAATCCACCCCCCTAACACTGCTCCTCTCTTCTTCACCAGGTTTTGGTGCTTCTTTAATCCACTCCTCTCCCACTGCTCCTCCCTTATTCACCTGGTTTCGGTGCATTTTAAATCCACTCCTCTCCCACTGCTCCTCTCTTATTCTCCAGGTTTTGGTGCTTCTTTAATCCACTCCTCTCCCACTGCTCCTCTATTATTCTCCAAGTTTTGGTGCTTTTTAAATCCACTCCTCTCCCACTGCTCCTCTCTTCGGGTGGCACAGTGGTGCAGTGGTTAGCACCGCAGCCTCACAGCTCCAGGCACCCGTGTTCGATTCCGGATACTGCCTGTGTGGAGTTTGCAAGTTCTCCCTGTGTCTGCGTGGGTTTTCTCCGGGTGCTCCGGTTTCCTCCCACAAGCCAAAAGACTTGCAAGTTGATAGGTAAATTGGCCATTATAAATTGTCACTAGTGTAAGTAGGTGGTAGGGAAATATAGGGACTGGTGGGGATGCTTGGTAGGGCTATGGGATTAGTGTAGGATTAGTATAAATGGGTGGTTGATGTTCGGCACAGACTCGGTGGACCGAAGGGCCTGTTTCAGTGCTGTATCTCGAAGCTAATCTAATCAAATCTTATTCATCAGGTTTCGGTGCTTCTAAATCCACTCCTCTCCCACTGCTTCTCTCTTATTCTCCAGGTTTTGCTGTTTTTTAAATCCACTCCTCTCCCACTCGTCCTCTCTTATTCACTAGGTTTCGCTACTTTTCAATTCCACTCCTCTCCCACTGCTCCTCTCTTATTCACAGGTTTCGGTACTTTTCAATTCCAATGCTTTCCCACTGCTCCTCTCTTATTCACCGGGTATCGATACTTTTCAATTACACTCCTCTCAGACTGCTCCACTCTTATTCACCAGGTTTTAATTATTTCTAAATCCACTCCTCTCCCACTGCTCCTCTCTTATTCATCAGGTTTCGGTGCTTCTAAATCCACTCCTCTCCCACTGCTTCTCTCTTATTCTCCAGGTATTGCTGTTTTTTAAATCCACTCCTCTCCCACTGCTCCTCTTTATTCTCCAGGTTTTGGTACTTTTTAAATCCACTCTTCTCCCACTGCTCCTCTCTTATTCACCAGGTTTTGTTGCTTTTTAAATCCACTCCTCTCCCACTGCTCCTCTCTTATTCACCAGGTTTTAGTTATTTCTAAATCCACTCCTCTCCCGCTGCTCCTCTTTTATTCACGAGGCTTTGATGCTTTTTAAATCCACTCCTCTCCCACTGCTCCTCTCTTATTCACCAGGTTTTGTTGCTTTTTAAATCCACTCCTCTCCCACTGCTCCTCTCGTATTCACCAGGTTTTGGTTCTTTTTAAATCCACTCCTCTCCCTCTGCTCCTCTCTTATTCACCAGGTTTTGGTTCTTTTTAAATCCACTTCTGTCCCACTGCTCCTCTCTTATTCAGCATGTTTTGGTGATTTTTAAATCGACTGCTCTCCCACTGCTACTCTCTTATTCACCAGGTTTCGGTACTTTTCAATTCCACTCCTTTCCCACTGCTCCTCTCTTATTCACCAGGTTTTGTTGCTTTTTAAATCCACTCCTCTTCCACTGCTCCTCTCTTAATCACCTGGTTTCGGTACTTTTCAATTCCACTCCTCTCCCACTGCTCCTCTCTCATTCACCAGGTTTTGTTGCTTTTTAAATCCACTCCTCTTCCACTGCTCCTCTCTTAATCACCTGGTTTCGGTACTTTTCAATTCCACTCCTCTCCCACTGCTCCTCTCTCATTCACCAGGTTTTGGTTCTTTTTAAATCCACTCCACTCCCACTGCTCCTCTCTTGTTCACCAGGTTTTGGTTCTTTTTAAATCCACTCTTCTCCCACTGCTCCTCTCTTATTCACCAGTTTTCGGTGCTTTTTAAATCCACTCCTCTCCCACTGCTTCTCTCTTATTCTCCAGGTTTTGCTGTTTTTTAAATCCACTCCTCTCCCACTGCTCCTCTCTTATTCTCCAGGTTTTGGTGCTTTTTAAATCCACTCCTCTCCCACTGCTCCTCTCTTATTCACCAGGTTTTGTTGCTTTTTAAATCCACTCCTCTCCCACTGCTCCTCTCTTATTCACCAGGTTTTAGTTATTTCTAAATCCACTCCTCTCCCGCTGCTCCTCTTTTATTCACCAGGCTTTGATGCTTTTTAAATCCACTCCTCTCCCACTGCTCCTCTCTTATTCACCAGGTTTTATTGCTTTTTAAATCCACTCCTCCCCCACCGCTCCTCTCTTATTCACCACGTTTTGGTTCTTTTTAAATCCACTCCTCTCCCTCTGCTCCTCTCTTATTCACCAGGTTTTGGTTCTTTTTAAATCCACTTCTGTCCCACTGCTCCTCTCTTATTCAGCATGTTTTGGTGATTTTTAAATCCACTGCTCTCCCACTGCTACTCTCTTATTCACCAGGTTTCGGTACTTTTCAATTCCACTCCTCTCCCACTGCTCCTCTCTCATTCACCAGGTTTTGGTTCTTTTTAAATCCACTCCACTCCCACTGCTCCTCTCTTGTTCACCAGGTTTTGGTTCTTTTTAAATCCACTCTTCTCCCACTGCTCCTCTCTTATTCACCAGTTTTCGGTGCTTTTTAAATCCACTCCTCTCCCACTGCTTCTCTCTTATTCTCCAGGTTTTGCTGTTTTTTAAATCCACTCCTCTCCCACTGCTCCTCTCTTATTCTCCAGGTTTTGGTGCTTTTTAAATCCACTCCACTCCCACTGCTCCTCTCTTATTCACCAGGTTTTGTTGCTTTTTAAATCCACTCCTCTCCCACTGCTCCTCTCTTATTCACCAGGTTTTAGTTGTTTCTAAATCCACTCCTCTCCCGCTGCTCCTCTTTTATTCACCAGGCTTTGATGCTTTTTAAATCCACTCCTCTCCCACTGCTCCTCTCTTATTCACCAGGATTTATTGCTTTTTAAATCCACTCCTCCCCCACCGCTCCTCTCTTATTCACCAGGTTTTGGTTCTTTTTAAATCCACTCCTCTCCCTCTGCTCCTCTCTTATTCACCAGGTTTTGGTTCTTTTTAAATCCACTTCTGTCCCACTGCTCCTCTCTTATTCAGCATGTTTTGGTGATTTTTAAATCCACTGCTCTCCCACTGCTACTCTCTTATTCACCAGGTTTCGGTACTTTTCAATTCCACTCCTCTCCCACTGCTCCTCTCTTAATCACCTGGTTTCGGTACTTTTCAATTCCACTCCTCTCCCACTGCTCCTCTCTCATTCACCAGGTTTTGGTTCTTTTTAAATCCACTCCACTCCCACTGCTCCTCTCTTATTCACCAGGTTTTGGTTCTTTTTAAATCCACTCCTCTCCCACTGCTCCTCTCTTATTCACCAGTTTTCGGTGCTTTTTAAATCCACTCCTCTCCCACTGCTCCTCTCTTAATCACTAGGTTTCGGTACTTTTCAATTCCACTCCTCTCCCACTGCTCCTCTCTTATTCACCAGGTTTCGGTACTTTTCAATTCCAATGCTCTCCCACTGCTCCTCTCTTATTCACCTGGTTTCGATACTTTTCAATTCCACTCCTCTCAGACTGCTCCTTTCTTATTCACCAGGTTTTAGTTATTTTTAAAGCCATTACTCTCCCACTGCTCCTCTCAAATTCACCAGGTTTTAGTTATTTTTAAATCCACTTCTCTCCCACTGCTCCTCTCTTATTCACCAGTTTTCGGTGCTTTTTAAATCCACTCCACTCCCACTCGTCCTCTCTTATTCACTAGGTTTCGGTACTTTTCAATTCCACTCCTCTCCCACTGCTCCTCTCTTATTCACCAGTTTTCGGTGCTTTTTAAATCCACTCCACTCCCACTCGTCCTCTCTTATTCACCAGGTTTCGGTACTTTTCAATTCCAATGCTCTCCCACTGCTCCTTTCTTATTCACCAGGTTTTAGTTATTTTTAAATCCACTTCTCTCCCACTGCTCCTCTAAAATTCACCAGGTTTTAGTTATTTTTAAATCCACTTCTCTCCCACTGCTCCTCCCAAATTCACCAGGTTTAATCATTTTTAAATCCACTTCTCTCCCACTGCTCCTCTCTTATTCACCAGGTTTCGGTACTTTTCAATTCCACTCCTCTCCCACTGCTCCTCTCTTATTCACCTATTTTCGGTGCAGTTTAAATCCACTCCTCTCCCACTGCTCCTCTCTTATTCATCAGGTTTCTGTGCTTCAAAATCCACTCCTCTCCCTCTGCTCCTTTCATTTCTCCAGGTTTTGGTGCTTTTTTAATCCACTCCTCTCCCACTGCTCCTCTCTTATTCACCTGGTTTCGGGCATTTTAAATCCACTCCACTCCATCTGGCCTCTCTTTTTCAACAGGTTTCGTTGCTTTTTAAATCCACTCCACTCCCACTGCTCCTCTCTTATTCAGCAAGTTTTGGTGATTTTTAGTCCACTCCTCTTCCACTGCTCCTCTCTTATTCACCAGGTTTAGGTGCTTCTTTAATCCACCCCCCTAACACTGCTCCTCTCTTCTTCACCAGGTTTTGGTGCTTCTTTAATCCACTCCTCTCCCACTGCTCCTCCCTTATTCACCTGGTTTCGGTGCATTTTGAATCCACTCCTCTCCCACTGCTCCTCTCTTATTCTCCAGGTTTTGGTGCTTCTTTAATCCACTCCTCTCCCACTGCTCCTCTCTTATACTCCAAGTTTTGGTGCTTTTTAAATCCACTCCTCTCCCACTGCTCCTCTCTTCGGGTGGCACAGTGGCGCAGTGGTTAGCACCGCAGCCTCACAGCTCCAGGCACCCGTGTTCGATTCCGGATACTGCCTGTGTGGAGTTTGCAAGTTCTCCCTGTGTCTGCGTGGGTTTTCTCCGGGTGCTCCGGTTTCCTCCCACAAGCCAAAAGACTTGCAGGTTGATCGGTAAATTGGCCATTATAAATTGTCACTAGTGTAAGTAGGTGGTAGGGAAATATAGGGACTGGTGGGGATGTTTGGTAGGGCTATGGGATTAGTGTAGGATTAGTATAAATGGGTGGTTGATGTTCGGCACAGACTCGGTGGACCGAAGGGCCTGTTTCAGTGCTGTATCTCGAAGCTAATCTAATCAAATCTTATTCATCAGGTTTCGGTGCTTCTAAATCCACTCCTCTCCCACTGCTTCTCTCTTATTCTCCAGGTTTTGCTGTTTTTTAAATCCACTCCTCTCTCACTGCTCCTCTCTTATTCAACAGTTTTCGGTGCTTTTTAAATCCACTCCTCTACCACTCGTCCTCTCTTATTCACTAGGTTTCGCTACTTTTCAATTCCACTCCTCTCCCACTGCTGGGCTCTTATTCACTAGGTTTCGCTACTTTTCAATTCCACTCCTCTCCCACTGCTCCTCTCTTATTCACAGGCTTCGGTACTTTTCAATTCCAATGCTTTCCCACTGCTCCTCTCTTATTCACCGGGTATCGATACTTTTCAATTCCACTCCTCTCAGACTGCTCCACTCTTATTCACCAGGTTTTAATTATTTCTAAATCCACTCCTCTCCCACTGCTCCTCTCTTATTCATCAGGTTTCGGTGCTTCTAAATCCACTCCTCTCCCACTGCTTCTCTCTTATTCTCCAGGTTTAGCTGTTTTTTAAATCCACTCCTCTCCCACTGCTCCTCTCTTATTCACCAGGTTTTGTTGCTTTTTAAATCCACTCCTCTCCCACTGCTCCTCTCTTATTCACCAGGTTTTAGTTATTTCTAAATCCACTCCTCTCCCGCTGCTCCTCTTTTATTCACGAGGCTTTGATGCTTTTTAAATCCACTCCTCTCCCACTGCTCCTCTCTTATTCACCAGGTTTTGGTTCTTTTTAAATCCACTCCTCTCCCTCTGCTCCTCTCTTATTCACCAGGTTTTGGTTCTTTTTAAATCCACTTCTGTCCCACTGCTCCTCTCTTATTCAGCATGTTTTGGTGATTTTTAAATCCACTGCTCTCCCACTGCCACTCTCTTATTCATCAGGTTTCGGTACTTTTCAATTCCACTCCTCTCCCACTGCTCCTCTCTTATTCACCAGGTTTTGTTGCTTTTTAAATCCACTCCTCTTCCACTGCTCCTCTCTTAATCACCTGGTTTCGGTACTATTCAATTCCACTCCCCTCCCACTGCTCCTCTCTCATTCACCAGGTTTTGGTTCTTTTTAAATCCACTCCACTCCCACTGCTCCTCTCTTATTCACCAGGTTTTGGTTCTTTTTAAATCCACTCCTCTCCCACTGCTCCTCTCTTATTCACCAGTTTTCGGTGCTTTTTAAATCCACTCCTCTCCCACTGCTTCTCTCTTATTCTCCAGGTTTTGCTGTTTTTTAAATCCACTCCTCTCCCACTGCTCCTCTCTTATTCTCCAGGTTTTGTTGCTTTTTACATCCACTCCTCTCCCACTGCTCCTCTCTTATTCACCAGGTTTTAGTTATTTCTAAATCCACTCCTCTGCCGCTGCTCCTCTTTTATTCACCAGGCTTTGATGCTTTTTAAATCCACTCCTCTCCCACTGCTCCTCTCTTATTCACCAGGTTTTGTTGCTTTTTAAATCCACTCCTCTCCCACTGCTCCTCTCTTATTCACCTGGTTTCGGGCATTTTAAATCCACTCCACTCCATCTGCTCCTCTCTTTTTCAGCAGGTTTCGTTGCTTTTTAAATCCACTCCTCTCCCACTACTCCTCTCTTATTCAGCAAGTTTTGGTGATTTTTAGTCCACTCCTCTTCCACTGCTCCTCTCTTATTCACCAGGTTTAGGTGCTTCTTTAATCCACCCCCCTAACACTGCTCCTCTCTTCTTCACCAGGTTTTGGTGCTTCTTCAATCCACTCCTCTCCCACTGCTCCTCCCTTATTCACCTGGTTTCGGTGCATTTTAAATCCACTCCTCTCCCACTGCTCCTCTCTTATTCTCCAGGTTTTGGTGCTTCTTTAATCCACTCCTCTCCCACTGCTCCTCTCTTATTCTCCAAGTTTTGGTGCATTTTAAATCCACTCCTCTCCCACTGCTCCTCTCTTATTCACCAGGTTTCGGTACTTTTCAATTCCACTCCACTCCCACTGCTCCTCTCTTATTCACCAGTTTTCGGTGCTTTTTAAATCTACTCCTCTCCCACTCGTCCTCTCTTATTCACTAGGTTTCGCTACTTTTCAATTCCACTCCTCTCCCACTGCTCCTCTCTTATTCACAGGTTTCGGTACTTTTCAATTCCAATGCTTTCCCACTGCTCCTCTCTTATTCACCGGGTATCGATCCTTTTCAATTACACTCCTCTCAGACTGCTCCACTCTTATTCACCAGGTTTTAATGATTTCTAAATCCACTCCTATCCCACTGCTCCTCTCTTATTCACCAGGTTTTGGTTCTTTTTAAATCCACTCCTCTCCCACTGCTCCTCTCTTATTCACCAGTTTTCGGTGCTTTTTAAATCCACTCCTCTCCCACTGCTTCTCTCTTATTCTCCAGGTTTTGCTGTTTTTTAAATCCACTCCTCTCCCACTGCACCTCTCTTATTCTCCAGGTTTTGGTGCTTTTTAAATCCACTCCTCTCCCACTGCTCCTCTCTTATTCACCAGGTTTTGTTGCTTTTTAAATCCACTCCTCTCCCACTGCTCCTCTCTTATTCACCAGGTTTTAGTTATTTCTAAATCCACTCCTCTCCCGCTGCTCCTCTTTTATTCACCAGGCTTTGATGCTTTTTAAATCCACTCCTCTCCCACTGCTCCTCTCTTATTCACCAGGTTTTGTTGCTTTTTAAATCCACTCCTCTCCCACTGCTCCTCTCTTATTCACCAGGTTTTGGTTCTTTTTAAATCCACTCCTCTCCCTCTGCTCCTCTCTTATTAACCAGGTTTTGGTTCTTTTTAAATCCACTTCTGTCCCACTGCTCCTCTCTGATTCAGCATGCTTTGGTGATTTTTAAATCCACTGCTCTCCCACTGCTACTCTCTTATTCACCTGGTTTCGGGCATTTTAAATCCACTCCACTCCATCTGCTCCTCTCTTATTCAGCAGATTTCGTTGCTTTTTCAATCCACTCCTCTCCCACTGCTCCTCTCTTATTCAGCAAGTTTTGGTGATTTTTAGTCCACTCCTCTTCCACTGCTCCTCTCTTATTCAACATTTTTCGGTGCTTCTTTAATCCACCCACCTAACACTGCTCCTCTCTTCTTCACCAGGTTTTGGTGCTTCTTTAATCCACTCCTCTCCCACTGCTCCTCCCTTATTCACCTGGTTTCGGTGCATTTTAAATCCACTCCTCTCCCACTGCTCCTCTCTTATTCTCCAGGTTTTGGTTCTTTTTAAATCCACTTCTGTCCCACTGCTCCTCTCTTATTCAGCATGTTTTGGTGATTTTTAAATCCACTGCTCTCCCACTGTTACTCTCTTATTCACCAGGTTTCGGTACTTTTCAATTCCACTCCTCTCCCACTGCTCCTCTCTTATTCACCAGGTTTTGTTGCTTTTTAAATCCACTCCTCTTCCACTGCTCCTCTCTTATTCACCAGGTTTCGGTACTTTTCAATTCCACTCCTCTCCCACTGCTCCTCTCTAATTCACCAGGTTTTGGTTCTTTTTAAATCCACTCCTCTCCCACTGCTCCTCTCTTATTCACCAGTTTTCGATGCTTTTTAAATCCACTCCTCTCCCACTCGTCCTCTCTTATTCACCAGGTTTCGGTACTTTTCAATTCCACTCCTCTCCCACTGCTCCTCTCTTATTCACCAGGTTTCGGTACTTTTCAATTCCAATGCTCTCCCACTCGTCCTCTCTTATTCACCAGGTTTCGGTACTTTTCAATTCCACTCCTCTCCCACTGCTCCTCTCTTATTCACCAGGTTTCGGTACTTTTCAATTCCAATGCTCTCCCACTCGTCCTCTCTTATTCACCAGGTTTCGGTACTTTTCAATTTCAATGCTCTCCCACTGCTCCACTCTTATTCACCAGGTTTTAATTATTTCTAAATCCACTCCTCTCCCACTGCTCCTCTCTTATTCATCAGGTTGCGGTGCTTCTAAATCCACTCCTCTCCCACTGCTTCTCACTTATTCTCCAGGTTTTGGTGTTTTATAAATCCACTCATCTCCCACTGCTCCTCTCTTATTCACCAGGTGTTGTTGCTTTTTAAATCCACTCCTCTCCCATTGCTCCTCTCTTATTCACCAGGTTTTAGTTATTTCTAAATCCACTCCTCTCCCGCTGCTCCTCTTTTATTCACCAGGCTTTGATGCTTTTTAAATCCACTCCTCTGCCACTGCTCCTCTCTTATTCACCAGGTTTTGTTGCTTTTTAAATCCACTCCTCTCCCACTGCTCCTCTCTTATTCACCAGGTTTTGGTTCTTTTTATTTCCACTCCTCTCCCTCTGCTCCTCTCTTATTCACCAGGTTTTGGTTCTTTTTAAATCCACTTCTGTCCCACTGCTCCTCTCTTATTCAGCATGTTTTGGTGATATTTAAATCCACTCCTCTCCCACTGCTACTCTCTTATTCACCAGGTTTTGGTGCTTTTCAATTCCACTCCTCTCCCACTGCTCCTCTCTTATTCACCAGGTTTTGTTGCTTTTTAAATCCACTCCTCTTCCACTGCTCCTCTCTTATTCACCAGGTTTCGGTACTTTTCAATTCCACTCCTCTCCCACTGCTCCTCTCTCATTCACCAGGTTTTGGTTCTTTTTAAATCCACTCCACTCCCACTGCTCCTCTCTTATTCACCAGGTTTTGGTTCTTTTTAAATCCACTCCTCTCCCACTACTCCTCTCTTATTCACCAGTTTTCGGTGCTTTTTAAATCCACTCCTCTCCCACTGCTCCTCTCTTAATCACTAGGTATCGGTACTTTTCAATTCCACTCCTCTCCCAAGGCTCCTCTCTTATTCACCAGGTTTCGGTACTTTTCAATTCCAATGCTCTCCCACTGCTCCTTTCTTATTCACCAGGTTTTGTTGCTTTTTAAATCCACTCCTCTTCCACTGCTCCTCTCTTATTCACCAGGTTTCGGTACTTTTCAATTCCACTCCTGTCCCACTGCTCCTCTCTCATTCACCAGGTTTTGGTTCTTTTTAAGTCCACTCCTCTCCCACTGCTCCTCTCTTATACATCAGGTTTTAGTTATTTTTAAATCCAGTGCTCTCCCCCTGCTCCTCTCTTATTCACCAGGTTTCGGTGCTTTTTAAATCCACTCCTCTCCCACTGCTCCTCTCTTATTCACCAGGTTTCGGTGCCTTTTAATCCACAACTCTCGCACTGCTCCTCTCTTATTCACCAGGTTTTGGTTCTTTTTAAAGCCACTCCTCTCCCTCTGCTCCTCTCTTATTCACCAGGTTTTGGTTCTTTTTAAATCCACTTCTGTCCCACTGCTCCTCTCTTATTCATCAGGTTTTGGTGCTTTTCAAATCGACTCCTCTCCCACTGCTCCTCTCTTTTTCACCAGGTTTCGGTGCATTTTAAATCCACTCCTCTCCCACTGCTCCTCTCTTATTCAACAGTTTTTGGTGCATTTTAAATCCACTCCTCTCCCGCTGCTCCTCTCTTATTCATCAGGTTTTAGTTATTTTTAAATCCAGTCCTCTCCCACTGCTCCTCTCTTATTCACATGGTTTCGGTGCTTTTTAAATCCACTCCTGTCCCACTGCTCCTCTCTTATTCACCAGGGTTTGGTGCTTTTTAAATCCAGTCCTCTCCCACTGCTCCTCTCTTATTCACCAGGTCTTGGTGCTTTTTAAATCCACTCCTCTCCCACTGCTCCGCTCTTATTCACCATGTTCCGGTGCTTCCAAATCCACTCCTCTCCCACTGCTCCTCTCTTATTCACCAGGTTTTGGTGCTTTTTAAATCCACTCCTCTCCCACTGCTCCTCTCTTATTCACCAGGTTTCGGTGCTTCTAAATCCACTACTCTCCCACTGCTCCTCTCTTATTCACCTGGTTTCGGTGCATTTTAAATCCAATCCTCTCCCACTGCTGCTCTCTTATTCACAAGGTTTTGGTGCATTTTAGATTCGCTCCTCTCCCACTGCTCCTCTCTTTTTCACCAGGTTTTGGTGCTTTTTAAATCCACTCCTCTCCCAGTGCTCCTCACTTATTCATCAGGTTTTAGTTATTTTTAAATCCACTCCTCTCCCACTGCTCCTCTCTTATTCACCAGGTTTCGGTGCTTTTTATATCCACTCCTCTCCCACTGCTCCTCTCTTATTCACCAGGTTTTGGTGCTTTTTAAATCCACTCCTCTCCCACTGCTCCTCTCTTATTCACCACGTTTCGGTGCTTCTAAATCCACTCCTCTCCCACTGCTCCTCACTTATTCATCAGGTTTTAGTTATTTTTAAATCCAGTCCTCTCCCACTGCTCCTCTCTTATTCACCAGGTTTTGGTGCTTTTTAAATCAACTCCTCTCCCACTGCTCCTCTCTTATTCACCTGGTTTTAGTTATATTTAAATCCACTCCTCTCCCACTGTACCTCACTTATTCATCAGGTTTTAGTTATTTTTAAATCCACTCCTCTCCCACTGCTCCTCTCTTATTCTCCAGGTTTTGCTGTTTTTTAAATCCACTCCTCTCTCACTGCTCCTCTCTTATTCAACAGTTTTCGGTGCTTTTTAAATCCACTCCTCTACCACTCGTCCTCTCTTATTCACTAGGTTTCGCTACTTTTCAATTCCACTCCTCTCCCACTGCTGGGCTCTTATTCACTAGGTTTCGCTACTTTTCAATTCCACTCCTCTCCCACTGCTCCTCTCTTATTCACAGGCTTCGGTACTTTTCAATTCCAATGCTTTCCCACTGCTCCTCTCTTATTCACCGGGTATCGATACTTTTCAATTCCAATCCTCTCAGACTGCTCCACTCTTATTCACCAGATTTTAATTATTTCTAAATCCACTCCTCTCCCACTGCTCCTCTCTTATTCATCAGGTTTCGGTGCTTCTAAATCCACTCCTCTCCCACTGCTTCTCTCTTATTCTCCAGGTTTTGCTGTTTTTTAAATCCACTCCTCTCCCACTGCTCCTCTCTTATTCTCCAGGTTTTGGTACTTTTTAAATCCACTCCTCTCCCACTGCTCCTCTCTTATTCACCAGGTTTTGTTGCTTTTTAAATCCACTCCTCTCCCACTGCTCCTCTCTTATTCACCAGGTTTTAGTTATTTCTAAATCCACTCCTCTCCCGCTGCTCCTCTTTTATTCACGAGGCTTTGATGCTTTTTAAATCCACTCCTCTCCCACTGCTCCTCTCTTATTCACCAGGTTTTGGTTCTTTTTAAATCCACTCCTCTCCCTCTGCTCCTCTCTTATTCACCAGGTTTTGGTTCTTTTTAAATCCACTTCTGTCCCACTGCTCCTCTCTTATTCAGCATGTTTTGGTGATTTTTAAATCCACTGCTCTCCCACTGCTACTCTCTTATTCATCAGGTTTCGGTACTTTTCAATTCCACTCCTCTCCCACTGCTCCTCTCTTATTCACCAGGTTTTGTTGCTTTTTAAATCCACTCCTCTTCCACTGCTCCTCTCTTAATCACCTGGTTTCGGTACTATTCAATTCCACTCCCCTCCCACTGCTCCTCTCTCATTCACCAGGTTTTGGTTCTTTTTAAATCCACTCCACTCCCACTGCTCCTCTCTTATTCACCAGGTTTTGGTTCTTTTTAAATCCACTCCTCTCCCACTGCTCCTCTCTTATTCACCAGTTTTCGGTGCTTTTTAAATCCACTCCTCTCCCACTGCTTCTCTCTTATTCTCCAGGTTTTGCTGTTTTTTAAATCCACTCCTCTCCCACTGCTCCTCTCTTATTCTCCAGGTTTTGTTGCTTTTTAAATCCACTCCTCTCCCACTGCTCCTCTCTTATTCACCAGGTTTTAGTTATTTCTAAATCCACTCCTCTGCCGCTGCTCCTCTTTTATTCACCAGGCTTTGATGCTTTTTAAATCCACTCCTCTCCCACTGCTCCTCTCTTATTCACCAGGTTTTGTTGCTTTTTAAATCCACTCCTCTCCCACTGCTCCTCTCTTATTCACCTGGTTTCGGGCATTTTAAATCCACTCCACTCCATCTGCTCCTCTCTTTTTCAGCAGGTTTCGTTGCTTTTTAAATCCACTCCTCTCCCACTACTCCTCTCTTATTCAGCAAGTTTTGGTGATTTTTAGTCCACTCCTCTTCCACTGCTCCTCTCTTATTCACCAGGTTTAGGTGCTTCTTTAATCCACCCCCCTAACACTGCTCCTCTCTTCTTCACCAGGTTTTGGTGCTTCTTCAATCCACTCCTCTCCCACTGCTCCTCCCTTATTCACCTGGTTTCGGTGCATTTTAAATCCACTCCTCTCCCACTGCTCCTCTCTTATTCTCCAGGTTTTGGTGCTTCTTTAATCCACTCCTCTCCCACTGCTCCTCTCTTATTCTCCAAGTTTTGGTGCATTTTAAATCCACTCCTCTCCCACTGCTCCTCTCTTATTCACCAGGTTTCGGTACTTTTCAATTCCACTCCACTCCCACTGCTCCTCTCTTATTCACCAGTTTTCGGTGCTTTTTAAATCTACTCCTCTCCCACTCGTCCTCTCTTATTCACTAGGTTTCGCTACTTTTCAATTCCACTCCTCTCCCACTGCTCCTCTCTTATTCACAGGTTTCGGTACTTTTCAATTCCAATGCTTTCCCACTGCTCCTCTCTTATTCACCGGGTATCGATCCTTTTCAATTACACTCCTCTCAGACTGCTCCACTCTTATTCACCAGGTTTTAATGATTTCTAAATCCACTCCTATCCCACTGCTCCTCTCTTATTCACCAGGTTTTGGTTCTTTTTAAATCCACTCCTCTCCCACTGCTCCTCTCTTATTCACCAGTTTTCGGTGCTTTTTAAATCCACTCCTCTCCCACTGCTTCTCTCTTATTCTCCAGGTTTTGCTGTTTTTTAAATCCACTCCTCTCCCACTGCACCTCTCTTATTCTCCAGGTTTTGGTGCTTTTTAAATCCACTCCTCTCCCACTGCTCCTCTCTTATTCACCAGGTTTTGTTGCTTTTTAAATCCACTCCTCTCCCACTGCTCCTCTCTTATTCACCAGGTTTTAGTTATTTCTAAATCCACTCCTCTCCCGCTGCTCCTCTTTTATTCACCAGGCTTTGATGCTTTTTAAATCCACTCCTCTCCCACTGCTCCTCTCTTATTCACCAGGTTTTGTTGCTTTTTAAATCCACTCCTCTCCCACTGCTCCTCTCTTATTCACCAGGTTTTGGTTCTTTTTAAATCCACTCCTCTCCCTCTGCTCCTCTCTTATTAACCAGGTTTTGGTTCTTTTTAAATCCACTTCTGTCCCACTGCTCCTCTCTGATTCAGCATGCTTTGGTGATTTTTAAATCCACTGCTCTCCCACTGCTACTCTCTTATTCACCTGGTTTCGGGCATTTTAAATCCACTCCACTCCATCTGCTCCTCTCTTATTCAGCAGATTTCGTTGCTTTTTCAATCCACTCCTCTCCCACTGCTCCTCTCTTATTCAGCAAGTTTTGGTGATTTTTAGTCCACTCCTCTTCCACTGCTCCTCTCTTATTCAACATTTTTCGGTGCTTCTTTAATCCACCCACCTAACACTGCTCCTCTCTTCTTCACCAGGTTTTGGTGCTTCTTTAATCCACTCCTCTCCCACTGCTCCTCCCTTATTCACCTGGTTTCGGTGCATTTTAAATCCACTCCTCTCCCACTGCTCCTCTCTTATTCTCCAGGTTTTGGTTCTTTTTAAATCCACTTCTGTCCCACTGCTCCTCTCTTATTCAGCATGTTTTGGTGATTTTTAAATCCACTGCTCTCCCACTGTTACTCTCTTATTCACCAGGTTTCGGTACTTTTCAATTCCACTCCTCTCCCACTGCTCCTCTCTTATTCACCAGGTTTTGTTGCTTTTTAAATCCACTCCTCTTCCACTGCTCCTCTCTTATTCACCAGGTTTCGGTACTTTTCAATTCCACTCCTCTCCCACTGCTCCTCTCTAATTCACCAGGTTTTGGTTCTTTTTAAATCCACTCCTCTCCCACTGCTCCTCTCTTATTCACCAGTTTTCGATGCTTTTTAAATCCACTCCTCTCCCACTCGTCCTCTCTTATTCACCAGGTTTCGGTACTTTTCAATTCCACTCCTCTCCCACTGCTCCTCTCTTATTCACCAGGTTTCGGTACTTTTCAATTCCAATGCTCTCCCACTCGTCCTCTCTTATTCACCAGGTTTCGGTACTTTTCAATTTCAATGCTCTCCCACTGCTCCACTCTTATTCACCAGGTTTTAATTATTTCTAAATCCACTCCTCTCCCACTGCTCCTCTCTTATTCATCAGGTTGCGGTGCTTCTAAATCCACTCCTCTCCCACTGCTTCTCACTTATTCTCCAGGTTTTGGTGTTTTATAAATCCACTCATCTCCCACTGCTCCTCTCTTATTCACCAGGTGTTGTTGCTTTTTAAATCCACTCCTCTCCCATTGCTCCTCTCTTATTCACCAGGTTTTAGTTATTTCTAAATCCACTCCTCTCCCGCTGCTCCTCTTTTATTCACCAGGCTTTGATGCTTTTTAAATCCACTCCTCTGCCACTGCTCCTCTCTTATTCACCAGGTTTTGTTGCTTTTTAAATCCACTCCTCTCCCACTGCTCCTCTCTTATTCACCAGGTTTTGGTTCTTTTTATTTCCACTCCCCTCCCTCTGCTCCTCTCTTATTCACCAGGTTTTGGTTCTTTTTAAATCCACTTCTGTCCCACTGCTCCTCTCTTATTCAGCATGTTTTGGTGATATTTAAATCCACTCCTCTCCCACTGCTACTCTCTTATTCACCAGGTTTTGGTGCTTTTCAATTCCACTCCTCTCCCACTGCTCCTCTCTTATTCACCAGGTTTTGTTGCTTTTTAAATCCACTCCTCTTCCACTGCTCCTCTCTTATTCACCAGGTTTCGGTACTTTTCAATTCCACTCCTCTCCCACTGCTCCTCTCTCATTCACCAGGTTTTGGTTCTTTTTAAATCCACTCCACTCCCACTGCTCCTCTCTTATTCACCAGGTTTTGGTTCTTTTTAAATCCACTCCTCTCCCACTACTCCTCTCTTATTCACCAGTTTTCGGTGCTTTTTAAATCCACTCCTCTCCCACTGCTCCTCTCTTAATCACTAGGTATCGGTACTTTTCAATTCCACTCCTCTCCCAAGGCTCCTCTCTTATTCACCAGGTTTCGGTACTTTTCAATTCCAATGCTCTCCCACTGCTCCTTTCTTATTCACCAGGTTTTGTTGCTTTTTAAATCCACTCCTCTTCCACTGCTCCTCTCTTATTCACCAGGTTTCGGTACTTTTCAATTCCACTCCTGTCCCACTGCTCCTCTCTCATTCACCAGGTTTTGGTTCTTTTTAAATCCACTCCTCTCCCACTGCTCCTCTCTTATACATCAGGTTTTAGTTATTTTTAAATCCAGTGCTCTCCCCCTGCTCCTCTCTTATTCACCAGGTTTCGGTGCTTTTTAAATCCACTCCTCTCCCACTGCTCCTCTCTTATTCACCAGGTTTCGGTGCCTTTTAATCCACAACTCTCGCACTGCTCCTCTCTTATTCACCAGGTTTTGGTTCTTTTTAAATCCACTCCTCTCCCTCTGCTCCTCTCTTATTCACCAGGTTTTGGTTCTTTTTAAATCCACTTCTGTCCCACTGCTCCTCTCTTATTCATCAGGTTTTGGTGCTTTTCAAATCGACTCCTCTCCCACTGCTCCTCTCTTTTTCACCAGGTTTCGGTGCATTTTAAATCCACTCCTCTCCCACTGCTCCTCTCTTATTCAACAGTTTTTGGTGCATTTTAAATCCACTCCTCTCCCGCTGCTCCTCTCTTATTCATCAGGTTTTAGTTATTTTTAAATCCAGTCCTCTCCCACTGCTCCTCTCTTATTCACATGGTTTCGGTGCTTTTTAAATCCACTCCTGTCCCACTGCTCCTCTCTTATTCACCAGGGTTTGGTGCTTTTTAAATCCAGTCCTCTCCCACTGCTCCTCTCTTATTCACCAGGTTTTGGTGCTTTTTAAATCCACTCCTCTCCCACTGCTCCGCTCTTATTCACCATGTTCCGGTGCTTCCAAATCCACTCCTCTCCCACTGCTCCTCTCTTATTCACCAGGTTTTGGTGCTTTTTAAATCCACTCCTCTCCCACTGCTCCTCTCTTATTCACCAGGTTTCGGTGCTTCTAAATCCACTACTCTCCCACTGCTCCTCTCTTATTCACCTGGTTTCGGTGCATTTTAAATCCAATCCTCTCCCACTGCTGCTCTCTTATTCACAAGGTTTTGGTGCATTTTAGATTCGCTCCTCTCCCACTGCTCCTCTCTTTTTCACCAGGTTTTGGTGCTTTTTAAATCCACTCCTCTCCCAGTGCTCCTCACTTATTCATCAGGTTTTAGTTATTTTTAAATCCACTCCTCTCCCACTGCTCCTCTCTTATTCACCAGGTTTCGGTGCTTTTTATATCCACTCCTCTCCCACTGCTCCTCTCTTATTCACCAGGTTTTGGTGCTTTTTAAATCCACTCCTCTCCCACTGCTCCTCTCTTATTCACCACGTTTCGGTGCTTCTAAATCCACTCCTCTCCCACTGCTCCTCACTTATTCATCAGGTTTTAGTTATTTTTAAATCCAGTCCTCTCCCACTGCTCCTCTCTTATTCACCAGGTTTTGGTGCTTTTTAAATCAACTCCTCTCCCACTGCTCCTCTCTTATTCACCTGGTTTTAGTTATATTTAAATCCACTCCTCTCCCACTGTACCTCACTTATTCATCAGGTTTTAGTTATTTTTAAATCCACTCCTCTCCCACTGCTCCTCTCTTATTCACCAGGTTTTGGTGCTTTTTAAATCCACTCCTCTCCCACTGCTCCTCTCTTATTCACCAGGTTTTGGTGCTTTTTAAATCCACTCCTCTCCCGCTGCTCCTCTCTTATTCACCAGGTTTTAGTTATTTTTAAATCCAGTCCTCTCCCACTGCTCCTCTCTTATTCACCAGGTTTTGGTGCTTTTTAAATCCACTCCTCTCCCACTGCTCCTCTCTTATTCACCTGGTTTTAGTTATATTTAAATCCACTCCTCTCCCACTGCTCCTCACTTATTCATCAGGTTTTAGTTATTTTTAAATCCAATCCTCTCCCACTGCTCCTCTCTTATTCACCAGGTTTTGGTGCATTTTAGATTCACTCCTCTCCCACTGCTCCTCTCTTTTTCACCAGGTTTTGGTGCTTTTTAAATCCACTCCTCTCCCACTGCTCCTCTCTTATTCACCAGGTTTTGGTGCTTTTTAAATCCACTCCTCTCCCACTGCTCCTCACTTATTCATCAGGTTTTAGTTATTTTTAAATCCAGTCCTCTCCCACTGCTCCTCTCTTATTCACCTGGTTTCGGTGCTTTTTAAATCCAATCCTCTCCCACTGCTGCTCTCTTATTCACAAGGTTTTGGTGCATTTTAGATTCACTCCTCTCCCACTGCTCCTCTTTTATTCACCAGGCTTTGATGCTTTTTAAATCCACTCCTCTCCCACTGTTCCTCTCTTATTCACCAGGTTTTGTTGCTTTTTAAATCCACTCCTCTCCCACTGCTCCTCTCTTATTCACCAGGTTTTGGCTCTTTTTAAATCCACTCCTCTCCCTCTGCTCCTCTCTTATTCACCAGGTTTTCGTTCTTTTTAAATCCACTTCTGTCCCACTGCTCCTCTCTTTTTCATCAGGTTTTGGTGCTTTTCAAATCGACTCCTCTCCCACTGCTCCTCTCTTTTTCACCATGTTTCGGTGCATTTTAAATCCACTCCTCTCCCACTGCTCCGCTCTTATTCACCTGGTTTCGGTGCTTCCAAATCCACTCCTCTCCCACTGCTCCTCTCTTATTCATCAGGTTTTGGTGCTTTTTAAATTCACTCCTCTCCCTCTGCTCCTCTCTTATTCACCAGGTTTTCGTTCTTTTTAAATCCACTTCTGTCCCACTGCTCCTCTCTTATTCATCAGGTTTTGGTGCTTTTCAAATCGACTCCTCTCCCACTGCTCCTCTCTTTTTCACCATGTTTCGGTGCATTTTAAATCCACTCCTCTCCCACTGCTCCGCTCTTATTCACCTGGTTTCGGTGCATCCAAATCCACTCCTCTCCCACTGCTCCTCTCTTATTCACCAGGTTTCGGTGCTTTTTAAATCCACTCCTCTCCCACTGCTCCTCTCTTATTCACCAAGTTTTAGTTAATTTTAAATCCAGTCCTCTCCCACTGCTGCTCTCTTATTCACCAGGTTTCGGTGCTTTTTAATCCACAACTCTCGCACTGCTCCTCTCTTATTCACCAGGTATTTGTTCATTTTAAATCCACTCCTCTCCCTCTGCTCCTCTCTTATTCACCAGGTTTTGGTTCTTTTTAAATCCACTTCTGTCCCACTGCTCCTCTCTTATTCATCAGGTTTTGGTGCTTTTCAAATCGACTCCTCTCCCACTGCTCCTCTCTTTTTCACCAGGTTTCGGTGCATTTTAAATCCACTCCTCTCCCACTGCTCCTCTCTTATTCAACAGTTTTTGGTGCATTTTAAATCCACTCCTCTCCCGCTGCTCCTCTCTTATTCACCAGGGTTTGGTGCTTTTTAAATCCACTCCTCTCCCACTGCTCCTCTCTTATTCATCAGGTTTTAGTTATTTTTAAATCCAGTCCTCTCCCACTGCTCCTCTCTTATTCACCAGGTTTCGGTGCTTTTTAAATCCACTCCTCTCCCATTGCTCCTCTCTTATTCACCTGGTTACGGTGCTTTTTAATTCCACTCCTGTCCCACTGCTCCTCTCTTATTCACCAGGTTTTAGTTATTTCTAAATCCAGTCCTCTCCCACTGCTCCACTCATATTCTCCAGGTTTTAGTTCTTTTTATATCCACTCCTCTCCGCCTGATCCTCGGCAATTAAGCAGGTTTTGGTGCTTTTTAAGTCCACTTCTCTCCCTTTTGACCTCTCTTATTCACCAGGTTTTAGTTCTTTTTAAATCCACTCCTCTTCCGCTGCTCTCTCTTGTTCACCAGGTTTTAGTAATGTTTAAATCCACTCCTCTCCCACTGCTCCTCTCTTATTCACCAGATATTGGTGCTTTTTAAATCCACTCCTCTCCTCCTGCTCCTCTCTTATTCACCAGATATTGGTGCTTTTTAAATCCACTCCTCTCCCACTGCTCCACTCTTACTCACCGGATTTTGGTGCTTTTTAAATCCACTCCTCTCCCACTGCTCCTCTCTTTTTCAGCAGGTTTTGGTACTTTTTAAGACCACTTCTCTCCCCTTTGTCCTCTCTTATTCACCAGGTTTTAGTAATGTTTAAATCCACTCCTCTCCCACTGCTCCTCTCTTATTCACCAGGTTTCGGTGCTTTTTAAATCCACTCCTCTCCCACTGCTCCTCTCTTATTCATCAGGTTTCGGTGCATCTAAATCCACTCCTCTCCCACTGCTCCTCTCTTATTCATCAGGTTTTGGTGCTTTTTAAATCGACTCCTCTCCCACTGCTCCTCTCTTTTTCACCAGGTTTCGGTGCATTTTAAATCCACTTCTCTCCCACTGCTCCGCTCTTATTCACCATGTACCGGTGCTTCCAAATCCACTCCTCTCCCACTGCTCCTCTCTTATTCACCAGGTTTTGTTGCTTTTTAAATCCACTCCTCTCCCACTGCTCCTCTCTTATTCACCAAGTTTTAGTTAATTTTAAATCCAGTCCTCTCCCACTGCTCCTCTCTTATTCACCAGGTTTCGGTGCTTTTTAATCCACAACTCTCGCACTGCTCCTCTCTTATTCTCCAGGTTTTAGTTCTTTTTAAATCCGCTCCTCTCCCACTGCTCCTCTCTTATTCAACAGTTTTTGGTGCATTTTAAATCCACTCCTCTCCCGCTGCTCCTCTCTTATTCACCAGGTTTTGGTGCTTTTTAAATCTACTCCTCTCCCACTGCTCCTCTCTTATTCACCTGGTTTCTGTGCTTTTTAAATCCACTGCTCTCCCACTGCTCCTCTCTTATTCACCAGGTTTTAGTTATTTCTAAATCCAGTCCTCTCCCACTGCTCCTCTCTTATTCACCAGGTTTTAGTTATTTCTAAATCCAGTCCTCTCCCACTGCTCCACTCATATTTTCCAGGTGTTAGTTCTTTTTATATCCACTCCTCTCCCCCTGATCCTCTCCAATTAAGCAGGTTTTGGTGCTTTTTCAGTCCACTTCTCTCCCTTTTGACCTCTCTTATTCACCAGGTTTTAGTTATTTTTAAATCCACTCCTCTTCCGCTGCTCTCTCTTGTTCACCAGGTTTTAGTAATGTTTAAATCCACTCCTCTCCCACTGCTCCTCTCTTATTCACCAGATATTGGTGCTTATTAAATCCACTCCTCTCCCCCTGCTCCTCGCTTATTCACCAGGTTTTGTTGCTTTTTAAATCCACTCCTCTCCCACTGCTCCACTCTTACTCACCGGATTTTGGTGCTTTTTAAATCCACTCCTCTCCCACTGCTCCTCTCTTATTCAGCAGGTTTTGGTACTTTTTAAGACCACTTCTCTCCCTTTTGTCCTCTCTTATTCACCAGGTTTTAGTAATGTTTAAATCCACTCCTCTCCCACTGCTCCTCTCTTATTCATCAGGTTTTGGTGCTTTTTAAATCGACTCCTCTCCCACTGCTCCTCTCTTTTTCACCAGGTTTCGGTGCATTTTAAATCCACTCCTCTCCCACTGCTCCGCTCTTATTCACCATGTTCCGGTGCTTCCAAATCCACTCCTCTCCCACTGCTCCTCTCTTATTCACCAGGTTTTGTTGCTTTTTAAATCCACTCCTCTCCCACTGCTCCTCTCTTATTCACCAGGTTTTAGTTCTTTGTAAATCCACTCCTCTCCCACTGCTCCTCTCTTATTCACCAGGTTTCAGTGCTTTTTAAATCCACTACTCTCCCACTGCTCCTCTCTTATTCAACAGGTTTTAGTTCTATTAAAATCCACTCCTCTCCCACTGCTCCTCTCTTATTCACCAGGTTTCGGTGCATTTTAAATCCGCTCCTCTCCCACTGCTCCGCTCTTATTCACCATGTTCCGGTGCTTCCAAATCCACTCCTCTCCCACTGCTCCTCTCTTATTCACCAGGTTTTGGTGCTTTTTAAATCCACTCCTCTCCCACTGCTCCTCTCTTATTCACCAGGTTTCGGTGCTTCTAAATCCACTACTCTCCCACTGCTCCTCTCTTATTCACCCGGTTTCGGTGCATTTTAAATCCAATCCTCTCCCACTGCTGCTCTCTTATTCACCAGGCTTTGGTGCTTTTTAAATCCACTCCTCTCCCACTGCTCCTCTCTTATTCACCAGGTTTTGGTGCTTTTTAAATCCACTCCTCTCCCACTGCTCCTCTCTTATTCATCAGGTTTTAGTTATTTTTAAATCCAGTCCTCTCCCACTGCTCCTCTCTTATTCACCTGGTTTCGGTGCTTTTTAATTCCACTCCTGTCCCACTGCTCCTCTCTTATTCACCAGGTTTTAGTTATTTCTAAATCCAGTCCTCTCCCACTGCTCCTCTCTTATTCACCAGGTTTTAGTTATTTCTAAATCCAGTCCTCTCCCACTGCTCCACTCATATTCTCCAGGTTTTAGTTCTTTTTATATCCACTCCTCTCCCCCTGATCCTCGGCAATTAAGCAGTTTTTGGTGCTTTTTAAGTCCACTTCTCTCCCTTTTGACCTCTCTTATTCACCAGGTTTTAGTTCTTTTTAAATCCACTCCTCTTCCGCTGCTCTCTCTTGTTCACCAGGTTTTAGTAATGTTTAAATCCACTCCTCTCCCCCTGCTCCTCTCTTATTCACCAGATATTGGTGCTTTTTAAATCCACTCCTCTCCCACTGCTCCACTCTTACTCACCGGATTTTGGTGCTTTTTAAATCCACTCCTCTCCCACTGCTCCTCTCTTTTTCAGCAGGTTTTGGTACTTTTTAAGACCACTTCTCTCCCTTTTGTCCTCTCTTATTCACCAGGTTTTAGTAATGTTTAAATCCACTCCTCTCCCACTGCTCCTCTCTTATTCATCAGGTTTCGGTGCATCTAAATCCACTCCTCTCCCACTGCTCCTCTCTTATTCATCAGGTTTTGGTGCTTTTCAAATCGACTCCTCTCCCACTGCTCCGTTCTTATTCACCATGTACCGGTGCTTCCAAATCCACTCCTCTCCCACTGCTCCTCTCTTATTCACCAGGTTTTATTGCTTTTTAAATCCACTCCTCTCCCACTGCTCCTCTCTTATTCACCAAGTTTTAGTTAATTTTAAATCCAGTCCTCTCCCACTGCTCCTCTCTTATTCACCAGGTTTCGGTGCTTTTTAATCCACAACTCTCGCACTGCTCCTCTCTTATTCTCCAGGTTTTAGTTCTTTTTAAATCCGCTCCTCTCCCACTGCTCCTCTCTTATTCAACAGTTTTTGGTACATTTTAAATCCACTCCTCTCCCACTGATCCTCTCTTATTCTCCAGGTTTCGGTGCTTTTTAAATCCACTCCTCTCCCACTGCTCCTCTCTTATTCAACAGTTTTTGGTGCATTTTAAATCCACTCCTCTCCCACTGCTCCTCTCTTATTCACCAGGTTTTAGTTATTTCAAAATCCAGTCCTCTCCCACTGCTCCTCTCTTATTCAACAGTTTTTGGTGCATTTTAAATCCACTCCTCTCCCACTGATCCTCTCTTATTCACCAGGATTCGGTGCTTTTTAAATCCACTCCTCTCCCACTGATCCTCTCTTATTCACCAGGTTTCGGTGCTTTTTAAATCCACTCCTCTCCCACTGCTCCTCTCTTATTCAACAGTTTTTGGTGCATTTTAATTCCACTCCTCTCCCACTGCTCCTCTCTTATTCAACAGTTTTTGGTGCATTTTAAATCCAGTCCTCTCCCACTGCTCCACTCTTATTCACCTTGTTTCGGTGCATGTTAAATCCACTGCTCTCCCACTGCTCCTCTCTTATTCACCAAGTTTTAGTTAATTTTAAATCCAGTCCTCTCCCACTGCTCCTCTCTTATTCACCAGGTTTCGGTGCTTTTTAATCCACAACTCTCGCACTGCTCCTCTCTTATTCTCCAGGTTTTAGTTCTTTTTAAATCCGCTCCTCTGCCACTGCTCCTCTCTTATTCAACAGTTTTTGGTGCATTTTAAATCCACTCCTCTCCCACTGCTCCGCTCTTATTCACCAGGTTTTGGTGCTTTTAAAATCCACTCCTCTCCCACTGCTCCTCTCTTATTCAACAGTTTTTGGTGCATTTTAAATCCACTCCTCTCCCACTGCTCCTCTCTTATTCAACAGTTTTTGGTGCATTTTAAATCCACTCCTCTCCCACTGCTCCGCTCTTATTCACCAGGTTTTGGTGCTTTTAAAATCCACTCCTCTCCCACTGCTCCTCTCTTATTCAACAGTTTTTGGTGCATTTTAAATCCACTCCTCTCCCACTGCTCCTCTCTTATTCAACAGTTTTTGGTGCATTTTAAATCCACTCCTCTCCCACTGCTCCTCTCTTATTCACCAGATATTGGTGCTTTTTAAATCCACTCCTCTCCCCCTGCTCCTCGCTTATTCACCAGGTTTTGTTGCTTTTTAAATCCACTCCTCTCCCACTGCTCCTCTCTTATTCACCAGGTTTCGGTGCTTTTTAATCCACAACTCTCGCACTGCTCCTCTCTTATTCTCCAGGTTTTAGTTCTTTTTAAATCCGCTCCTCTCCCACTGCTCCTCTCTTATTCAACAGTTTTTGGTGCATTTTAAATCCACTCCTCTGCCACTGCTCCTCTCTTATTCACCAGGTTTTGTTGCTTTTTAAATCCACTCCTCTCCCACTGCTCCACTCTTACTCACCGGATTTTGGTGCTTTTTAAATCCACTCCTCTCCCACTGCTCCTCTCTTATTCAGCAGGTTTTGGTACTTTTTAAGACCACTTCTCTCCCTTATGTCCTCTCTTATTCACCAGGTTTAGTAATGTTTAAATCCACTCCTCTCCCACAGCTCCTCTCTTATTCATCAGGTTTCGGTGCATCTAAATCCACTCCTCTCCCACTGCTCCTCTCTTATTCATCAGGTTTTGGTGCTTTTTAAATCGACTCCTCTCCCACTGCTCCTCTCTTTTTCAGCAGGTTTTGGTACTTTTTAAGACCACTTCTCTCCCTTTTGTCCTCTCTTATTCACCAGGTTTTAGTAATGTTTAAATCCACTCCTCTCCCACAGCTCCTCTCTTATTCATCAGGTTTCGGTGCATCTAAATCCACTCCTCTCCCACTGCTCCTCTCTTATTCATCAGGTTTTGGTGCTTTTCAAATCGACTCCTCTCCCACTGCTCCTCTCTTATTCATCATTTTTCGGTGCATCTAAATCCACTCCTCTCCCACTGCTCCTCTCTTTTTCACCAGGTTTCGGTGCATTTTAAATCCACTCCTCTCCCACTGCTCCACTCTTATTCACCATGTTCCGGTGCTTCCAAATCCACTCCTCTCCCACTGCTCCTCTCTTATTCACCAGGTTTTGTTGCTTTTTAAATCCACTCCTCTCCCACTGCTCCTCTCTTATTCACCAGGTTTTAGTTCTTTGTAAATCCACTCCTCTCCCACTGCTCCTCTCTTATTCACCAGGTTTCAGTGCTTTTTAAATCCACTACTCTCCCACTGCTCCTCTCTTATTCAACAGGTTTTAGTTCTATTAAAATCCACTCCTCTCCCACTGCTCCTCTCTTATTCACCAGGTTTCGGTGCATTTTAAATCCACTCCTCTCCCACTGCTCCTCTCTTATTCAACAGTTTTTGGTGCATTTTAATTCCACTCCTCTCCCACTGCTCCTCTCTTATTCAACAGTTTTTGGTGCATTTTAAATCCACTCCTCTCCCACTGCTCCTCTCTTATTCACCTTGTTTCGGTGCATTTTAAATCCACTGCTCTCCCACTGCTCCTCTCTTATTCACCAAGTTTTAGTTAATTTTAAATCCAGTCCTCTCCCACTGCTCCTCTCTTATTCACCAGGTTTCGGTGCTTTTTAATCCACAACTCTCGCACTGCTCCTCTCTTATTCTCCAGGTTTTAGTTCTTTTTAAATCAGCTCCTCTCCCACTGCTCCTCTCTTATTCAACAGTTTTTGGTGCATTTTAAATCCACTCCTCTCCCACTGCTCCGCTCTTATTCACCAGGTTTTGGTGCTTTTAAAATCCACTCCTCTCCCACTGCTCCTCTCTTATTCAACAGTTTTTGGTGCATTTTAAATCCACTCCTCTCCCACTGCTCCTCTCTTATTCAACAGTTTTTGGTGCATTTTAAATCCACTCCTCTCCCACTGCTCCGCTCTTATTCACCAGGTTTTGGTGCTTTTAAAATCCACTCCTCTCCCACTGCTCCTCTCTTATTCAACAGTTTTTGGTGCATTTTAAATCCACTCCTCTCCCACTGCTCCTCTCTTATTCAACAGTTTTTGGTGCATTTTAAATCCACTCCTCTCCCACTGCTCCTCTCTTATTCACCAGATATTGGTGCTTTTTAAATCCACTCCTCTCCCCCTGCTCCTCGCTTATTCACCAGGTTTTGTTGCTTTTTAAATCCACTCCTCTCCCACTGCTCCTCTCTTATTCACCAGGTTTCGGTGCTTTTTAATCCACAACTCTCGCACTGCTCCTCTCTTATTCTCCAGGTTTTAGTTCTTTTTAAATCCGCTCCTCTCCCACTGCTCCTCTCTTATTCAACAGTTTTTGGTGCATTTTAAATCCACTCCTCTCCCACTGCTCCTCTCTTATTCACCAGGTTTTGTTGCTTTTTAAATCCACTCCTCTCCCACTGCTCCACTCTTACTCACCGGATTTTGGTGCTTTTTAAATCCACTCCTCTCCCACTGCTCCTCTCTTATTCAGCAGGTTTTGGTACTTTTTAAGACCACTTCTCTCCCTTCTGTCCTCTCTTATTCATCAGGTTTCGGTGCATCTAAATCCACTCCTCTCCCACTGCTCCTCTCTTATTCATCAGGTTTTGGTGCTTTTTAAATCGACTCCTCTCCCACTGCTCCTCTCTTTTTCAGCAGGTTTTGGTACTTTTTAAGACCACTTCTCTCCCTTTTGTCCTCTCTTATTCACCAGGTTTTAGTAATGTTTAAATCCACTCCTCTCCCACAGCTCCTCTCTTATTCATCAGGTTTCGGTGCATCTAAATCCACTCCTCTCCCACTGCTCCTCTCTTATTCATCAGGTTTTGGTGCTTTTTAAATCGACTCCTCTCCCACTGCTCCTCTCTTATTCATCAGGTTTCGGTGCATCTAAATCCACTCCTCTCCCACTGCTCCTCTCTTTTTCACCAGGTTTCGGTGCATTTTAAATCCACACCTCTCCCACTGCTCCACTCTTATTCACCATGTTCCGGTGCTTCCAAATCCACTCCTCTCCCACTGCTCCTCTCTTATTCACCAGGTTTTGTTGCTTTTTAAATCCACTCCTCTCCCACTGCTCCTCTCTTATTCACCAGGTTTTAGTTCTTTGTAAATCCACTCCTCTCCCACTGCTCCTCTCTTATTCACCAGGTTTCAGTGCTTTTTAAATCCACTACTCTCCCACTGCTCCTCTCTTATTCAACAGGTTTTAGTTCTATTAAAATCCACTCCTCTCCCACTGCTCCTCTCTTATTCGCCAGGTTTCGGTGCATTTTAAATCCGCTCCTCTCCCACTGCTCCGCTCTTATTCACCATGTTCCGGTGCTTCCAAATCCACTCCTCTCCCACTGCTGCTCTCTTATTCACCAGGTTTTGGTGCTTTTTAAATCCACTCCTCTCCCACTGCTCCTCTCTTATTCATCAGGTTTTAGTTATTTTTAAATCCAGTCCTCTCCCACTGCTCCTCTCTTATTCATCAGGTTTTGGTGCTTTTTAAATCGACTCCTCTCCCACTGCTCCTCTCTTATTCATCAGGTTTCGGTGCATCTAAATCCACTCCTCTCCCACTGCTCCTCTCTTTTTCACCAGGTTTCGGTGCATTTTAAATCCACTCCTCTCCCACTGCTCCACTCTTATTCACCATGTTCCGGTGCTTCCAAATCCACTCCTCTCCCACTGCTCCTCTCTTATTCACCAGGTTTTGTTGCTTTTTAAATCCACTCCTCTCCCACTGCTCCTCTCTTATTCACCAGGTTTTAGTTCTTTGTAAATCCACTCCTCTCCCACTGCTCCTCTCTTATTCACCAGGTTTCAGTGCTTTTTAAATCCACTACTCTCCCACTGCTCCTCTCTTATTCAACAGGTTTTAGTTCTATTAAAATCCACTCCTCTCCCACTGCTCCTCTCTTATTCACCAGGTTTCGGTGCATTTTAAATCCGCTCCTCTCCCACTGCTCCGCTCTTATTCACCATGCTCCGGTGCTTCCAAATCCACTCCTCTCCCACTGCTGCTCTCTTATTCACCAGGTTTTGGTGCTTTTTAAATCCACTCCTCTCCCACTGCTCCTCTCTTATTCAACAGTTTTTGGTGCATTTTAAATCCACTCCTCTCCCGCTGCTCCTCTCTTATTCACCAGGTTTTGGTGCTTTTTAAATCCACTCCTCTCCCACTGCTCCTCTCTTATTCACCAGGTTTTAGTTCTTTGTAAATCCACTCCTCTCCCACTGCTCCTCTCTTATTCACCAGGTTTCGGTGCATTTTAAATCCGCTCCTCTCCCACTGCTCCGCTCTTATTCACCATGTTCCGGTGCTTCCAAATCCACTCCTCTCCCACTGCTGCTCTCTTATTCACCAGGTTTTGGTGCTTTTTAAATCCACTCCTCTCCCACTGCTCCTCTCTTATTCAACAGTTTTTGGTGCATTTTAAATCCACTCCTCTCCCGCTGCTCCTCTCTTATTCACCAGGTTTTGGTGCTTTTTAAATCCACTCCTCTCCCACTGCTCCTCTCTTATTCTCCAGGTTTTAGTTATTTTTAAATCCAGTCCTCTCCCACTGCTCCTCTCTTATTCACCTGGTTTCGGTGCTTTTTAAATCCACTCCTCTCCCACTGCTCCTCTCTTATTCACCAGGTTTTAGTTATTTCTAAATCCAGTCCTCTCCCACTGCTCCTCTCTTATTCACCAGGTTTTAGTTATTTCTAAATCCAGTCCTCTCCCACTGCTCCACTCATATTCACCAGGTTTTAGTTCTTTTTATATCCACTCCTCTCCCCCTGATCCTCTCCAATTAAGCAGGTTTTGGTGCTTTTTCAGTCCACTTCTCTCCCTTTTGTCCTCTCTTATTCACCAGGTTTTAGTAATGTTTAAATCCACTCCTCTCCCACTGCTCCTCTCTTATACATCAGGTTTCGGTGCATCTAAATCCACTCCTCTCCCACTGCTCCTCTCTTATTCATCAGGTTTCGGTGCATCTAAATCCACTCCTCTCCCACTGCTCCTCTCTTATTCTCCAGGTTTTGGTGCTTTTTAAATCCACTCCTCTCCCACTGCTCCTCTCTTATTCATCAGGTTTTGGTGCTTTTTAAATCGACTCCTCTCCCACTGCTCCTCTCTTTTTCACCAGGTTTCGGTGCATTTTAAATCCACTCCTCTCCCACTGCTCCGCTCTTATTCACCATGTACCGGTGCTTCCAAATCCACTCCTCTCCCACTGCTCCTCTCTTATTCACCAGGTTTTGTTGCTTTTTAAATCCACTCCTCTCCCACTGCTCCTCTCTTATTCACCAAGTTTTAGTTAATTTTAAATCCACTCCTCTCCCACTGCTCCTCTCTTATTCACCAGGTTTCGGTGCTTTTTAATCCACAACTCTCGCACTGCTCCTCTCTTATTCTCCAGGTTTTAGTTCTTTTTAAATCCACTCCTCTCCCACTGCTCCTCTCTTATTCACCAGGTTTTGGTGCATTTTAAATCCACTCCTCTCCCGCTGCTCCTCTCTTATTCACCTGGTTTCGGTGCTTTTTAAATCCACTCCTGTCCCACTGCTCCTCTCTTATTCACCAGGTTTTAGTTATTTCTAAATCCTGTCCTCTCCCACTGCTCCACTCATATTCTCCATGTTTTAGTTCTTTTTATATCCACTCCTCTCCCCCTGATCCTCTCCAATTAAGCAGGTTTTGGTGCTTTTTAAGTCCACTTCTCTCCCTTTTGACCTCTCTTATTCACCAGGTTTTTGTTATTTTTAAATCCACTCCTCTTCCGCTGCTCTCTCTTGTTCACCAGGTTTTAGTAATGTTTAATTCCACTCCTCTCCCACTGCTCCTCTCTTATTCACCAGATATTGGTGCTTTTTAAATCCATTCCTCTCCCCCTGCTCCTCGCTTATTCACCAGATATTGGTGCATTTTATATCCACTCCTCTCCCACAGCTCCACTCTTACTCACCGGATTTTGGTGCTTTTTAAATCCACTCCTCTCCCCCTGCTCCTCGCTTATTCACCAGGTTTTGTTGCTTTTTAAATCCACTCCTCTCCCACTGCTCCTCTCTTATTCAGCAGGTTTTGGTACTTTTTAAGACCACTTCTCTCCCTTTTGTCCTCTCTTATTCACCAGGTTTTAGTAATGTTTAAATCCACTCCTCTCCCACTGCTCCTCTCTTATTCATCAGGTTTCGGTGCATCTAAATCCACTCCTCTCCCACTGCTCCTCTCTTATTCATCAGGTTTTGGTGCTTTTTAAATCGACTCCTCTCCCACTGCTCCTCTCTTTTTCACCAGGTTTCGGTGCATTTTAAATCCACTCCTCTCCCACTGCTCCGCTCTTATTCACCATGTTCCGGTGCTTCCAAATCCACTCCTCTCCCACTGCTCCACTCTTATTCACCAGGTTTTGTTGCTTTTTAAATCCACTCCTCTCCCACTGCTCCTCTCTTATTCACCAGGTTTTAGTTCTTTGTAAATCCACTCCTCTCCCACTGCTCCTCTCTTATTCACCAGGTTTCAGTGCTTTTTAAATCCACTACTCTCCCACTGCTCCTCTCTTATTCAACAGGTTTTAGTTCTATTAAAATCCACTCCTCTCCCACTGCTCCTCTCTTATTCACCAGGTTTCGGTGCATTTTAAATCCGCTCCTCTCCCACTGCTCCGCTCTTATTCACCAGGTTTTGGTGCATTTTAAATCCGCTCCTCTCCCACTGCTCCTCTCTTATTCACCAGGTTTCAGTGCTTTTTAAATCCACTACTCTCCCACTGCTCCTCTCTTATTCAACAGGTTTTAGTTCTATTAAAATCCACTCCTCTCCCACTGCTCCTCTCTTATTCACCAGGTTTCGGTGCATTTTAAATCCACTCCTCTCCCACTGCTCCGCTCTTATTCACCATGTTCCGGTGCTTCCAAATCCACTCCTCTCCCACTGCTCCTCTCTTATTCACCAGGTTTTGGTGCTTTTTAAATCCACTCCTCTCCCACTGCTCCTCTCTTATTCACCAGGTTTCGGTGCTTCTAAATCCACTCCTCTCCCACTGCTCCTCTCTTATTCACCCGGTTTCTTTGCATTTTAAATCCAATCCTCGCCCACTGCTGCTCTCTTATTCACAAGGTTTTGGTGCGTTTTAGATTCACTCCTCTCCCACTGCTCCTCTCTTATTCACCAGGTTTTGTTGCTTTTTGAATCCACTCCTCTCCCGCTGCTCCTCTCTTATTCACCAGGTTTTGGTGCTTTTTGAATCCACTCCTCTCCCGCTGCTCCTCTCTTATTTACCAGGTTTTGGTGCTTTTTGAATCCACTCCTCTCCCACTGCTCCTCTCTTATTCACCTGGTTTTGGTTCTTTTTAAATCCACTCCTCTCCCTCTGCTCCTCTCTTATTCACCAGGTTTTGGTTCTTTTTAAATCCACTCCTCTCCCACTGCTCCTCTCTTATTCACCAGGTTTTGGTGCTTTTTAAATCCACTCCTCTCCCTCTGCTCCTCTCTTATTCACCAGGTTTTGATTCTTTTTAAATCCACTCCTCTCCCACTGCTCCTCTCTTATTCACCAGGTTTTGGTGCTTTTTAAATCCACTCCTCTCCCACTGCTCCTCTCTTATTCACCAGGTTTTGGTGCTTTTTAAATCCACTCCTCTCCCACTGCTCCTCTCTTATTCACCAGGTTTTGGTTCTATTTAAATCCACTCCTCTCCCTCTGCTGCTCTCTTATTCACAAGGTTTTGGTGCATTTTAGATTCACTCCTCTCCCACTGCTCCTCTTTTATTCACCAGGCTTTGATGCTTTTTAAATCCACTCCTCTCCAACTGTTCCTCTCTTATTCACCAGGTTTTGTTGCTTTTTAAATCCACTCCTCTCCCACTGCTCCTCTCTTATTCACCAGGTTTTGTTGCTTTTTAAATCCACTCCTCTCCCACTGCTCCTCTCTCATTCACCAGGTTTTGGTTCTTTTTAAATCCACTCCTCTCCCACTGCTCCTCTCTTATTCACCAGGTTTTGGTTCTTTTTAAATCCACTCCTCTCCCTCTGCTCCTCTCTTATTCACTAGGTTTTGGTTCTTTTTAAATCCACTTCTGTCCCACTGCTCCTCTCTTATTCATCAGGTTTTGGTGCTTTTCAAATCGACTCCTCTCGCACTGCTCCTCTCTTTTTCACCAGGTTTCGGTGAATTTTAAATCCACTCCTCTCCCACTGCTCCGCTCTTATTCACCATGTTCCGGTGCTTCCAAATCCACTCCTCTCCCACTGCTCCTCTCTTATTCATCAGGTTTTGGTGCTTTTTAAATCCACTCCTCTCCCACTGCTCCTCTCTTATACATCAGGTTTTAGTTATTTTTAAATCCAGTGCTCTCCCACTGCTCCTCTCTTATTCACCAGGTTTCGGTGCTTTTTAATCCACAACTCTCGCACTGCTCCTCTCTTATTCACCAGGTTTTGGTTCTTTTTAAATCCACTCCTCTCCCTCTGCTCCTCTCTTATTCACCAGGTTTTGGTTCTTTTTAAATCCACTTCTGTCCCACTGCTCCTCTCTTATTCACCAGGTTTTAGTTATTTCTAAATCCAGTCCTCTCCCAGTGCTCCACTCATATTCTCCAGGTTTTAGTTCTTTTTATATCCACTCCTCTCCCCCTGATCCTCGGCAATTAAGCAGGTTTTGGTGCTTTTTAAGTCCACTTCTCTCCCTTTTGACCTCTCTTATTCACCAGGTTTTAGTTCTTTTTAAATCCACTCCTCTTCCGCTGCTCTTTCTTGTTCACCAGGTTTTAGTAATGTTTAAATCCACTCCTCTCCCACTGCTCCTCTCTTATTCACCAGATATTGGTGCTTTTTAAATCCACTCCTCTCCCCCTACTCCTCTCTTATTCACCAGATATTGGTGCTTTTTAAATCCACTCCTCTCCCACTGCTCCACTCTTACTCACCGGATTTTGGTGCTTTTTAAATCCACTCCTCTCCCACTGCTCCACTCTTTTTCACCAGATATTGGTGCTTTTTAAATCCACTCCTCTCCCCCTGCTCCTCTCTTATTCACCAGATATTGGTGCTTTTTAAATCCACTCCTCTCCCACTGCTCCACTCTTACTCACCGGATTTTGGTGCTTTTTAAATCCACTCCTCTCCCGCTGCTCCTCTCTTTTTCAGCAGGTTTTGGTACTTTTTAAGACCACTTCTCTCCCTTTTGTCCTCTCTTATTCACCAGGTTTTAGTAATGTTTAAATCCACTCCTCTCCCACTGCTCCTCTCTTATTCATCAGGTTTCGGTGCATCTAAATCCACTCCTCTCCCACTGCTCCTCGCTTATTCATCAGGTTTTGGTGCATCTAAATCCACTCCTCTCCCGCTGCTCCTCTCTTATTCATCAGGTTTCGGTGCATCTAAATCCACTCCTCTCCCACTGCTCCTCTCTTATTCATCAGGTTTCGGTGCATCTAAATCCACTCCTCTCCCACTGCTCCTCGCTTATTCATCAGGTTTCGGTGCATCTAAATCCACTCCTCTCCCGCTGCTCCTCTCTTATTCATCAGGTTTTGGTGCTTTTTAAATCCACTCCTCTCCCACTGCTCCTCTCTTATTCATCAGGTTTTGGTGCTTTTTAAATCGACTCCTCTCCCACTGCTCCTCTCTAATTCATCAGGTTTTAGTTAATTTTAAATCCACTCCTCTCCCACTGCTCCTCTGTTATTCAACAGTTTTTGGTGCATTTTAAATCCACTCCTCTCCCGCTGCTCCTCTCTTATTGACCAAGTGTTAGTTAATTTTAAATCCACTCCTCTCCCGCTGCTCCTCTCTTATTGACCAAGTTTTAGTTAATTTTAAATCCACTCCTCTCCCGCTGCTCCTCTCTTATTCACCAGGTTTTAGTCATTTTTAAATCCACTCCTCTCCCGCTGCTCCTCTCTTATTCAACAGTTTTTGGTGCATTTTAAATCCACTCCTCTCCCGCTGCTCCTCTCTTATTGACCAAGTTTTAGTTAATTTTAAATCCACTCTTCTCCCACTGCTCCTCTCTTATTCATCAGGTTTTAGTCATTTTTAAATCCACTCCTCTCCCGCTGCTCCTCTCTTATTGACCAAGTTTTAGTTAATTTTAAATCCAATCCTCTCCCGCTGCTCCTCTCTTATTGACCAAGTTTTAGTTAATTTTAAATCCACTCCTCTCCCGCTGCTCCTCTCTTATTCACCAGGTTTTAGTCATTTTTAAATCCACTCCTCTCCCGCTGCTCCTCTCTTATTCAACAGTTTTTGGTGCATTTTAAATCCACTCCTCTCCCGCTGCTCCTCTCTTATTGAGCAAGTTTTAGTTAATTTTAAATCCACTCCTCTCCCACTGCTCCTCTCTTATTCACCAGATATTGGTGCTTTTTAAATCCACTCCTCTCCCCCTGCTCCTCGCTTATTCACCAGGTTTTGTTGCTTTTTAAATCCACTCCTCTCCCACTGCTCCTCTCTTATTCACCAGATATTGGTGCTTTTTAAATCCACTCCTCTCCCCCTGCTCCTCGCTTATTCACCAGGTTTTGTTGCTTTTTAAATCCACTCCTCTCCCACTGCTCCACTCTTACTCACCGGATTTTGGTGCTTTTTAAATCCACTCCTCTCCCACTGCTCCTCTCTTATTCAGCAGGTTTTGGTACTTTTTAAGACCACTTCTCTCCCTTTTGTCCTCTCTTATTCACCAGGTTTTAGTAATGTTTAAATCCACTCCTCTCCCACTGCTCCTCTCTTATTCATCAGGTTTTGGTGCTTTTTAAATCGACTCCTCTCCCACTGCTCCTCTCTTTTTCACCAGGTTTCGGTGCCTTTTAAATCCACTCCTCTCCCACTGCTCCGCTCTTATTCACCATGTTCCGGTGCTTCCAAATCCACTCCTCTCCCACTGCTCCTCTCTTATTCACCAGGTTTTGTTGCTTTTTAAATCCACTCCTCTCCCACTGCTCCTCTCTTATTCACCAGGTTTTAGTTCTTTGTAAATCCACTCCTCTCCCACTGCTCCTCTCTTATTCACCAGGTTTCAGTGCTTTTTAAATCCACTACTCTCCCACTGCTCCTCTCTTATTCAACAGGTTTTAGTTCTATTAAAATCCACTCCTCTCCCACTGCTCCTCTCTTATTCACCAGGTTTCGGTGCATTTTAAATCCGCTCCTCTCCCACTGCTCCGCTCTTATTCACCATGTTCCGGTGCTTCCAAATCCACTCCTCTCCCACTGCTCCTCTCTTATTCACCAGGTTTTGGTGCTTTTTAAATCCACTCCTCTCCCACTGCTCCTCTCTTATTCACCAGGTTTCGGTGCTTCTAAATCCACTACTCTCCCACTGCTCCTCTCTTATTCACCCGGTTTCGGTGCATTTTAAATCCAATCCTCTCCCACTGCTGCTCTCTTATTCACAAGGTTTTGGTGCGTTTTAGATTCACTCCTCTCCCACTGCTCCTCTCTTATTCACCAGGTTTTAGTTATTTTTAAATCCAGTCCTCTCCCACTACTCCTCTCTTATTCACCAGGTTTCGGTGCTTTTTAAATCCACTCCTCTCCCACTGCTCCTCTCCTATTCACCTGGTTTCGGTGCTTTTTAAATCCACTCCTGTCCCACTGCTCCTCTCTTATTCACCATGTTTTAGTTATTTCTAAATCCAGTCCTCTCCCACTGCTCCTCTCTTATTCACCAGGTTTTAGTTATTTCTAAATCCACTCCTCTCCCGCTGCTCCTCTTTTATTCACCAGGCTTTGATGCTTTTTAAATCCACTCCTCTCCCACTGCTCCTCTCTTATTCACCAGGTTTTGTTGCTTTTTAAATCCACTCCTCTCCCACTGCTCCTCTCTTATTCACCAGGTTTTGGTTCTTTTTAAATCCACTCCTCTCCCTCTGCTCCTCTCTTATTCACCAGGTTTTGGTTCTTTTTAAATCCACCTCTGTCCCAATGCTCCTCTCTTATTCATCAGGTTTTGGTGCTTTTTAAATCGACTCCTCTCCCACTGCTCCTCTCTTTTTCACCAGGTTTCGGTGCATTTTAAATCCACTCCTCTCCCACTGCTCCTCTCTTATTCACCAGGTTTTGGTTCTTTTTAAATCCACTCCTCTCCCTCTGCTCCTCTCTTATTCACCAGGTTTTGGTTCTTTTTAAATCGACTCCTCTCCCACTGCTCCTCTCTTTTTCACCAGGTTACGGTGCATTTTAAATCCACTCCTCGCCCACTGTTCCGCCCTTATTCACCATGTTCCGGTGCTTCCAAATCCACTTCTGTCCCACTGCTCCTCTCTTATTCATCAGGTTTTGGTGCTTTTTAAATCCACTCCTCTCCCACTGCTCCTCTCTTATTCACCAGGTTTCGGTGCTTTTTCAATCCACTCCTCTCCCACTGCTCCTCTCTTATTCACCAGGTTTTAGTTAATTTTAAATCCAGTCCTCTCCCACTGCTCCTCTCTTATTCACCAGGTTTCGGTTCTTTTTAAATCCACTTCTGTCCCAATGCTCCTCTCTTATTCATCAGGTTTTGGTGCTTTTTAAATCCACTCCTCTTCCGCTGCTCTCTCTTGTTCACCAGGTTTTAGTAATGTTTAAATCCACTCCTCTCCCACTGCTCCTCTCTTATTCACCAGATATTGGTGCTTTTTAAATCCACTCCTCTCCCCCTGCTCCTCTCTTATTCACCATGTTTTGTTGCTTTTTAAATCCACTCCTCTCCCCCTGCTCCTCTCTTACTCACCGGATTTTGGTGCTTTTTAAATCCACTCCTCTCCCCCTGCTCCTCTCTTATTCACCAGGTTTTGTTGCTTTTTAAATCCACTCCTCTCCCACTGCTCCTCTCTTATTCACCAGATATTGGTGCTTTTTAAATCCACTCCTCTCCCCCTGCTCCTCTCTTATTCACCAGGTTTTGTTGCTTTTTAAATCCACTCCTCTCCCACTGCTCCTCTCTTATTCACCAGGTTTTGTTGCTTTTTAAATCCACTCCTCACCCACTGCTCCTCTCTTATTCACCAGATATTGGTGCTTTTTAAATCCACTCCTCTCCCCCTGCTCCTCTCTTATTCACCAGGTTTTGTTGCTTTTTAAATCCACTCCTCTCCCACTGCTCCTCTCTTACTCACCGGATTTTGGTGCTTTTTAAATCCACTCCTCTCCCACTGCTCCACTCTTATTCACCAGATATTGGTGCTTTTTAAATCCACTCCTCTCCCCCTGCTCCTCTCTTACTCACCGGATTTTGGTGCTTTTTAAATCCACTCCTCTCCCCCTGCTCCTCTCTTATTCACCAGGTTTTGTTGCTTTTTAAATCCACTCCTCTCCCACTGCTCCTCTCTTATTCACCAGATATTGGTGCTTTTTAAATCCACTCCTCTCCCCCTGCTCCTCTCTTATTCACCAGGTTTTGTTGCTTTTTAAATCCACTCCTCTCCCACTGCTCCTCTCTTATTCACCAGGTTTTGTTGCTTTTTAAATCCACTCCTCACCCACTGCTCCTCTCTTATTCACCAGATATTGGTGCTTTTTAAATCCACTCCTCTCCCCCTGCTCCTCTCTTATTCACCAGGTTTTGTTGCTTTTTAAATCCACTCCTCTCCCACTGCTCCTCTCTTACTCACCGGATTTTGGTGCTTTTTAAATCCACTCCTCTCCCACTGCTCCACTCTTATTCACCAGATATTGGTGCTTTTTAAATCCACTCCTCTCCCCCTGCTCCTCTCTTATTCACCAGATATTGGTGCTTTTTAAATCCACTCCTCTCCCACTGCTCCTCTCTTTTTCACCAGGTTTCGGTGCATTTTAAATCCACTCCTCTCCCACTGTTCCGCTCTTATTCACCATGTTCCGGTGCTTCCAAATCCACTTCTGTCCCACTGCTCCTCTCTTATTCATCAGGTTTTGGTGCTTTTTAAATCCACTCCTCTCCCACTGCTCCTCTCTTATTCACCAGGTTTCGGTGCTTTTTAAATCCACTCCTGTCCCACTGCTCCTCTCTTATTCACCAAGTTTTAGTTAATTTTAAATCCAGTCCTCTCCCACTGCTCCTCTCTTATTCACCAGGTTTCGGTGCTTTTTAATCCACAACTCTCGCACTGCTCCTCTCTTATTCTCCAGGTTTTAGTTCTTTTTAAATCCGCTCCTCTCCCACTGCTCCTCTCTTATTCAACAGTTTTTGGTGCATTTTAAATCCACTCCTCTCCCACTGCTCCTCTCTTATTCACCAGGTTTTAGTTATTTCTAAATCCAGTCCTCTCCCACTGCTCCACTCATATTCTCCAGGTTTTAGTTCTTTTTATATCCACTCCTCTCCCCCTGATCCTCTCCAATTAAGCAGGTTTTGGTGCTTTTTCAGTCCACTTCTCTCCCTTTTGACCTCTCTTATTCACCAGGTTTCGGTGCTTTTTAAATCCACTCCTCTTCCGCTGCTCTCTCTTGTTCACCAGGTTTTAGTAATGTTTAAATCCACTCCTCTCCCACTGCTCCTCTCTTATTCACCAGATATTGGTGCTTTTTAAATCCACTCCTCTCCCACAGCTCCACTCTTATTCACCAGGTTTTGGTGCTTTTTAAATCCACTCCTCTCCCCCTGCTCCTCTCTTATTCACCAGGTTTTGGTGCTTTTTAAATCCACTCCTCTCCCCCTGCTCCTCTCTTATTCACCAGGTTTTGTTGCTTTTTAAATCCACTCCTCTCCCCCTGCTCCTCTCTTATTCACCAGATATTGGTGCTTTTTAATTCCACTCCTCTCCCCCTGCTCCTCTCTTATTCACCAGGTTTTGTTGCTTTTTAAATCCACTCCTCTCCCACTGCTCCTCTCTTATTCACCAGATATTGGTGCATTTTAAATCCACTCCTGTCCCCCTGCTCCTCTCTTATTCACCAGGTTTTGTTGCTTTTTAAATCCACTCCTCTCCCACTGCTCCTCTCTTATTCACCAGGTTTTGTTGCTTTTTAAATCCACTCCTCTCCCACTGCTCCTCTCTTATTCACCAGATATTGGTGCTTTTTAAATCCACTCCTCTCCCCCTGCTCCTCTCTTATTCACCAGGTTTTGTTGCTTTTTAAATCCACTCCTCTCCCACTGCTCCTCTCTTATTCACCAGATATTGGTGCTTTTTAAATCCACACCTCTCCCCCTGCTCCTCTCTTATTCATCAGGTTTCGGTGCATCTAAATCCACTCCTCTCCCACTGCTCCTCTCTTATTCATCAGGTTTCGGTGCATCTAAATCCACTCCTCTCCCACTGCTCCTCTCTTATTCATCAGGTTTCGGTGCATCTAAATCGACTCCTCTCCCACTGCTCCTCTCTTATTCACCAGGTTTTGTTGCTTTTTAAATCCACTCCTCTCCCACTGCTCCTCTCTTATTCACCAGATATTGGTGCTTTTTAAATCCACTCCTCTCCCCCTGCTCCTCTCTTATTCACCAGGTTTTGTTGCTTTTTAAATCCACTCCTCTCCCACTGCTCCTCTCTTATTCACCAGATATTGGTGCTTTTTAAATCCACTCCTCTCCCCCTGCTCCTCTCTTATTCATCAGGTTTCGGTGCATCTAAATCCACTCCTCTCCCACTGCTCCTCTCTTATTCATCAGGTTTCGGTGCATCTAAATCCACTCCTCTCCCACTGCTCCTCTCTTATTCATCAGGTTTCGGTGCATCTAAATCGACTCCTCTCCCACTGCTCCTCTCTTATTCATCAGGTTTTGGTGCTTTTTAAATCGACTCCTCTCCCACTGCTCCGCTCTTATTTACCATGTTCCTGTGCTTCCAAATCCACTCCTCTCCCACTGCTCCTCTCTTATTCACCAGGTTTTGTTGCTTTTTAAATCCACTCCTCTCCCACTGCTCCTCTCTTATTCACCAGGTTTTAGTTCTTTTTAAATCCACTCCTCTCCCACTGCTCCTCTCTTATTCACCAGGTTTTAGTTCTTTTTAAATCCACTCCTCTCCCACTGCTCCTCTCTTATTCACCAGGTTTTAGTTCTTTTTAAATCCACTCCTCTCCCACTGCTCCTCTCTTATTCACCAGGTTTTAGTTCTTTTTAAATCCACTCCTCACCCACTGCTCCTCTCTTATTCACCAGGTTTTAGTTCTTTTCAATTCCACTCCTCTCCCACTGCTCCTCTCTTATTCACCAGGTTTTAGTTCTTTTTAAATCCACTCCTCTCCCACTGCTCCTCTCTTATTCACCAGGTTTTAGTTCTTTTCAATTCCACTCCTCTCCCACTGCTCCTCTCTTATTCACCAGGTTTTAGTTCTTTTTAAATCCACTCCTCTCCCACCGCTCCTCTCTTATTCACCAGGTTTTAGTTCTTTTTAAATCCACTCCTCACCCACTGCTCCTCTCTTATTCACCAGGTTTTAGTTCTTTTCAATTCCACTCGTCTCCCACTGCTCCTCCCTTATTCACCAGGTTTTAGTTCTTTTTAAATCCACTCCTCTCCCACTGCTACTCTCTTATTCACCAGGTTTTGTTGCTTTTTAAATCCACTCCTCTCCCACTGCTCCTCTCTTATTCACCAGGTTTTGTTGCTTTTTAAATCCACTCCTCTCCCACTGCTCCTCTCTTATTCACCAGGTTTTAGTTCTTTTCAATTCCACTCCTCTCCCACTGCTCCTCTCTTATTCACCAGGTTTTAGTTCTTTTTAAATCCACACCTCTCCCACTGCTCCTCTCTTATTCACCAGGCTTTAGTTCTTTTTAAATCCACTCCTCTCCCACTGCTACTCTCTTATTCACCAGGTTTTGTTGCTTTTTAAATCCACTCCTCTCCCACTGCTCCTCTCTTATTCACCAGGTTTTAGTTCTTTTTAAATCCACTCCTCACCCACTGCTCCTCTCTTATTCACCAGGTTTTAATTCTTTTTAAATCCACTCCTCTCCCACTGCTCCTCTCTTATTCACCAGGTTTTGGTGCTTTTTATATCCACTCCTCTCCCACTGCTCCTCTCTTATTCACCAGATTTTAGTTCTTTTTATATCCACTCCTATCCCACTGCTCCTCTCTTATTCACCATGTTTCAGTGCTTTTAAGATCCACTCCTCTCCCACTGCTCCACTCTTACTCACCGGATTTTGGTGCTTTTTAAATCCACTCCTCTCCCGCTGCTCCTCTCTTTTTCAGCAGGTTTTGGTACTTTTTAAGACCACTTCTCTCCCTTTTGTCCTCTCTTATTCACCAGGTTTTAGTAATGTTTAAATCCACTCCTCTCCCACTGCTCCTCTCTTATTCATCAGGTTTCGGTGCATCTAAATCCACTCCTCTCCCACTGCTCCTCGCTTATTCATCAGGTTTTGGTGCATCTAAATCCACTCCTCTCCCGCTGCTCCTCTCTTATTCATCAGGTTTCGGTGCATCAAAATCCACTCCTCTCCCACTGCTCCTCTCTTATTCATCAGGTTTCGGTGCATCTAAATCCACTCCTCTCCCACTGCTCCTCGCTTATTCATCAGTTTTCGGTGCATCTAAATCCACTCCTCTCCCGCTGCTCCTCTCTTATTCATCAGGTTTTGGTGCTTTTTAAATCCACTCCTCTCCCACTGCTCCTCTCTTATTCATCAGGTTTTGGTGCTTTTTAAATCGACTCCTCTCCCACTGCTCCTCTCTTTTTCACCAGGTTCCGGTGCTTCCAAATCCACTCCTCTCCCGCTGCTCCTCTCTTATTCATCAGGTTTTAGTTCTTTTTAAATCCAGTCCTCTCCCACTGCTCCTCTCTTATTCACCTGGTTTCGGTGCTTTTTAAATCCACTCCTCTCCCACTGCTCCTCTCTTATTGACCAAGTTTTAGTTAATTTTAAATCCAGTCCTCTCCCACTGCTCCTCTCTTATTCACCTGGTTTCGGTGCTTTTTAAATCCACTCCTCTCCCACTGCTCCTCTCTTATTGACCAAGTTTTAGTTAATTTTAAATCCACTCCTCTCCCACTGCTCCTCTCTAATTCATCAGGTTTTAGTTAATTTTAAATCCACTCCTCTCCCACTGCTCCTCTCTAATTCATCTGGTTTTAGTTAATTTTAAATCCACTCCTCTCCCACTGCTCCTCTCTTATTCAACAGTTTTTGGTGCATTTTAAATCCACTCCTCTCCCGCTGCTCCTCTCTTATTGACCAAGTTTTAGTTAATTTTAAATCCACTCCTCTCCCGCTGCTCCTCTCTTATTGACCAAGTTTTAGTTAATTTTAAATCCACTCCTCTCCCGCTGCTCCTCTCTTATTCACCAGGTTTTAGTCATTTTTAAATCCACTCCTCTCCCGCTGCTCCTCTCTTATTCAACAGTTTTTGGTGCATTTTAAATCCACTCCTCTCCCGCTGCTCCTCTCTTATTGACCAAGTTTTAGTTAATTTTAAATCCACTCCTCTCCCACTGCTCCTCTCTTATTCATCAGGTTTTAGTCATTTTTAAATCCACTCCTCTCCCGCTGCTCCTCTCTTATTGACCAAGTTTTAGTTAATTTTAAATCCACTCCTCTCCCGCTGCTCCTCTCTTATTGACCAAGTTTTAGTTAATTTTAAATCCACTCCTCTCCCGCTGCTCCTCTCTTATTCACCAGGTTTTAGTCATTTTTAAATCCACTCCTCTCCCGCTGCTCCTCTCTTATTCAACAGTTTTTGGTGCATTTTAAATCCACTCCTCTCCCGCTGCTCCTCTCTTATTGACCAAGTTTTAGTTAATTTTAAATCCACTCCTCTCCCACTGCTCCTCTCTTATTCACCAGATATTGGTGCTTTTTAAATCCACTCATCTCCCCCTGCTCCTCGCTTATTCACCAGGTTTTGTTGCTTTTTAAATCCACTCCTCTCCCACTGCTCCTCTCTTATTCACCAAATATTGGTGCTTTTTAAATCCACTCCTCTCCCACTGCTCCGCTCTTATTCACCATGTTCCGGTGCTTCCAAATCCACTCCTCTCCCACTGCTCCTCTCTTATTCACCAGGTTTTGTTGCTTTTTAAATCCACTCCTCTCCCACTGCTCCTCTCTTATTCACCAGGTTTTAGTTCTTTGTAAATCCACTCCTCTCCCACTGCTCCTCTCTTATTCACCAGGTTTCAGTGCTTTTTAAATCCACTACTCTCCCACTGCTCCTCTCTTATTCAACAGGTTTTAGTTCTATTAAAATCCACTCCTCTCCCACTGCTCCTCTCTTATTCACCAGGTTTCGGTGCATTTTAAATCCGCTCCTCTCCCACTGCTCCGCTCTTATTCACCATGTTCCGGTGCTTCCAAATCCACTCCTCTCCCACTGCTCCTCTCTTATTCACCAGGTTTTGGTGCTTTTTAAATCCACTCCTCTCCCACTGCTCCTCTCTTATTCACCAGGTTTCGGTGCTTCTAAATCCACTACTCTCCCACTGCTCCTCTCTTATTCACCCGGTTTCGGTGCATTTTAAATCCAATCCTCTCCCACTGCTGCTCTCTTATTCACAAGGTTTTGGTGCGTTTTAGATTCACTCCTCTCCCACTGCTCCTCTCTTATTCACCAGGTTTTAGTTATTTTTAAATCCAGTCCTCTCCCACTACTCCTCTCTTATTCACCAGGTTTCGGTGCTTTTTAAATCCACTCCTCTCCCACTGCTCCTCTCCTATTCACCTGGTTTCGGTGCTTTTTAAATCCACTCCTGTCCCACTGCTCCTCTCTTATTCACCATGTTTTAGTTATTTCTAAATCCAGTCCTCTCCCACTGCTCCTCTCTTATTCACCAGGTTTTAGTTATTTCTAAATCCACTCCTCTCCCGCTGCTCCTCTTTTATTCACCAGGCTTTGATGCTTTTTAAATCCACTCCTCTCCCACTGCTCCTCTCTTATTCACCAGGTTTTGTTGCTTTTTAAATCCACTCCTCTCCCACTGCTCCTCTCTTATTCACCAGGTTTTGGTTCTTTTTAAATCCACTCCTCTCCCTCTGCTCCTCTCTTATTCACCAGGTTTTGGTTCTTTTTAAATCCACTTCTGTCCCAATGCTCCTCTCTTATTCATCAGGTTTTGGTGCTTTTTAAATCGACTCCTCTCCCACTGCTTCTCTCTTTTTCACCAGGTTTCGGTGCATTTTAAATCCACTCCTCTCCCACTGTTCCGCTCTTATTCACCATGTTCCGGTGCTTCCAAATCCACTTCTGTCCCACTGCTCCTCTCTTATTCATCAGGTTTTGGTGCTTTTTAAATCCACTCCTCTCCCACTGCTCCTCTCTTATTCACCAGGTTTCGGTGCTTTTTAAATCCACTCCTCTCCCACTGCTCCTCTCTAATTCACCAGGTTTTAGTTAATTTTAAATCCAGTCCTCTCCCACTGCTCCTCTCTTATTCACCAGGTTTCGGTTCTTTTTAAATCCACTTCTGTCCCAATGCTCCTCTCTTATTCATCAGATTTTGGTGCTTTTTAAATCCACTCCTCTTCCGCTGCTCTCTCTTGTTCACCAGGTTTTAGTAATGTTTAAATCCACTCCTCTCCCACTGCTCCTCTCTTATTCACCAGATATTGGTGCTTTTTAAATCCACTCCTCTCCCCCTGCTCCTCTCTTATTCACCAGGTTTTGTTGCTTTTTAAATCCACTCCTCTCCCCCTGCTCCTCTCTTACTCAGCGGATTTTGGTGCTTTTTAAATCCACTCCTCTCCCCCTGCTCCTCTCTTATTCACCAGGTTTTGTTGCTTTTTAAATCCACTCCTCTCCCACTGCTCCTCTCTTATTCACCAGATATTGGTGCTTTTTAAATCCACTCCTCTCCCCCTGCTCCTCTCTTATTCACCAGGTTTTGTTGCTTTTTAAATCCACTCCTCTCCCACTGCTCCTCTCTTATTCACCAGGTTTTGTTGCTTTTTAAATCCACTCCTCTCCCACTGCTCCTCTCTTATTCACCAGATATTGGTGCTTTTTAAATCCACTCCTCTCCCCCTGCTCCTCTCTTATTCACCAGGTTTTGTTGCTTTTTAAATCCACTCCTCTCCCACTGCTCCTCTCTTACTCACCGGATTTTGGTGCTTTTTAAATCCACTCCTCTCCCACTGCTCCACTCTTATTCACCAGATATTGGTGCTTTTTAAATCCACTCCTCTCCCCCTGCTCCTCTCTTATTCACCAGATATTGGTGCTTTTTAAATCCACTCCTCTCCCACTGCTCCTCTCTTTTTCACCAGGTTTCGGTGCATTTTAAATCCACTCCTCTCCCACTGTTCCGCTCTTATTCACCATGTTCCGGTGCTTCCAAATCCACTTCTGTCCCACTGCTCCTCTCTTATTCATCAGGTTTTGGTGCTTTTTAAATCCACTCCTCTCCCACTGCTCCTCTCTTATTCACCAGGTTTCGGTGCTTTTTAAATCCACTCCTCTCCCACTGCTCCTCTCTTATTCACCAAGTTTTAGTTAATTTTAAATCCAGTCCTCTCCCACTGCTCCTCTCTTATTCACCAGGTTTCGGTGCTTTTTAATCCACAACTCTCGCACTGCTCCTCTCTTATTCTCCAGGTTTTAGTTCTTTTTAAATCCGCTCCTCTCCCACTGCTCCTCTCTTATTCAACAGTTTTTGGTGCATTTTAAATCCACTCCTCTCCCACTGCTCCTCTCTTATTCACCAGGTTTTAGTTATTTCTAAATCCAGTCCTCTCCCACTGCTCCACTCATATTCTCCAGGTTTTAGTTCTTTTTATATCCACTCCTCTCCCCCTGATCCTCTCCAATTAAGCAGGTTTTGGTGCTTTTTCAGTCCACTTCTCTCCCTTTTGACCTCTCTTATTCACCAGGTTTCGGTGCTTTTTAAATCCACTCCTCTTCCGCTGCTCTCTCTTGTTCACCAGGTTTTAGTAATGTTTAAATCCACTCCTCTCCCACTGCTCCTCTCTTATTCACCAGATATTGGTGCTTTTTAAATCCACTCCTCTCCCACAGCTCCACTCTTATTCACCAGGTTTTGGTGCTTTTTAAATCCACTCCTCTCCCCCTGATCCTCTCTTATTCACCAGGTTTTGGTGCTTTTTAAATCCACTCCTCTCCCCCTGCTCCTCTCTTATTCACCAGGTTTTGTTGCTTTTTAAATCCACTCCTCTCCCCCTGCTCCTCTCTTATTCACCAGATATTGGTGCTTTTTAATTCCACTCCTCTCCCCCTGCTCCTCTCTTATTCACCAGGTTTTGTTGCTTTTTAAATCCACTTCTCTCCCACTGCTCCTCTCTTATTCACCAGGTTTTGTTGCTTTTTAAATCCACTCCTCTCCCACTGCTCCTCTCTTATTCACCAGATATTGGTGCTTTTTAAATCCACTCCTCTCCCCCTGCTCCTCTCTTATTCACCAGGTTTTGTTGCTTTTTAAATCCACTCCTCTCCCACTGCTCCTCTCTTATTCACCAGATATTGGTGCTTTTTTAATCCACTCCTCTCCCCCTGCTCCTCTCTTATTCATCAGGTTTCGGTGCATCTAAATCCACTCCTCTCCCACTGCTCCTCTCTTATTCATCAGGTTTCGGTGCATCTAAATCCACTCCTCTCCCACTGCTCCTCTCTTATTCATCAGGTTTCGGTGCATCTAAATCGACTCCTCTCCCACTGCTCCTCTCTTATTCACCAGGTTTTGTTGCTTTTTAAATCCACTCCTCTCCCACTGCTCCTCTCTTATTCACCAGATATTGGTGCTTTTTAAATCCACTCCTCTCCCCCTGCTCCTCTCTTATTCACCAGGTTTTGTTGCTTTTTAAATCCACTCCACTCCCACTGCTCCTCTCTTATTCACCAGATATTGGTGCTTTTTAAATCCACTCCTCTCCCCCTGCTCCTCTCTTATTCATCAGGTTTCGGTGCATCTAAATCCACTCCTCTCCCACTGCTCCTCTCTTATTCATCAGGTTTCGGTGCATCTAAATCCACTCCTCTCCCACTGCTCCTCTCTTATTCATCAGGTTTCGGTGCATCTAAATCGACTCCTCTCCCACTGCTCCTCTCTTATTCATCAGGTTTTGGTGCTTTTTAAATCGACTCCTCTCCCACTGCTCCGCTCTTATTCACCATGTTCCTGTGCTTCCAAATCCACTCCTCTCCCACTGCTCCTCTCTTATTCACCAGGTTTTGTTGCTTTTTAAATCCACTCCTCTCCCACTGCTCCTCTCTTATTCACCAGGTTTTAGTTCTTTTTAAATCCACTCCTCTCCCACTGCTCCTCTCTTATTCACCAGGTTTTAGTTCTTTTTAAATCCACTCCTCTCCCACTGCTCCTCTCTTATTCACCAGGTTTTAGTTCTTTTTAAATCCACTCCTCTCCCACTGCTCCTCTCTTATTCACCAGGTTTTAGTTCTTTTTAAATCCACTCCTCTCCCACTGCTCCTCTCTTATTCACCAGGTTTTAGTTCTTTTTAAATCCACTCCTCTCCCACTGCTCCTCTCTTATTCACCAGGTTTTAGTTCTTTTTAAATCCACTCCTCTCCCACTGCTCCTCTCTTATTCACCAGGTTTTAGTTCTTTTTAAATCCACTCCTCTCCCACTGCTCCTCTCTTATTCACCAGGTTTTAGTTCTTTTTAAATCCACTCCTCACCCACTGCTCCTCTCTTATTCACCAGGTTTTGTTGCTTTTTAAATCCACTCCTCTCCCACTGCTCCTCTCTTATTCACCAGGTTTTAGTTCTATTTAAATCCACTCCTCTCCCACTGCTCCTCTCTTATTCACCAGGTTTTAGTTCTTTTTAAATCCACTCCTCTCCCACCGCTCCTCTCTTATTCACCAGGTTTTAGTTCTTTTTAAATCCACTCCTCAGCCACTGCTCCTCTCTTATTCACCAGGTTTTAGTTCTTTTCAATTCCACTCCTCTCCCACTGCTCCACTCTTATTCACCAGGTTTTAGTTCTTTTTAAATCCACTCCTCTCCCACTGCTACTCTCTTATTCACCAGGTTTTGTTGCTTTTTAAATCCACTCCTCTCCCACTGCTCCTCTCTTATTCACCAGGTTTTGTTGCTTTTTAAATCCACTCCTCTCCCACTGCTCCTCTCTTATTCACCAGGTTTTAGTTCTTTTCAATTCCACTCCTCTCCCACTGCTCCTCTCTTATTCACCAGGTTTTAGTTCTTTTTAAATCCACTCCTCTCCCACTGCTCCTCTCTTATTCACCAGGTTTTAATTCTTTTTAAATCCACTCCTCTCCCACTGCTACTCTCTTATTCACCAGGTTTTGTTGCTTTTTAAATCCACTCCTCTCCCACTGCTCCTCTCTTATTCACCAGGTTTTAGTTCTTTTTAAATCCACTCCTCACCCACTGCTCCTCTCTTATTCACCAGGTTTTAATTCTTTTTAAATCCACTCCTCTCCCACTGCTCCTCTCTTATTCACCAGGTTTTGGTGCTTTTTAAATCCACTCCTCTCCCACTGCTCCTCTCTTATTCACCAGATTTTAGTTCTTTTTATATCCACTCCTATCCCACTGCTCCTCTCTTATTCACCATGTTTCAGTGCTTTTAAGATCCACTCCTCTCCCGCTGCTCCTCTCTTATTCACCAGGTTTCGGTGCTTTTTATATCCACTCCTCTCCCGCTGCTACTCTCTTATTCACCATGTTTTGGAGCTTTTTAAATCCATTCCGCTCCCACTGCTCCTCTCTTATTTGCCTGGTTTCGGTACTTTTTAGTTTCACTCCTCTCCCACCGCTCCTCTCTTATGCACCAGATGTTGGTGCTTTTTAAATCCACTCCTCTCCCACTGCTCCTCGTAGGTCGTGCCTCACAAACCTTATTGAGTTTTTCGAGAATGTGACTAAACAGGTGGATGCGGGTAAAGCTGTGGATGTGGTGTATATGGATTTCAGTAAGGCGTTTGATAAGGTTCCCCACGGTAGGCTATTGCAGAAAATACGGAAGTAAGGGTTTGACGGTGATTTTGACCTTTGGATCAGAAATTGGCTAGCTGAAAGAAGACAGAGGGTGGTGGTTGATGGCAAATGTTCATCCTGGAGGTTAGTTACCAGTGGTGTACCGCAAGGCTCTGTTTTGGGGCCACTGCTGTTTGTCATTTTTATTAATGACCTGGATGAGGGTGTAGAAGGGTGAGTTAGTAAATTTGTGGATGACACGAAGGTCGGTGGAGTTGTGGATAGTGCCGAAGGATGTTGTAGGGTACAGAGGGTCATAGATAGGCTGCAGAGCTGGTCTGAGAGATGGCAAATGAAGTTTAATGCGGAAAAGTGTGAGGTGATTCACTTTGGAAGGACTAACAGGAATGCAGAGTACTGGGCTAATGGGAAGATTCTTGGTAGTGTAGATGAGCAGAGAGATCTTGGTGTCCAGGTACATAAATCCCTGAAAGTTGCTACCCAGGTTAATAGGGCTGTTCAGCAGGCATATGGTGTGTTAGCTTTTATTAGTAGGGGGTTCGAGTTTTGGAGCCAAGAGGTCATGCTGCAGCTGTACAAAAATCTGGTGAGGCCGCACCTGGAGTATAGCGTGCAGCTCTGGTCACCGCATTGTAGGAAGGATGTGGAAGCTTTGGAAAGGGTGCAGAGTAGATTTACTAGGATGTTGCCTGGTATGGAGGGAAGGTCTTACGATGGAAGGCTGAGGGACTTGAGGTTGTTTTCGTTGGAGAGAAGGAGGAGGAGAGGTGACTGAATAGAGAAATATAAGATAATCATTGGGTTAGATAGGGTGGATAGTGAGAGTCTTTTCCCTCAGATGGTGATGGCAAACACGAGGGGACATAGCTTTAATTTGCGGGCTGATAGATATAGGACAGATGGTAGAGGTAGTTTCCTTTCTCAGAGAGTAGTAGGGGCGTGGAACGCCCTGCCTACAACAGTAGCTGACTCGCCAACTTTAAGGGCATTTAAGTTATCATTGGATAGACATATGGATGAAAATGGAATAGTGTAGGTCAGATGGTTTCACAGGTCGGCGCAACATCGAGGGCCGAAGGGCCTGTACTGCGCTGTAATGTTCTAATTCTAATTCCTCTCTTATTCACCAGGATTTAGTGCTTTTTAATTCCACTCCTCTCCCTCTGCTCCTCTCTTATTCACCTGGATTCTGTAGATATCCTTTAAGTTCAAATGAATTCTCCTTTGATTGCTTGAGATAAGTCCTCATATAAATTTAATTTTGCGAATTCCTATTTCTTTTGCCCGGAGTTGTTGGTATTGCGTGGAGTTTTACATTAATGACAGAAATTCTGCAACTATCTCTCCTTCTCAAGCTCTTTGTTTCAGAAGTTAACAAATAACGAATGTTTTTGAGAAGGCAAATCCTTTAACCCAAATTGTGACAATGCTGTGAAATTTGATGCCTGCAGATAAGTTCTGTAATTCATAAAGCTGCTGGATCTCTTGCTGTGGTTTCAGTTCTCATGTGACCCTGGAAACTATTGGCTCCTGTTTTTAAAAAAATTTGCACCAACAATCCATTGTCGCTCTGCCCCAAAACCCAATGTGTTAATTTGTCCAATTTTATTTGTCAGTTTAGAAATTGAAAGTCTAATAATATTCAATATATAAATTTTACTCTCAGCAGTGCAAAAGTTGTATGGTAAATTAAATACAAACAACAGTTGCTGCGGGATTCATTTCTTAGCTTGTCCCCAAAGTGGGTGGAGCAAAACATTCTCAGATGTGTCGCTTTATGTAACTTCTTAAAAAAAAATCTTGATTGAAAAACTTCTTCTGGCCTACCTTATCTTGAATGAACTTTATAACTTCCTTGTGTTTCTCCTCGAAGACTCGTTTATTATCTTTAACAACAAGAATTCATTTATTCTCTTTATATATTTTCTTATAAGTGCCTTTGATCACTGGTGGGTTCATTAATTTCTCCACATTCGCCAAAAGGCTTTTCCCTCCCAAGATGCATGTTGGCCAGTCTCACAAACTCGAGATTCTTCTTTTCTATTTCAAAGCGTTTGCAATGTGCCATGTCTCATCTGGGGTGTCAGAATGTAAGATTCAATAAGCCAGAGGTGGTTTATATCCCCTTCTAAGGTGGGAAAAGTCTTTGCAGTACCAAGCTTGTTGTGAATCGACTTTATTGAGATAAATGTAAAGACAAGTTAGATCAGTTTTCATATAAACCATAGTCACAAGCTCAGGCAGTAATTAACAGCCTAACACGGATAATGCATATGAACATTCGAACATACGAATTAGGAGCAGGATCAGGCCACTCGGCCCTTCCAGACTACTCCGCCATTCTGTATGTTCATGGCTGAAGTGATTACTCCTCATTTCCACCTACCCCTGATAACCTTCCAACCCCTTGCTTATCAAGAATCCATCTACCTCTGCCTTCAAAATATCCAGAGACTCTGCTTCCACCATTTGTTGAGGAAAAGAATTCCAAAGTATCACAACCCTCCGAGAGAAAATAATTCTCCTGATCTCTGTCTTAAATGGACGACCCCTTATTTTTAAGCAGTGACCCCTAGTTCTAGCAACAGTATCAGAGACTGGATGGCAGAGTACAAAACTCTTTCTCTTGCAGTTTTTCTATTCAACTTATTGATCAATCTCTTTCTCTTGTCTCATTGTTGTGTGACAAATCTGTTGTCGTACAATATCAAAAACTGGACTTCTTCAACCTGGCAGCTTTCCAGTTAACCTTCCCCTCTCCCAATCAGTGATTAGTCTTGTATTGAAGGATGCCTTTCTGAACCAACCAAGAATATTTTTGATGCAAATTTGTGCAATTCGTATCCCTTTGTTTTGACTGCTTTATCTCAATACTTTTACATTTCGAGGTTCCTTATCTCATTTCGGGACAAATCTACACAGAAGCTGTTTTCACTGTCTGCTCTCAAAGTCTCACCATTTGCTGCAAGTAAACATTTTAAAACTTGACATAATCTCCCATAATGGCCCTACTTTGACATCTTGTCCAGACTGTGCCCTATTTCCTAAGTTTCCCCACTTTACCATGCTGCAAAGAAGGGTTCTAATGAAGCTAAATGTTAGTTTATAATAGCTAGATTCTAACAATTAGTAATCTGGTTAGTAGCATTTAGTCACCTAATAATCTTATGCAGATGGGTGATTGAGCTTTTTCAGTGCCTGATGGGCTGAGGCAGGGACAGAGGCTGGAGATGTTTTGGAGGTGGAAGGAGGTGTCATTTCTGATGGAGGCAACATCAGGTCAGAAGCTCAGATCAGGGATGAATAGGGAGCATATTTTACACAACATCACATTTAGTCTGATACAACAGCTAGGAATGGTGATGGAATCAATGTCAAGGGTCTGGAGTTTGTGGTGGAACCAAAGGTGGAGGTTCCGCTCTGCACTATGTTTAATTGGAGGAAATTGCAGCTCATGGGAAACAGACATTTACTGTCTGATAACACAGAGTCAATGGAAGGTCGAGAGAGATGACGGAGAGCTGGAACTGATGTTGTCAGCGCACATGTGGAAGCTCACCAGATATCTGTAGATTATGTCATCAGTGGGCAGTGTGTAGATGAGGAAGAGGAGGGAGCAAGAATGAAAAGTTCCGGGACTCCAGAGGTAATAGTGCTGGTGTGGGAAGAGTGACCATTGCTGGAGGTGCTTTGGTTACAATCAGATCAGTAATATTGGGACCAGGTAGGGGCAGTCCCACTGAAACATACCAATGTCAGAGGTATGGGGAGATCACAGATGTGTTTGTTGCAGGTTTGGAGGAGTGACTGGAGATGAGGAATGGTGAGGACATGGAAGAATTTTAACCCAATGATAAGAATTATGAACTGCAGTACTTCGAGGACTGGGATCTAATGCAGGCCAGTTAGGCTGAAGGTGTTGGGTGAGATGGTTTGGCGAGGGTTGGACATGGAAACAGGGATTTGGAGCAGTTGATAGTGAGGGAAGGTGGTATTTGGGTATCTGGTTCGCAGTAAACTGGAGGAGAGGAGTCAGGAGTCGGTACAGTTCTAATATTACTGGAGCTATTAACCACTATAGAATAAACAGGGAAATATCTGCAGTGAAATAGCGGAGAGAGGATTCTCTTTATTCTTTCATGTGATGTGAGCTCCACTGGCAAGGTCAGCAGTTGTTGCCCTTGACAACTTGCTGGGCCATTTCAGAGAGCAGTTAAGAGTCGGCCACATTGCTCTTAGTCTGTAGCAACATGTAGGCCAGACCAGGTAAGGATGACAAATTTCCTTCCCTGAAAGGCTTTAGCGAACCAAATGGGTTTCTGCAAAAATCTCTGATAGTCTCATGGCACCATTACAGAGAGTAGCTTTCAATTGCAGACTTTGTTCATGAATTGTATTTGAATTGCAGCAGCTGCCATGGTGGGATTTGAATTCTTGTCCCTAGGAAATTAGGTTGGACCTCAGGATCACTAACCCAGTGATGTTATCACTCCGTGACGGCCTCCCAGTGGTCGTGTACAGTGTCTGTCCCCCTAATATCACCCGCGGTATTTTCTAGGCTGAAACCCGGAACGTGATCCCAAATAAAAGAGTCAAAGTTCACATTTAGCTGGGAAAAGGCAGGAACAGAGTCCAACGGGAAGTTTATGTCCCTTGATTCAGTGTACATTGCTGTCAGATCAGTTACATTCACAATGGAAAAGCCGAGAGTGAACAAGGTCAATATAATAATATGGAAAATGTAAATGATGCCACTCATAATTGTAACATCCGTCCAGTATGAGTACAGATTTCAGGTTTATTCCTGAAAGAGGACTTACTGAGAAAATATCATCGACATTGAAATTATTGTGTTTTGTCCACCACATTATTTACAGGAGTCAAAGCTGCTGATGTGTTTGTTCAGGTGAGTGTAACTAATAGCAATGATCAGGGATGTAACTGTGTCAGTGGAGACTTATCCCCTGTATAAATCAGGATCCACTGGAATGGATCAGCTCAGAGTGTCTGCTGGAACTGTGGGTTCCAGGCTAACAGAAGTCTCTGCTTCTCACAGAAATGGCATATACATTAATCTATCAGATAGAAGACATTTATTATCCTGTACTTGCAGCAATTGGAGTTCCTGGTAAGCCAGTATCTCAGCTCGTAATGGTGTAAATCTATATTAACTGTGCTGTTGTACTTGGTATTATTTCTCACTGTGTGTGGTACACAACCGCCTGCTCTTGCCCAGCAGTTTATTGATGGAATCTCCTCATTGGTCTACTCTTTCAGTCTTGCAGGAGTTGTATTCAATTGTATTGGTTTAAGTAACCCTGGCATTGTTCCGTGTATTGAATGTATTTCAATCAGATGTCTTGGTTAGGGTCAAGAATCAGACCATCAGGAGATTGTCATAGTTTCATGATATGTATTTTTATGATTGTTTTTTCGCCGATTGATAATGAGAGATCTCACTGTCTCTGTGTTACAAGGGGACAGCACAATGTCCTCCATCCCCAATAATATGATGCAATTTAACAGGGATTTCAATGTATTTATTGGTTATCACTGTTATAAAATATTATTTCATTCTGTGTGTGTCTGATGTTGCTTCAGAGGTCTGGTTACTGAACTGAGTTTGCTGCTGACTCTTTCACATCTCCTTCTCTGCTTCACTGCGGACCCTTCACTGTCACTGGACTACATTGTAGAACTGAAAGTACTGATGTGATGTTTTATTGGTTTACACTCAATCAGTTGGAATCAAGAGTCTTTCCATTTATCTGTAGATTATCAGATGCAGCGCTGATGTTGGTGTTTTATTAATTAAACAATCCCACATTTCAATGGTTTACTTTATAATTCCAGGAGAAGGAATTACAATCATTGTGAGGTTTGTCTGGAAGAAGCTTTCGATTCTGTTTATTCCATGTATTGTAGATAAAGTGAAGAATCGAGGTGAACAGGTGGAAACGTGGGTGTTCTGTAGACATATTAAATTATTCACAGAGGTTTCACCATTGAACAAACTGACTCTGAGAATAGAATCATTGAGCACGGGGCTGGTGAACAGAACACAGACGCAGAATGTCAGGAATAAATCATATGTGAAAAGCGGCTTTAAGGAACAGTTTCCAGGTTGTGAGCACATCGGAGAGATAGGGAGGGCGACTGAGAGAAGGAAGGAGAAAAGGAGCAGGGAGAACGAAACCGATGGAAAAAGATAAGCAGAAGGAAAGAGAAAGAGAAAGAGAAAGAAGCAGCGGTGTGAATAATTCACTCTCATAAAGAGCTGAAATATCCAGAACAATGAGTGAGAGAAACTGTGAGTTGAAGTTGTCTGATGTCGGATTGTGTTAATTTTACTGTTGGATTTGATGATCTGTGTTTATTTTTGTCAGTTTCCCATTTTACTTTGTAGAAATTTCCTATTCCCTACTTGCTGACTGAATAATGATCATATAATCTCAGTGACAGCTGAATTCAAAAATATATTCAGAATTCAGAAATATATGTAATTTTATATTTAATTCCCTGTACAAACTAAATATATTGACTATATTGTAAAACCAATGAGCTGTTCTCCAACACCAATAACCACAGGTATAATTGCTAGAATGTATTAATTGAGTTGTATTACTGGGATCTTTAGGTTATATTTGCTCTAACACTCTGCTGCAGTCTCTCCCTGTGAATCGCAGCCTCTCCTCTCACTGTATTGAATTCTCTGTCTCCTCATCCATTGCTTCAGTTTATACACTTTCCCAAACCATCTGATCCTGTCTCCCCTCCAGCTCCAACATGTCCTTTTCCTTCTCTCCGTCCCAATCAGACTCACTGTCTCCATCTCCAGCTGCCTCTTCCAAATAAATCCCAACCCTTAAACTAACCGCGGCAGCTCTCAACCTTTTCCGAATTTGTACCAGCCCCTGTCAGCTCTCTGAACGCACAGCAAAAAACCATCTGCACCTTCTACTGGCCCCAAATCTTCCCATTCCTGAGCCAAATCCCAATTTGATGCATTGGGATCAAAGTCTGTAAAATCCCATCTCCATTCCCCATCGGTACTGCATCCATATTCAGCCCTTTCAGTAGATCCGGTGTTGACTTTATTCACTTTCGGTATCAATTTCCCAATTCATTATTAATAATTGTGTTTCAAACATTTTACTGTGACAAAGCACTGCCCAGGTCAATGAATCAGTTTTCACTGTTCGATGCAAAAACAAAGCTGGAAATTTCAGCCCAGCTCCTGTCAAACTGCTCCTTTGTCTCCAGGTCTGATCAGTAATGTTCTGCTTCCTTTTTTCTCTCTTCCAGTTAACTTGGTGGCGATTGTGATCCTGTCCCGAGGAAAGTGCGGTCTCTCCAAATGTACCAGTGTCTACCTGGTGGGAATGGCAGGGTCTGATCTCCTGGTCATTAACACTGGTCCCATATTGTACAGAATTGTTTTACTTTATTTCCCACATTCATTCCCGAGAATTACCCCTGTCTGTTCTCTTACTATCGTTCTGCTTTCTGCATCCACAGTTATTTCTATCTGGCTCACAGTCATTTTCACCTTTGATCGATTTGTGACCATTTGTTGTGAGAAGCTGAAAACAAAATAGTACACCGAGAAAACAGCGGCTGTGGTTGTAGGAACAGTGAGTGTGCTGGGCTGTTTAGAGTCTCTCCCCTGGCACTTTACATGTGAACAACTTTACATTATTGATAATGTTCCCATGGGTTGTGTACATAAACCGAGCTACTTAACTTCTCCTGTTTGGGGCGCTATTGAATTGTTTAATTACATTTTAACCCCTTGTGTCCCGGTCTTTCTGATTTCTCTGTTCAATGTTCTGACAGACGGATTTTATTCTCCAGTAAAGTCCGCAGGGGATTCCGGCGCCACAGCAATGGAGAGAATCACAAAGACCCAGAGATGGAGAATCAGAGAAAATTGATTATTTTAGTCTTCAGTATATCCAGCAGTTTTATATTGTTATGGATGACCTGGGTTGTGTTTATCATTTACAGGCTAATTGCAGATATTCTGGATTATTCCTCCTTCACTGACCCTCACTATATCACACAAGAAACATCTAATATTCTGCAGGTTCTCAGTTCCTGCACAAACACATGTATTTACACTGTGACCCAGACTGAAGAAGGGGATGAAATACCTTCTCAATCTCACTGTTAAATTAGTGAAATCATAGAAAGAGATAAACACTGGAACTAAATCCCATTTCATATTCCATTCACTACACTCCCCACAGGACAGAGAGTACATTTTATATTCACAGCACTGAGCCCTGAAATGATTTTAAATCTGATTCTTAGATTATATTTTATTCAGAATCTAAACTATTGAGTTGGGACTTGCTTTGTCCCCCTCTCACCATCTCCTCTGCTGCTGTCCCTGTTTCACTACAGTTCCTGTCCCCCTCTCACCATCTCCATCTGCTGGTGTCTCTGTCTCACTGCAGTTACTGTCCCCCTCTCACCATCTCCATCTGCTGGTGTCCCTGTCTCACTGCAGTTACTGTCTCCCTCTCACCATCTCCATCTGCTGGTGTCCCTATCTCACTGCAGTTACTGTCCCCCCGCTCACCATCGCCATCTGCTGGTGTCCCTTTCTCACTGCAGTTACTGCCCCCTCTCACCATCTCCATCTGCTGGTGTCCCTGTCTCACTGCAGTTATTGCCCCCCCCCCCGTCACCATCTCCATCTGCTGTTGTCCCTGTCTCACTGCAGTTACTTCCCCCCCTCTCACCATCTCCATCTGCTGGTGTCCCTGTCTCACTGCAGTTATTGCCCCCTCTCACCATCTCCATCTTCTGGTGTCCCTGTCTCACTGCAGTTACTGTCCCCCGCTCACAATCTCCATCTGCTGGTGTCCCTGTCTCACTGCAGTTACTGCCCCCCCGTCACCATCTCCATCTGCTGGTGTCCCTGTCTCACTGCAGTTACTTCCCCCCCTCTCACCATCTCCATCTGCTGGTCTCCCTGTCTCACTGAAGTTACTGCCCCCTCTCAGCATCTCCATCTGCTGGTATCACGGTCTCACTGCATTTACTGCCCTCCCCCTCACCATCTCCATCTGCTGGTTTCCCTGTCTCACTGCAGTACTGTCCCCCTCTCACCATCTCCATCTGCTGGTGTCCCTGTCTCACTGCAGTTACTGCCCACCCACTCACCATCGCCATCTGCTGGTGTCCCTGTCTCACTGCAGTTGGAATCCCATCTGCCACTTGCTCGTTCCAGACCTCTCTGTGAGGTTTGGGTGAAGCTGTGAAGAGAATTGATCAGTTTGGCTGGGGCCTGTTGTTGCCCAGATTTAGTGCAGAGCCCGTGAGTGGGGCCAGCATTGTTCTTGTATCAAACTGCAGTAATGTTCCTCTCTGATAGGGTGAGGAGAAGGTGGGGGTGGGGAGGGGGGAGGGCAGGGGCAGTTGGGGTTTAAGAGACACAGGATCTGGAGCTCTCCAGGGTGTAGTTACTGCCCAGCTCCCAAACCATGGAGTCAATCCTCTCAGTCACACCATTCCACAAGGTCTGATTTGCATAAATCATTCCGGGGGCCGTAGTTTTGAAAAATGAAAAGTTCCCTGAAGGAATTTAAAGAGGGAGTTTTGCCCTTTCTGGGGTGTAAGGGTAAATCTGGCTATTATCACATTGCTACTTGTGGGATCTTGATATGCATCAAATGCCCTGCAGCATTTCCTACATGACAAGAATGAGGACACTTTATAATTAAGCTTCCTGCGTGTCTTACTGTGGATTTCTCTGAGTTTTCTCTCCATCTTCCTCTGCTTTTCTCTCCCCCACACTCACTCTATTTTAACCATTAATCAATATGTGCCACAATGTGACGTGTGGTTATTTTAACCTGTGATAGAAACACTTCAGAGGACGTTTCAATCCAGATTAAATTGGAGATCGAAAGGCAAAGGAACGGATGTGGATGGTGTGGGGGGAGCAGGAGAAAGACAGGGAGATGGGTGTTTATGATTTTCAAACTGTAGGAATTTTCTTCTCTCTGGGATCCCTCCACTAACATCAATAAACAAATTATCTGTACACTACTGCTGTGGGATACTGCTGTGCACAAATGGCCTGCACTGTTTCCAACCTGGCACTGGTGACAAGCACGTTAACACTCAATTAATTCAGTGTCAAATGCTCCTGATTCAGTTCAATTCATTTTAGTGAAGGTCTGAGTTTCGATTTCATGGGGGGATTAGAGGGGTGTATGGTCATAGTGAGGATATTAGATGGGGGTCTATTCATGGGGGGTATTAGAGAGGTGTCTGGTCATAGTAAGGATATTAGATGGGGATCAGTGCATGGGGAGTATTAGAGGGGTGTCTGGTCATATTGAGGATATTAGATGGTGGTCTATTCATGGGGGGTATTAGAGGGGTGTCTGGTCATAGTGAGGATATTAGATGGGAGTCAGTTCATGGGGTATTAGAGGGGTATCTGGTTATAGTGAGGATATTACAGGGGGGGCCAATTCATGGGGGTATTAAAGTGGTGTCTGGTCCTAGTGAGGATATTAAATGCGGCTCTATTCATGGTGGGTATTTGAGGGGTGTCTGGTCACAGTGAGGATATTAGATGGGAGTCAGTTCATGGGATATTAGAGGGGTATCTGGTTATAGTGAGGATATTACAGGGGGGCCAATTCATGGGCGTATTAAAGGGGTGTCTGGTCTGAGTGAGGATATTACATGTGGCTCTATTCATGGTGGGTATTTGAGGGGTGTCTGGTCATAGTAAGGATATTAGATGGGGGTCTATTCATGGGGTATTAGAGGGGTGTCTGGTCATAGTGAGGATATTAGATGAGGGTCTATTCATGGGGGGTATTAGAGGGGTGTCTGGTCATAGTTAGGATATTAGATGGGGGTCTATTCATGGGAGGTATTAGTGGGGTGTCTTGTCAAAGTGAGGATATTAGATGGGGATCAGTGCATTTTATTTTATTCATTCACGGGATGTGGGTGTCACTGGCCTTGCCAGCATTTATTGCCCATCCCTAATTGCCCTTGAGAAGGTGGTGGCGAGCTGCCTTCTTGAACCGCTGCAGTCCATGTGGGGTAGGTGCACCCACAGTGCCGTTAGGAAGGGAGTTCCAGGATTTTCACCCAGCGACTGTGAAGGAACAGCAATATAGTGCCAGGTCAGGACGGTGTGTGACTTGGAGGGGAACTTCCAGGTGGTGATGTTCCCATGTATTTGCTGCCCTTGTCCTTCTAGTTGGTTGAATTCGTGGGTTTGGAAGGGGGGTGTGGGGGATATTAGTGGGGTGCCTGGTCATAGTGAGGATATTAGATGGGGGTCTCTTCATGGGGGTATTAGAGGGGTGTCTGTTCATAGTGAGGATATTCGATGGGGGTCTATTCATGTGCTGTATTAGAGGAATGTCTGGTCTTAGTGAGAATATTAGATGAGGATCAGAGCATGGGGGGTATTAGAGGGGTGTCTAGTCAGAGTGAGGATATTCGGTGGGGGTCTATTCATGGGGGGTATTAGAGGAATGTCTGGTCTTAGTGAGAATATTAGATGAGGATCAGTGCATGGGGGGTATTAGAGGGGTGTCTGTTCATAGTGAGGATATTAGATGGGGGTCAGTTCAAAGGGAGATATCAGACCGGGTTCTGCAGATGATGGATATTAGATGGGGGGATCTGTTTACGGGGAAGGGAAGACTTGGGGGGTGGATTTTGCCGGCAAATTTTAGCGGGAGATTTGTGGGGGGAACTTGCCGGTGCGGGGGTGAACATTGCAGGGGGTGGTTATGTAGGGGCATAAATTCGCGGGGGCAAGGTGGAGTAATCCATGTTTAAAATGCGAGGGGCATTCTCCAGGTTTAAAATGGGAGGTGGGATTCTCCAGGTTTAAAATAGGAGGTGGGCTTCTCCAGGTTTAAAATGGGAGGTGGGATTCTCCAGGTTTAAAATGGGAGGGGGAATTCTCCAGGCTTAAAATCGGAGTTAGGATTCTCCAGGTTTAAATTGGGAGTTGGAATTCTCCAGGTTTAAAATGGGAGGGGGACTTCTCCAGGTTTAAAAAGAGAGGAGCGTTTTCCAGGTTTAAAAATGGGAGTAACGTTTTCCAGGTTTAAATTGGAAGGGGGAATGCTCCAGGTTTAAAATTGGAGGTGGGTTGCTACAGGTTTGAAATAGGAGGAGCGTTTTCCTGGTTTAAAATGGGAGGTGGAATTCTCCCGGTTTAAAATGGGAGGTAGGTACTCCAGGTTTAAAATGGGAGGTGGCATTCTCCAGGTTTAAAATGGGAGGAGCGTTTTCCAGGTTTGAAATGTGAGGGGGAATTCACCAGGTTTAAAATGGGAGGTGAGATTCTCCAGGTTTAAAATGGGAGGTGGAATTATCCCGGTTCAAAATGGGAGGTGGGATTCTCCAGGTTCAAAATGGGAGGTGGGATTCTCCAGGTTTAAAATGGGAGGTGAGATTCTCCAGGTTTAAAATGGGAGGTGGAATTATCCCGGTTTAAAATGGGAGTTGGAATTATCCCGGTTTAAAATGGGAGGTGGGATTCTCCAGGTTTAAAATGTGAGGAGCGTTTTCCAGGTTTGAAATGTGAGGGGGAATTCTCCAGGTTTGAAATGGGAGGTGAGATTCTCCAGGTTTAAAATGGGAGGTGGAATTCTCCCGATTTAAAATGGGAGGTAGAATTGTCCAGGTTTGAAATGTGAGGTGGCATTCTCCAGGTTTAAAATGGAAGGGGGAGTTCTCCAGGATTAAAATGGGAGGTAGGATTCTCCAGCTTTAAAATGGGAGGGGGAGTTCTCCAGGTTTAAAATGGGAGATAGGATTCTTCAGGTTTGAAATGTGAGGTGGAATTCTCCCGATTTAAAATGGGAGGTAGAATAGTCCAGGTTTGAAATGTGAGGGGGCATTCTCCAGGTTTAAAATGGGAGGGGGAGTTCTCCAGGTTTAAAATGTGAGGTGGCATTCTCCAGGTTTAAAATGGGAGGGGGAGTTCTCCAGGTTTAAAATGGGAGGTAGGATTCTCCAGGTTTAAAATGGGAGGGGGCGTTCTCCAGGTTTAAAATAGGAGGCAGGATTCTCCAGGTTTAAAATGGGAGGGGGAGTTCTCCAGGTTTAAAATGGGAGGTAGGATTTTCCAGGTTTGAAATGTAAGGTGACATTCTCCAGGTTTAAAATGTGAGGTGGCATTCTCCAGGTTTAAAATGTGAGGTGGCATTCTCCAGGTTTAAAATGGGAGGGGGAGTTCTCCAGGTTTAAAATGGGAGGTAGGATTCTCCAGGTTTAAAATGGGAGGGGGAGTTCTCCCGATTTAAAATGGGAGGTAGGATTCTCCAGGTTTGAAATGTGTGGGGGAATTCTCCAGGTTTAAAATGGGAGGTGGGATTCTCCAGGTTTAAAATGGGAGGGGGAGTTCTACAGGTTTAAAATGGGAGGGGGAGTTCTCCAGGTTTAGAATGTGAGGTGGGATTCTGCAGGTTTAAAATGGGAGGAGCGTTCTCCAGGTTTAAAATGGGAGGGGTAATTGTCCAGGTTTAAAATGGGAGGTAGGATTCTCCAGGTTTAAAATGGGAGGGGTAATTGTCCAGGTTTAAAATGGGAGGAGCGTTCTCCAGGTTTAAAATGGGAGGGGGCATTCTCCAGGTTTAAAATGGGAGGGGGAATTCTCAAGGTTTAAAATGGGAGGTGAGATTCTCCAGGTTTAAAATGGGAGGTGGAATTATCCCGGTTCAAAATGGGAGATGGGATTCTCCAGGTTCAAAATGGGAGGTGGGATTCTCCAGGTTTAAAATGGGAGGTGAGATTCTCCAGGTTTAAAATGGGAGGTGGAATTATCCCGGTTTAAAATGGGAGTTGGAATTATCCGGTTTAAAATGGGAGGTAGAATTGTCCAGGTTTGAAATGTGAGGTGGCATTCTCCAGGTTTAAAATGGAAGGGGGAGTTCTACAGGTTTAAAATGGGAGGTAGGATTCTCCAGGTTTAAAATTGGAGGGGGAGTTCTCCAGGTTTAAAATGGGAGGTATGATTCTCCAGGTTTGAAATGTGAGGTCGAATTCTCCCGATTTAAAATGGGAGGTAGAATTGTCCAGGTTTGAAATGTGAGGTGGCATTCTCCAGGTTTAAAATGTGAGGTGGCATTCTCCAGGTTTAAAATGGGAGGGGGAGTTCTCCAGGTTTAAAATGGGAGGTAGGATTCTCCAGGTTTAAAATGGGAGGGGGAGTTCTCCAGGTTTAAAATGGGAGGTAGGATTCTCCAGGTTTGAAATTTGAGGTGGCATTCTCCAGGTTTAAAATGGGAGGTGGCATTCTCCAGGTTTAAAATGGGAGGGGGAGTTCTCCAGGTTTAAAATGGGAGGTAGGATTCTCCAGGCTTAAAATGTGAGGTGGCATTCTCCAGGTTCAAAATGTGAGGTGGCATTCTCCAGGTTTAAAATGGGAGGGGGAGTTCTCCAGGTTTAAAATGGGAGGTAGGATTCTCCAGGTATTAAATGGGAGGGGGAGTTCTCCAGGTTTAAAATGGGAGGTAGGATTCTCCAGGTTTGAAATTTGAGGTGGCATTCTCCAGGTTTAAAATGGGAGGTGGCATTCTTCAGGTTTAAAATGTGAGGTGGCATTCTTCAGGTTTAAATTGGGAGGGGGAGTTCTCCAGGTTTAAAATGGGAGGTAGGATTCTCCAGGTTTAAAATGGGAGGGGGAGTTCTCCAGGTTTAAAATGGGAGGTAGGATTCTCCAGGTTTGAAATTTGAGGTGGCATTCTACAGGTTTAAAATGGGAGGTGGCATTCTCCAGGTTTAAAATGGGAGGGGGAGTTCTCCAGATTTAAAATGGGAGGTAGGAATCTACAGGTTTAAAATGTGAGGTGGCATTCTCCAGGTTTAAAATGTGAGGTGGCATTCTCCAGGTTTAAAATGAGAGGTAGGATTCTCCAGGTTTAAAATGGGAGGGGGAGTTCTCCAGGTTTAAAATGGGAGGTAGGATTCTCCAGGTTTGAAATTTGAGGTGGCATTCTACAGGTTTAAAATGGGAGGTGGCATTCTCCAGGTTTAAAATGGGAGGGGGAGTTCTCCAGGTTTAAAATGGGAGGTAGGAATCTACAGGTTTAAAATGTGAGGTGGCATTCTCCAGGTTTAAAATGTGAGGTGGCATTCTCCAGGTTTAAAATGGGAGGTGGGATTCTCCAGGTTTAAAATGGGAGGACTGTTCTCCAGGTTTAAAATGGGAGGGGTAATTGTCCAGGTTTAAAATGGGAGGTAGGATTCTCCAGTTTTAAAATGGGAGGGGTAATTGGCCAGGTTTAAAATGGGAGGTGGGATTCTCCAGGTTTAAAATGGGAGGAGCGCTCTCCAGGTTTAAAATGGGAGGGGAAATTCTCCTGGTTTAAAATGGGAGGTAGGATTCTCCAGGTTTAAAATGGGAGGGGGAATTCTCCAGGTTTAAAATGGGTAAAACGGGAAGTAGGATTCTCCAGGTTTAAAATGGGAGGAGGGATTTTCCAGGTTTAAAATGGGAGAGGGATTTCTCCAGCTTGAAAATGGGAGGAGCGTTCTCCAGGTTTAAAATGGGAGGGGGCATTCTCCAGGTTTAAAATGGGAGAGGGATTTCTCCAGCTTGAAAATGGGAGGAGCGTTCTCCAGGTTTAAAATGGGAGGTGGGATCCTCCAGGTTTAAAATGGGAGGGGGAATTCTCCAGGCATAATACGGGAGGGGGAATTCACGAGGTTTAAAATGGGAATGGGAATTCTCCAGGTTTCAAATAGGAGTTGGGATTCTCCAGGTTTAATATGGGTGGAGGAGTTCTCCAGGTTTAAAATGCGAAGGGGAATTCTCCAGGTTCAAAATGGGAGGTAGGATTTTCCAGGTTTGAAATGGGAGCTGGGATTCTCCAGGTTTAAAACGGGAGAGGGAATTCTCCAGGTTTAAAATGGGAAGGAGAATTCTCCAGGTTTAAAATGGGAGGTGGAATTCTCCAGGTTTAAAATGTGAGAAGCATGCTCCAGATTTAAAATGGGAAGGGGAATTCTCCAGGTTTAAAATTGGAGGAAGAATTCGCCAGGTTTAAAATGGGAGGGGGAATTCTCCAGGCTAAAAATGGGAGGGGGAATTCTCCAGGTTTAAAATGGGAGGTGAGATTATCCCGGTTTAAAATGGGAGTTGGAATTATCCCGGTTTAAAATGGGAGGTGGGATTCTCCAGGTTTAAAATGTGATGAGCGTTTTCCAGGTTTGAAATGTGAGGGGGAATTCTCCAGGTTTGAAATGGGAGGTGAGATTCTCCAGGTTTAAAATAGGAGGTGGAATTCTCCCGATTTAAAATGGGAGGTAGAATTGTCCAGGTTTGAAATGTGAGGTGGCATTCTCCAGGTTTAAAATGGAAGGGGGAATTCTCCAGGTTTAAAATGTGAGGTGGCATTCTCCAGGTTTAAAATGGGAGGGGGAGTTCTCCAGGTTTAAAATGGGAGGTAGGATTCTCCAGGTTTAAAATGGGAGGGGGAGTTCTCCAGGTTTAAAATGGGAGGTAGGATTCTCCAGGTATGAAATGTGAGGGGGAATTCTCCAGGTTTAAAATGGGAGGTGAGATTCTCCAGGTTTAAAATGCGAGGTGGAATTCTCCCGATTTAAAATGGGAGGTAGAATTGTCCAGGTTTGAAATGTGAGGTGGCATTCTCCAGGTTTAAAATGGAAGGGGGAGTTCTCCAGGTTTAAAATGGGAGGTAGGATTCTCCAGGTTTAAAATGGGAGGGGGAGTTCTCCAGGTTTAAAATGGGAGGTAGGATTCTTCAGGTTTGAAATGTGAGGTGGAATTCTCCCGATTTAAAATGGGAGGTAGAATAGTCCAGGTTTGAAATGTGAGGGGGCATTCTCCAGGTTTAAAATGGGAGGGGGAGTTCTCCAGGTTTAAAATGTGAGGTGGCATTCTCCAGGTTTAAAATGGGAGGGGGAGTTCTCCAGGTTTAAAATGGAAGGTAGGATTCTCCAGGTTTAAAATGGGAGGGGGCGTTCTCCAGGTTTAAAATAGGAGGCAGGATTCTCCAGGTTTAAAATGGGAGGGGGAGATCTCCAGGTTTAAAATGGGAGGTAGGATTCTCCAGGTTTGAAATGTGAGGTGACATTCTCCAGGTTTAAAATGTGAGGTGGCATTCTCCAGGTTTAAAATGTGAGGTGGCATTCTCCAGGTTTAAAATGGGAGGGGGAGTTCTCCAGGTTTAAAATGGGAGGTAGGATTCTCCAGGTTTAAAATGGGAGGGGGAGTTCTCCAGGTTTAAAATGGGAGGTAGGATTCTCCAGGTTTGAAATGTGTGGGGGAATTCTCCAGGTTTAAAATGGGAGGTGGGATTCTCCAGGTTTAAAATGGGAGGGGGAGTTCTACAGGTTTAAAATGGGAGGGGGAGTTCTCCAGGTTTAGAATGTGAGGTGGGATTCTGCAGGTTTAAAATGGGAGGAGCGTTCTCCAGGTTTAAAATGGGAGGGGTAATTGTCCAGGTTTAAAATGGGAGGTAGGATTCTCCAGTTTTAAAATGGGAGGGGTAATTGTCCAGGTTTAAAATGGGAGGTGGGATTCTCCAGGTTTAAAATGGGAGGAGCGCTCTCCAGGTTTAAAATGGGAGGGGAAATTCTCCTGGTTTAAAATGGGAGGTAGAATTCTCCAGGTTTAAAATGGGAGGGGGAATTCTCCAGGTTTAAAATGGGTAAAACGGGAAGTAGGATTCTCCAGGTTTAAAATGGGAGGAGGGATTTTCCAGGTTTAAAATGGGAGAGGGATTTCTCCAGCTTGAAAATGGGAGGAGCGTTCTCCAGGTTTAAAATGGGAGGGGGCATTCTCCAGGTTTAAAATGGGAGGGGGAATTCTCAAGGTTTAAAATGGGAGGTGAGATTCTCCAGGTTTAAAATGGGAGGTGGAATTATCCCGGTTCAAAATGGGAGATGGGATTCTCCAGGTTCAAAATGGGAGGTGGGATTCTCCAGGTTTAAAATGGGAGGTGAGATTCTCCAGGTTTAAAATGGGAGGTGGAATTATCCCGGTTTAAAATGGGAGTTGGAATTATCCGGTTTAAAATGGGAGGTAGAATTGTCCAGGATTGAAATGTGAGGTGGCATTCTCCAGGTTTAAAATGGAAGGGGGAGTTCTACAGGTTTAAAATGGGAGGTAGGATTCTCCAGGTTTAAAATTGGAGGGGGAGTTCTCCAGGTTTAAAATGGGAGGTAGGATTCTCCAGGTTTGAAATGTGAGGTCGAATTCTCCCGATTTAAAATGGGAGGTAGAATTGTCCAGGTTTGAAATGTGAGGTAGCATTCTCCAGGTTTAAAATGTGAGGTGGCATTCTCCAGGTTTAAAATGGGAGGGGGAGTTCTCCAGGTTTAAAATGGGAGGTAGGATTCTCCAGGTTTAAAATGGGAGGGGGAGTTCTCCAGGTTTAAAATGGGAGGTAGGATTCTCCAGGTTTGAAATTTGAGGTGGCATTCTCCAGGTTTAAAATGGGAGGTGGCATTCTCCAGGTTTAAAATGGGAGGGGGAGTTCTCCAGGTTTAAAATGGGAGGTAGGATTCTCCAGGTTTAAAATGTGAGGTGGCATTCTCCAGGTTCAAAATGTGAGGTGGCATTCTCCAGGTTTAAAATGGGAGGGGGAGTTCTCCAGGTTTAAAATGGGAGGTAGGATTCTCCAGGTTTAAAATGGGAGGGGGAGTTCTCCAGGTTTAAAATGGGAGGTAGGATTCTCCAGGTTTGAAATTTGAGGTGGCATTCTCCAGGTTTAAAATGGGAGGTGGCATTCTTCAGGTTTAAAATGTGAGGTGGCATTCTTCAGGTTTAAAATGGGAGGGGGAGTTCTCCAGGTTTAAAATGGGAGGTAGGATTCTCCAGGTTTAAAATGGGAGGGGGAGTTCTCCAGGTTTAAAATGGGAGGTAGGATTCTCCAGGTTTGAAATTTGAGGTGGCATTCTCCAGGTTTAAAATGGGAGGTGGCATTCTCCAGGTTTAAAATGGGAGGGGGAGTTCTCCAGGTTTAAAATGGGAGGTAGGATTCTCCAGGTTTAAAATGTGAGGTGGCATTCTCCAGGTTCAAAATGTGAGGTGGCATTCTCCAGGTTTAAAATGGGAGGGGGAGTTCTCCAGGTTTAAAATGGGAGGTAGGATTCTCCAGGTTTAAAATGGGAGAGGGAGTTCTCCAGGTTTAAAATGGGAGGTAGGATTCTCCAGGTTTAAAATGGGAGGGGTAATTGTCCAGGTTTAAAATGGGAGGTAGGATTCTCCAGGTTTAAAATGGGAGGGGGAGTTCTCCAGGTTTAAAATGGGAGGTAGGATTTTCCAGGTTTAAAATGGGAGGGGGAGTTCTCCAGGTTTAAAATGGGAGGTAGGATTCTCCAGGTTTGAAATTTGAGGTGGCATTCTCCAGGTTTAAAATGGGAGGTAGCATTCTTCAGGTTTAAAATGTGAGGTGGCATTCTTCAGGTTTAAAATGGGAGGGGGAGTTCTCCAGGTTTAAAATGGGAGGTAGGATTCTCCAGGTTTAAAATGGGAGGGGGAGTTCTCCAGGTTTAAAATGGGAGGTAGGATTCTCCAGGTTTGAAATTTGAGGTGGCATTCTCCAGGTTTAAAATGGGAGGTGGCATTCTCCAGGTTTAAAATGGGAGGGGGAGTTCTCCAGGTTTAAAATGGGAGGTAGGATTCTCCAGGTTTAAAATGTGAGGTGGCATTCTCCAGGTTCAAAATGTGAGGTGACATTCTCCAGGTTTAAAATGGGAGGGGGAATTTCTCCAGGTTTAAAATGGGAGGTAGGATTCTCCAGGTTTAAAATGGGAGGGGGAGTTCTCCATGTTTAAAATGGGAGGTAGGATTCTCCTGGTTTGAAATGTGAGGGGGAATTCTCCAGGTTTAAAATGGGAGGGGGAGTTCTCCAGGTTTAGAATTTGAGGTGGGATTCTGCAGGTTTAAAATGGGAGGAGAGTTCTCCAGGTTTAAAATGGGAGGGGTAATTGTCCAGGTTTAAAATGGGAGGTAGGATTCTCCAGTTTTTAAATGGGAGGGGTAATTGGCCAGGTTTAAAATGGGAGGTGGGATTCTCCAGGTTTAAAATGGGAGGAGCGCTCTCCAGGTTTAAAATGGGAGGGGAAATTCTCCTGGTTTAAAATGGGAGGTAGGATTCTCCAGGTTTAAAATGGGAGGGGGAATTCTCCAGGTTTAAAATGGGTAAAACGGGAAGTAGGATTCTCCAGGTTTAAAATGGGAGGAGGGATTTTCCAGGTTTAAAATGGGAGAGGGATTTCTCCAGCTTGAAAATGGGAGGAGCGTTCTCCAGGTTTAAAATGGGAGGGGGCATTCTCCAGGTTTAAAATGGGAGGGGGAATTCTCAAGGTTTAAAATGGGAGGAGCGTTCTTCATGTTTAAAATGGGAGGTGGGATCCTCCAGGTTTAAAATGGGAGGGGGAATTCTCCAGGCATAATACGGGAGGGGGAATTCACGAGGTTTAAAATGGGAATGGGAATTCTCCAGGTTTAAAATGGGAGTTGGGATTCTCCAGGTTTAATATGGGTGGAGGAGTTCTTCAGGTTTACAATGCGAGGGGGAATTCTCCAGGTTCAAAATGGGAGGTAGGATTCTCCAGGTTTGAAATGGGAGCTGGGATTCTCCAGGTTTAAAACGGGAGAGGGAATTCTCCAGGTTTAAAATGGGAAGGAGAATTCTCCAGGTTTAAAATGGGAGGTGGAATTCTCCAGGTTTAAAATGTGAGAAGCATGCTCCAGATTTAAAATGGGAAGGGGAATTCTCCAGGTTTAAAATTGGAGGAAGAATTCGCCAGGTTTAAAATTGGAGGGGGAATTCTCCAGGTTTAAAATGGGAGGTAGGATTCTCCAGGTTTAAAATGGGAGGGGGAATTCTCCAGGCTAAAAATGGGAGGGGGAATTCTCCAGGTTTAAAATGGGAGGTGAGATTATCCCGGTTTAAAATGGGAGGTGGGATTCTCCAGATTTAAAATGTGATGAGCGTTTTCCAGGTTTGAAATGTGAGGGGGAATTCTCCAGGTTTGAAATGGGAGGTGAGATTCTCCAGGTTTAAAATAGGAGGTGGAATTCACCCGATTTAAAATGGGAGGTAGAATTGTCCAGGTTTGAAATGTGAGGTGGCATTCTCCAGGTTTAAAATGGAAGGGGGAATTCTCCAGGTTTAAAATGTGAGGTGGCATTCTCCAGGTTTAAAATGGGAGGGGGAGTTCTCCAGGTTTAAAATGGGAGGTAGGATTCTCCAGGTTTAAAATGGGAGGGGGAGTTCTCCAGGTTTAAAATGGGAGGTAGGATTCTCCAGGTTTGAAATGTGAGGTGGCATTCTCTATGTTTAAAATGTGAGGTGGCATTCTCCAGGTTTAAAATGGGAGGGGGAGTTCTCCAGGTTTAAAATGGGAGGTAGGATTCTCCAGGTTTAAAATGGGAGGGGGAGTTCTCCAGGTTTAAAATGGGAGGTAGGATTCTCCAGGTATGAAATGTGAGGGGGAATTCTCCAGGTTTAAAATGGGAGGTGGGATTCTCCAGGTTTAAAATGGGAGGGGAGTTCTCCAGGTTTAAAATGGGAGGGGGAGTCCTCCAGGTTTAGAATGTGAGGTGGGATTCTGCAGGTTTAAAATGGGAGGAGCGTTCTCCAGGTTTAAAATGGGAGGGGTAATTGTCCAGGTTTAAAATGGGAGGTAGGATTCTCCAGGTTTAAAATGGGAGGGGTAATTGTCCAGGTTTAAAATGGGAGGTGGGATTCTCCAGGTTTAAAATCGGAGGAGCGCACTCCAGGTTTAAAATGGGAGGGGAAATTCTCCTGGTTTAAAATGGGAGGTAGGAATCTCCAGGTTTAAAATGGGAGGGGGAATTCTCCAGGTTTAAAATGGGTTAAACGGGAAGTAGGATTCTCCAGGTTTAAAATGGGAGGAGGGACTTTCCAGGTTTAAAATGGGAGAGGGATTTCTCCAGCTTGAAAATGGGAGGAGCGTTCTCCAGGTTTAAAATGGGAGGGGGCATTCTCCAGGTTTAAAATGGGAGGGGGAATTCTCAAGGTTTAAAATGGGAGGAGCGTTCTTCATGTTTAAAATGGGAGGAGGGATCCTCCAGGTTTAAAATGGGAGGGGGAATTCTCCAGGCGTAAAACGGGAGGGGGAATTCACTAGGTTTAAAATGGGAATGGGAATTCTCCAGGTTTAAAATGGGAGTTGGGATTCTCCAGGTATAATATGGGTGGAGGAGTTCTCCAGGTTTAAAATGCGAGGGGGAATTCTCCAGGTTCAAAATGGGAGGTAGGATTCTCCAGGCTTGAAATGGGAGGTGGGATTCTCAAGGTTTAAAACGGGAGAGGGAATTCTCCAGGTTTAAAATGGGAGGGAGAATTCACCAGATTTAAAATGGGAAGGGCTATTCTCCAGGTTTAAAATTGGAGGGAGAATTCGCCAGGTTTAAAATGGGAGGGGGAATTCTCCAGGTTTAAAATGGGAGGTGGGATTCTCCAGGTTTAAAATGGGAGGTGGAATTCTCCAGGCTTAAAATGGGAGGGGGAATTCTCCAGGTTTAAAATGGGAGGTGAGATTCTCCAGGTTTAAAATGGGAGGTGGAATTATCCCGGTTTAAAATGGGAGTTGGAATTATCCCGGTTTAAAATGGGAGGTGGGATTCTCCAGGTTTAAAATGTGAGGAGCGTTTTCCAGGTTTGAAATGTGAGGGGGAATTCTCCAGGTTTGAAATGGGAGGTGAAATTCCCCAGGTTTAAAATGGGAGGTGGAATTCTCCCGATTTAAAATGGGAGGTAGAATTGTCCAGGTTTGAAATGTGAGGGGGCATTCTCCAGGTTTAAAATGGAAGGGGGTGTTCTCCAGGTTTGAAATGGGAGGTAGGATTCTCCAGGTTTAAAATGGGAGGGGGAGTTCTCCAGGTTTAAAATGGGAGGTAGGATTCTCCAGGTTTGAAATGTGAGGTGGAATTCTCCCGATTTAAAATGGGAGGAAGAATTGTCCAGGTTTGAAATGTGAGGTGGCATTCTCCAGGTTTAAAATGGGAGGGGGAGTTCTCCAGGTTTAAAATGGGAGGCAGGATTCTCCAGGTTTAAAATGGGAGGGGGAGTTCTCCAGGTTTAAAATGGGAGGTAGGATTCTCCAGGTTTGAAATGTGAGGTGGCATTCTCCAGGTTTAAAATGTGAGGTGGCATTCTCCAGGTTTAAAATGGGAGAAGGAGTTCTCCAGGTTTAAATTGGGAGGTAGGATTCTCCAGGTTTAAAATGGGAGGGGGAGTTCTCCAGGTTTAAAATGGGAGGTAGGATTCTCCAGGTTTGAAATGTGAGGGGGAATTCTCCAGGTTTAAAATGGGAGGTGGGCTTCTCCAGTTTTAAAATGGGAGGGGGAGTTCTCCAGGTTTAAAATGGGAGGGGGAGTTCTCCAGGTTTAGAATGTGAGGTGGGATTCTGCAGGTTTAAAATGGGAGGAGCGTTCTCCAGGTTTAAAATGGGAGGGGTAATTGTCCAGGTTGAAAATGGGAGGTAGGATTCTCCAGTTTTAAAATGGGAGGGGTAATTGTCCAGGTTTAAAATGGGAGGTGGGATTCTCCAGGTTTAAAATGGGAGGAGCGCTCTCCAGGTTTAAAATGGGAGGGGAAATTCTCCTTGTTTAAAATGGGAGGTAGGATTCTCCAGGTTTAAAATGGGAGGGGGAATTTTCCAGGTTTAAAATGGGTAAAACGGGAAGTAGGATTCTCCAGGTTTAAAATGGGAGGAGGGATTTTCCAGGTTTAAAATGGGAGAGGGATTTCTCCCGCTTGAAAATGGGAGGAGCGTTCTCCAGGTTTAAAATGGGAGGGGGCATTCTCCAGGTTTAAAATGGAGGGGGAATTCTCAAGGTTTAAAATGGGAGGTGAGATTCTCCAGGTTTAAAATGGGAGGTGGAATTATCCCGGTTCAAAATGGGAGGTGGGATTCTCCAGGTTCAAAATGGGAGGTGGGATTCTCCAGGTTTAAAATGGGAGGTGAGATTCTCCAGGATTAAAATGGGAGGTGGAATTATCCCGGTTTAAAATGGGAGTTGGAATTATCCCAGTTTAAAATGTGAGGGGGAATTCTCCAGGTTTGAAATGGGAGGTGAGATTCTCCAGGTTTAAATTGGGAGGTGGAATTCTCCAGATTTAAAATGGGAGGTAGAATTGTCCAGGGTTGAAATGTGAGGTGGCATTCTCCAGGTTTAAAATGGAAGGGGGAGTTCTACAGGTTTAAAATGGGAGGTACGATTCTCCAGGTTTAAAATGGGAGGGGGAGTTCTCCAGGTTTAAAATGGGAGGTTGGATTCTCCAGGTTTGAAATGTGAGGTCGAATTCTCCCGATTTAAAATGGGAGGTAGAATTGTCCAGGTTTGAAATTTGAGGTGGCATTCTCCAGGTTTAAAATGTGAGGTGGCATTCTCCAGGTTTAAAATGTGAGGTGGCATTCTCCAGGTTTAAAATGGGAGGGGGAGTTCTCCAGGTTTAAAATGGGAGGCAGGATTCTCCAGGTTTAAAATGGGAGGTAGAATTGTCCAGGTTTGAAATTTGAGGTGGCATTCTCCAGGTTTAAAATGGGAGGTGGCATTCTCCAGGTTTAAAATGGGAGGTAGGATTCTCCTGGTTTGAAATTTGAGGTGGCATTCTCCAGGTTTAAAATGTGAGGTGGCATTCTCCAGGTTTAAAATGTGAGGTGGCATTCTCCAGGTTTAAAATGGGAGGGGGAGTTCTCCAGGTTTAAAATGGGAGGTAGGATTCTCCAGGTTTAAAATGGGAGGGGGAGTTCTCCAGGTTTAAAATGGGAGGTAGGATTCTCCAGGTTTGAAATGTGAGGGGGAATTCTCCAGGTTTAAAATGGGAGGTGGGATTCTCCAGGTTTAAAATGGGAGGGGGAGTTCTCCAGGTTTGGAATGTGAGGTGGGATTCTGCAGGTTTAAAATGGGAGGAGCGTTCTCCAGATTTAAAATGGGAGGGGTAATTGTCCAGGTTTAAAATGGGAGGTAGGATTCTCCAGTTTTTAAATGGGAGGGGTAATTGGCCAGGTTTAAAATGGGAGGTGGGATTCTCCAGGTTTAAAATGGGAGGAGCGCTCTCCAGGTTTAAAATGGGAGGGGAAATTCTCCTGGTTTAAAATGGGAGGTAGGATTCTCCAGGTTTAAAATGGGAGGGGGAATTCTCCAGGTTTAAAATGGGTAAAACGGGAAGTAGGATTCTCCAGGTTTAAAATGGGAGGAGGGATTTTCCAGGTTTAAAATGGGAGAGGGATTTCTCCAGCTTGAAAATGGGAGGAGCGTTCTCCAGGTTTAAAATGGGAGGGGGCATTCTCCAGGTTTAAAATGGGAGGGGGAATTCTCAAGGTTTAAAATGGGAGGAGCGTTCTTCATGTTTAAAATGGGAGGTGGGATCCACCAGGTTTAAAATGGGAGGGGGAATTCTCCAGGCGTAATACGGGAGGGGGAATTCACGAGGTTTAAAATGGGAATGGGAATTCTCCAGGTTTAAAATGGGAGTTGGGATTCTCCAGGTTTAATATGGGTGGAGGAGTTCTCCAGGTTTAAAATGCGAGGGGGAATTCTCCAGGTTCAAAATGGGAGGTAGGATTCTCCAGGTTTGAAATGGGAGGTGGGATTCTCCAGGTTTAAAACGGGAGAGGGAATTCTCCAGGTTTAAAATGGGAAGGAGAATTCTCCAGGTTTAAAATGGGAGGTGGAATTCTCCAAGTTTAAAATGTGAGAAGCATGCTCCAGATTTAAAATGGGAAGGGGAATTCTCCAGGTTTAAAATTGGAGGAAGAATTCGCCAGGTTTAAAATGGGAGGGGGAATTCTCCAGGTTTAAAATGGGAGGTAGGATTCTCCAGGTTTAAAATGGGAGGGGGAATTCTCCAGGCTAAAAATGGGAGGGGGATGTCTCCAGGTTTAAAATGGGAGGTGAGATTATCCCGGTTTAAAATGGGAGTTGGAATTATCCCGGTTTAAAATGGGAGGTGGGATTCTCCAGGTTTAAAATGTGAGGAGCGTTTTCCAGGTTTGAAATGTGAGGGGGAATTCTCCAGGTTTGAAATGGGAGGTGAGATTCTCCAGGTTTAAAATAGGAGGTGGAATTCTCCCGATTTAAAATGGGAGGTAGAATTGTCCAGGTTTGAAATGTGAGGTGGCATTCTCCAGGTTTAAAATGGAAGGGGGAATTCTCCAGGTTTAAAATGTGAGGTGGCATTCACCAGGTTTAAAATGGGAGGGGGAGTTCTCCAGGTTTAAAATGGGAGGTAGGATTCTCCAGGTTTAAAATGGGAGGAGGAATTCTCCAGGTTTAAAATGGGAGAAGCGTTCTCCAGATTTAAAATGGGAAGGGGGATTCTCCAGGTTTAAAATTGGAGGGAGAATTCGCCAGGTTTAAAATGGGAGGGGGAATTCTCCAGGTTTAAAATGGGAGGTGGGATTCTCCAGGTTTAAAATGGGAGGGGGACTTCTCCAGGCTTAAATTGGGAGGGGGAATTCTCCAGATTTAAAATGTGAGAGGGTATTCTCCAGGTTTAAAATGGGAGGGAATATTCGCCAGGTTTAAAATGGGAAGGGGAATTCTCCAGGTTTAAAATGGGTGGGAGAATTCTCCAGGTTTAAAATGGAAGGGGGAATTCTCCAGGTTTAAAATAGGAGAAGCGTTATCCAGATTTAAAATGGGAAGGGGAATTATCCAGGTTTAAAATGGGAGGGAGAATTCGCCAGGTTTAAAATGGGAAGGGGAATTCTCCAGGTTTAAAATGGGAGGGGGAATTCTCCAGGTTTAAAATGGGAGGAGGGTTCTACTCCAGGTTTGAAATGGGAGGAGGGTTCGACTCCAGGTTGACAAGCGGAGGCAGGGGTCTCCAGGTTTAAAATCGGAGGAGGATCTACTCCAGGTTTAAAACGTGAGGGGGAATTCTCCAGGTTTAATGTGGGAGGTGGTATTCTCCAGGCTTAAAATGGGAGGTGGGATTCTCCATGTTTAAAATGGGAGGAGTGTTCTACTCCAGGTTTAAAATGGGAGGGGGATTTCTCCCGGTTTAAAATGGGAGGAGGAATTCTCCAGGTTTAAAATGGGAGGGGGAATTCTCCATGTTTAAAATGGGAGGAGGAATTATCCAGGTTTAAAATGGGAGGTGGGATTCTCCAGTCGTTTCATGGGGCCTTCAGATAGGGGACAGCTCATGGGGAGTGGGTGGGAGGTTCATAAGATGGGGGTTTGTTCAACGGGGGTGGCATAATTTGAAGGGGTCTTCATGAGGGATATTAGATGGAGGTCTGGTCACAGTGGGTTGGGGGCGTAGTAGATGGGGTCCATTCTCTGGGGGCTAATTGTATGGGGTATTTTCACGGAGGGAGGTAATTCCAGGGGGTCCGTTCACGAGTGTGAGTGTGTGTGTGAGGAGGGTGTGTGTGTGAGGGTGTGTATGTGTGTGTGTTAGGAGGGGGGTTTGTGTGTGTGAGGGTGTGTGTGGGTGTGGGGAGGGAGGTAATCCTGTGGATATTCACAGAGGGAAGTCGCTAATGTTTAAAATGGAAGGGAGTGTCATTTCTCCAGGTTTAAAATGGGAGGGGATGTGGATGAGTGTGTATTTATGTAAAGGGTCAGCCAGCGAGAGAGGGCAAGGGGGAGAGAGGACAAAGAGAGGGAGAAGGAGACAGAGAAAGAGGGAAAAGGAATTTACTGGGAGTTGTTCAGGGGACAGGGAGAATAGATGGGGAGGGGGGCTATTATCGGGAGGGAAATTTGCAGGAGGTGAATTTGCTGCGGGGGGGGCGGAATTTGCATCGGAAATATTGGCGATGGGGCAAAATTGGTGGTGGGGGGACGGGGACATTTACAGCTGGGAAATCTGAAGGGGATAGTTTACCCAGGGGACGCCAAAATTTATTGGAGGGGGCGAAAGAAATCCAGAAAGACAGAAAAAAGCCAGAGAGCGAGAGAGATCAAAAGAGAGAGAGCCAGAGAGAGAGAGAGAGAGTGAAAAAGCCAAAGAAAGAGATGTCTGAGAAACAGCTGAAGAGAAAGCCATAGAGAGAGAGAGAAAGACAAAGCCAAAGAGAGAGAGAGTCAAGCAGAAAGAACCAAAGAAAGAGAGTGAAAGCAAAAGAGAAAGAGAAAACCAGAGAGAGAGAAAGAGAAAACCAGAGAGAGGGAATGAGAAAGCTAGAGAGTAATCGAAAGACAAAGCCAGAGAGCGAGAGTGAAAGACATAGAGCTAAGAGAGAGAGAGAGAGAAAGTTAAAGAGGAAGAGCAAGAGAAAGAGAGAAAGCCAGAAAAAGGGAGAGAGAGAAAAAGCGTCAAAGAGAGAACCAGAGAAGAAAGAGAAACAGCCAACGGGGCAGAGAGACAGACAGTGAGAAAGAAATAAAGAGAACGTGAGAGAGAGAAATGTTCATCATTATGTGCAGCTTTTTTACTCTATGCCTCCCATCCACAAAGCCTCTATCGCTTATTAACTGTTTTCTCAATCTGCCCTGTCACCTTCAACGTTTTATGTACATATACACAAAGGTGCCCGGCTCCTGCATCACCTTTCCAATTGAATCCTTTATTTTATGTTCTGTTTCCTCCTTCTTCCCACTAAACTGCATCACTAAACATTCCATTGCATTAAATTTCATCTGCTACGTGTCTCCCTATTCCATCAATCTGTTAATGTCCTACAGAAGTCTGTCACTATCCTCATTACAATGTTGTGTCATTTTCAAACGGTAAAATTGTGCACTTCATAAGTCTAGGTCAGTAATAAAGACCAGGAAATCAGTAGTTCTTGTACTTACCCCCGGTAAACCCCACTATATAAGTCCTTCAGGTTAAAAAAAAAACTATTCTTCACCACTACTTTCCATTTCCTGTCACTTAGCTTGATTGAATTTTTCGAGGAGGTGACTGGATGTGTAGATGAGGGTAAAGTAGTTGATGTAGTCTACATGGACTTCAGTAAGGCTTTTGATAAGGTCCCACATGGGAGATTGGTTAAGAAGGTAGGAGCCCATGTGATTCAGGGCAATTTGGCAAATTAGATGCAAAATTGGCTTCGTGGCAGGAGGCAGAGGGTGATGGTCGAGGGTTGTTTTTGTGAGTGGCAACCTGTGACCAGTGGTGTACCGCACGGATTAGTGCAGGGACCCTTGCTGTTTGTAGTGTAAATTAATAATTTCGACGTGAATATAGGAGGTACGATCAGTAAGTTCACAGATGACGAAAAAATTGGTGGAGTCGTAAATAGTGAGGACGAAAGCCTCAGATTACTGGATGATGTAGATGGGCTGGTAAGATGGGCAGAGCAGTAGCAACTGGAATTTAAACCTGAGAAGTGTGAGGTGATGCATTTTGGGAGGACTAACAAGGCATGGGAACGTACAATGGATGGTAGGACCCTAGGAAGTACAGAAGGTCAGAGGGATCTTGGTGTACTTGTCCATAGATCACTGAAGGCAGCAGCACAGGTAGCTAAGGTTGTTAGGAAGGCTTATGGGATACTTGCCTTTATTAGCCGAGGCATAGAATAGAAGAGCAGGAAGGTTATGATGGAAATGTATAAAACGCAAGTTCGGCCACAGCTGCAGTATTGTGTGCACTTCTGGTCACCACACTATAGGAAGGATGTGATTGCACTGGAGAGGGTGCAGAGGAGATCCACGAGGATATTGCCTGGGCTGGAGCATTTCAGCTATGAAGAGAGACTGGATAGGCTAGGATTGTTTTCCTTAGAGAGGAGAAGGCTGAGGGTGGACCTGATTGAGGTACACAAAATTATGCGGGGCATTGGTAGGATCGAGAGAAGGCAACCTTTTCCTTTAGCAGCGGGATTGATAACAGGGGGCATAGATTTAAGGTAAGGGGCAGGAGGTTTAGAGGGGATAAGAGGAAAAAAATCACCCAGAGGGTAGTTGGAATCTGGAATACACTACCTGAAGTGGTGGTAGAGGCAGAAGCCCTCACAACATTTAAGAAGTATTTAGATGAGCATTTGAAACGCCATAGCATACAAGGCTATGGGCCAAGTGCTGGAAAATGGGATTAGGATAAATAGGTGTTTGATGGCACACAGATACGATGGGCTGAAGGGCCTATTTCTGTGCTGTTTTACTCGATGACTGTATGACTCTTACCCAGCTCCATACCCATGCTGCCAATGTCCGTTTTATTCCCAAAGCTTCAAATTTGCTGACAAGGCTGTTATGCGTCACTTTATCAAACCACTTTTGGATTTCTGTGTGCACCCTATCAACTGAATTATCCTCATCAATGTTCTCCGTGAACTCATAAAATTAGTTAAACACGATTTGCCCTGACCAAATCCATGTTCAGTATGAATTCTTAATTAACCCACATTTATCCATGCAACTGTTAATTTTGTCCCACAATATGGTTCCTTAAAGAAAGATCCTGCCACAGATATTAAACTGAATGGCCTGTAATTACAATGCATATCATTTAGTTTTTGTTTCAATCTCTCATAGAATATGGACGTCACTGGCAAGGCCAGAGCTTTCTGCCCTTTCAAATTGCCCTGGGGGGTTGGGGGTAGTGGGGGCGGGGAGTTGAGGGTGGTGGGCGGCGGGGTTGGGGGGCTAGTGGGGGGCGGGGAGTTGGGGTGGTGGGCGGCGTGGTTGTGGGGCTAGTGGGGGGCGGGGAGTTGGTGAGCTGCCTGCTTGACCTGCTTCCGTCCATGTGGTGCAGGTAAAGCAAAAGCGCAGTTGGAAAGAGATTTTCACGTTTTGGATCTGATATGAAGGAACAGCGCTATCGTCCCAAGTCAGGATGGTGTGCGCCTTGAAGATGAATTGACAGCTGGTGGTGTTCCCATGCATCTGCTGTCTTTGTCCTTGGTGGTTGAGGTCACGGGTTTGAAAGGTGCTGTCGAAGGAGACTTGGCGAGTTGTTGCAGTGCATCTTGCAGAAGGTAAGTTTGATGTTTTATAGAATCTGTCCAGTTAATTGGTTCAATTTACATGTGTGAGGACTGAGTACAGCCCTGAAAAGTGGATGGAAATTCTGTGCAATTAAAGACTAGCGCAGGATCACAAAAGTAATTTGAAATCAGTTAACGAATCAGCTCCTACTTCATATCATTCTTGTTAGATAAAGCAATTTGCATCAGCTGCTTAGAATTAGAATATTACAGCGCAGTACAGGCCCTTCGGCCCTCGATGTTGCGCCGAGCTGTGAAACCATCTGACCTACACTATTCCATTTTCATCCATGTGTCTATCCAATGTCCACTTAAATGCCCTTAAAGTTGGCGAATCTACTACTGCTGCAGGCAGGGCATTCCACGCCCTTACTACTCTCTGAGTAAAGAAACTACCTCTCACATCTGTCCTATATCTATCACCCCTCAACTTGAAGCTATGTCCCCTCGTGTTTGCCATCACCATCCGAGGAAAAAGACGCTCACTATCCACCCTATCTAACCCTCTGATTATCTTATATGTCTCTATTAAGTCACCTCTCCTCCTCCTTCTCTCCAACGAAAACAACCTCAAGTCCCTCAGCCTTTCCTCGTAAGACCTTCCCTCCATACCAGGCAACATCCTAGTAAATCTCCTCTGCACCCTTTCCATAACTTCCACATCCTTTCGATAATGCGGTGACCAGAACTGCACGCAATACTCCAGGTGCGGTCTCACCAGAGTCTTGTACAGCTGCAGCATGACCTCGTGGCTCCGAAACTCGACCCCCCTACTAATAAAAGCTAACACACCATATGCCTTCTTGACAGCCCTATTAACCTGGTTAGCAACCTTCAGGGATTTATGCACCTGGACACCAAGATCTCTCTGCTCATCTACACTAACAAGAATCTTCCCATTAGCCCAGTACTCTGCATTCCTGTTACTCCTTCCAAAGTGAATCACCTCACACTTTTCCGCATTAAACTCCATTTGCCATCTCTCAGCCCAGCTCTGCAGCCTATCTATGTCTCTCTGTACCCTACAACATCCTTCGGCACTATCCACAACTCCACCGACCTTAGTGTCATCTGCAAATTTACTAACCCACCCTTCTACACCCTCTTCCAGGTCATTTATAAAAATGACAAACAGCAATGGCCCCAAAACAGATCCTTGCGGTACACCACTAGTAACTAAACTCCAGGATGAACATTTGCCATCAACCACCACCCTCTGTCTTCTTTCAGCTAGCCAATTTCTGATCCAAAGCTCTAAATCACCTTCAACCCCATACTTCCGTATTTTCTGCAATAGCCTACCGTGGGGAACCTTATCAAACGCCTTACTGAAATCCATATACACCACATCCACTGCTTTACCCTCATCCACCTGTTTGGTCACCTTCTCGAAAAACTCAATAAGGTTTGTGAGGCACGACCTACCCGTCACAAAACCGTGCTGACTATCTCTAATGTACTTATTCTTTTCAAGATGATTATAAATCCTGTCTCTTATAACCTTTTCCAACATTTTACCCACAACCGAAGTGAGGCTCACAGGTCTATAATTACCAGGGCTGTCTCTACTCCCCTTCTTGAACAAGGGGACAACATTTGCAATCCTCCAGTCTTCCGGCACTATTCCTGTCGACAATGACGACATAAAGATCAAGGACAAAGGCTCTGCAATCTCCTCCCTAGCTTCCCAGAGAATCCTAGGATAAATCCCATCTGGCCCAGGGGACTTATCTATTTTCACACTTTCCAAAATTGCTAACACCTCCTCCTTGTGAACCTCAATCCCATCTAGCCTTGTAGCCTGAATCTCAGTATTCTCAACAACATTTTCTTTCTCTACTGTAAATACTGACGCAAAATATTCATTTAACACTTCCCCTATCTCCTCTGATTCCACACACAACTTCCCACTACTAACCTTGATTGGCCCTAATCTAACTCTAGTCATTCTTTTATTCCTGATATACCTATAGAAAGCCTTAGGGTTTTCCCTGATCCGATCCACCAATGACTTCTCGTGTCCTCTCCTTGCTCTTCTTAGCTCTCCCTTTAGATCCTTCCTGGCTAGCTTGTAGCTCTCAAGCGCCCTAACTGAGCCTTCACGTCTCATCCTAACATAAGCCTTCTTCTTCCTCTTGACAAGCGCTTCAACTTCTTTAGTAAACCACGGCTCCCTCGCACGACAACTTCCTCCCTGCCTCACAGGTACATACTTATCAAGGACACGCAGTAGCTGCTCCTTGAATAAGCTCCACATTTCGATTGTTCCCATCCCTGCAGTTTCCTTCCCCATCCTATGCATCCTAAATCTTGCTTAATCGCATCATAATTTCCTTTCCCCCAGTTATAATTCTTGCCCTGCGGTATATACCTGTCCCTGCCCATCGCTAAGGTAAACCTAACCGAATTGTGATCACTGTCACCAAAGTGCTCACCTACATCTAAATCTAACACCTGGCCGGGTTCATTTCCCAGTACCAAATCCAATGTGGCATCGCCCCTGGTTGGCCTGTCTACATACTGTGTCAGAAAACCCTCCTGCACACACTGGACAAAAACTGACCCATCTAAAGTACTCGAACTATAGTATTTCCAGTCGATATTTGGAAAGTTAAAGTCCCCCATAACAACTACCCTGTTACTCTCGCTCCTGTCGAGAATCATCTTCGCTATCCTTTCCTCTACATCTCTGGAACTATTCGGAGGTCTATAAAAGACTCCCAACAGGGTAACCTCACCTCTCCTGTTTCTAACCTCAGCCCATACTACCTCAGTAGACGAGTCCTCAAACGTCCTTTCTGTCGCTGTAATACTCTCCTTGATTAACAATGCCACACCCCCCCCCCTCTTTTACCATCTTCTCTGTTCTTACTGAAACATCTAAATCCCGGAATCTGCAACATCCATTCCTGCCCCTGCTCTACCCATGTCTCCGAAATGGCCACTACATCGAGATCCCAGGTACCAACCCATGCTGCAAGCTCACCCACCTTATTCCGGATGCTCCTGGTGTTGAAATAGACACACTTTAAACCAGGTTCTTGCTTGCCAGTGCCCTCTTGCTTCCTTGTAACCATATCCCTGACCTCACTACTCTCAACATCCTGTACACTGGCACTACAATTTGGGTTCCCATTCCCCTGCTGAATTAGTTTAAACCCCCCCCCCCCCCTGCTATTCCCAAAAAGTTATTAAAATGATAATATTCACATTTTTATTCTTCTTTCGGAGCTGTGGGCATCGCTGACAATGCCAGTATTTATTGTCAATCCGTCAATGTCCTTGAGAAGGTAATGGTGAGCTGCCATCTTGAACCACTGCAGTCCTCGTAACGGTGTGATACAGCTGAGTGTATTGCTCGGCAATTTCAGAGGGCATTTTAGAGTCAACTACATTGCTGTGGGTCTGGAGTCACATGTAGGCCAGACTGGATAAGGACTGCAAATTTCCTTCCCTGAAGAACATTAGTGAACCAGATGGGTTTTTACAACAATCGGTAATGGTTTCATGATCTCTACCGTATCTAATTTTAAATATATTGTTGTATAAAAAGACTTAGATTGTAAAGTGTTAATGCAGCTGTTCAGTGACTGGTAGTAATTATACTCAGCTGGAAACCAGATCTCCCTGCTTCGTTTTACTTGCAATAAGTTAATGAGAACAGTTTTATACAATTCAGCCATTAACATTTCTTATGTCGAAGAATATATTTTACGATATTTTCCAAACTAATACAAGGCTCAATTCAGCAATTTAATACCAACCAATTCAATCCTTATACTTACAAATTTTATAATGTGAGAGATTTAACCATGGCTGGGAATGTAACCGGTCCTGTAGCTTTACTCTTCTGGAGGACGTTTCAAAGGGATGTTGTGTTGGACAGTGCCAGCTCAGTATCAACAAATTAGGAACAAAAGGAAAATTTGTACCAGATTGTCAGAACACTCCGGTGCCTCACCTACCCTCTCCACCCCAATGTGGGACCATCCTTATTGTGTGGTTTCTTCCTTATTCGAACGGCTGGGCATTTACACAATGATTCTGTATAAAGTAACAGTTAAAGAGAGGAATTGAGAATACGTGAAAGGTACTGCTAACAATTGTGAGACTATGTTCGCGTATGTTTTCAGCCCTGATATTAAACTAGCACTTTCCACCCAAAAAGACTGTATTTTCAATCCAACACAGTGAGCTGATTCCTAATGTTAAACTTCACTGAGTGAGATGAGCATCGTTTTGTTTTGTACTGAGCATTTAATCATAACATGCTATGAAGTGAATTATTGATGGGTGCAAATCCAGGTCTGTAAAATATTTTGAATATATTCCAATATAATGAGTACTTGAAATAATACTGTGTGAATTTTCGGTGTTCAAATGACTGGAATTAACAAGAAACAGACAATTAGTTCCCAAGGAGACTTGTGTTAATTACAGTCATTTCACAACTGAAATTGACTCATTTTACTCATGTGTTTTACATGTCGAATAGAAAGTGTATATGTATATTTATACAACATAATCTAACATTTGACAGATATTTCGATTCTTTAAAGTGAGTTTCCCAGAGAGCTGACAATTATTTCTTTAACTCTTTGGAAGGACAGATAATATGCGACCCGCAGTCTGATAGCAGCTAGGAAATGGGAACAACATTTCAGTTACCGATTTCAGATCATTTCAGTTGTAAATTGTCATGTCAGAGAATGTCTATAGAATTCTCACAGATCAATTTACACTGAAGACAGGGTCCCTGGATCAGGGAGCAGGTTAGGACTCAATTAAACTTTATGGAACAGTATGATCCAATGATCAAGTTGTATTGGCAGAAGTGGATTGTTCAAGAACTGATCTTTGAGCAAATTGAATTTAGCTGAATGCTGCTCCTTAATGTTGTCATTTAAATAGATTCACTCTGTGAGAAACATAGATACATAGAAACACAGAAAAAGTGCAGCACAGAAGGAGGCCATTCAGCCCATCGTGTCCGCGCTGACTGAATAAACTAGCCACCCATACTGATCTCACCTTCCAGCACATGGTCCATAGTCCTGCAGGTTACAGCAGTTCAGGGACATGTCCAGGTACATTTTAAATGAATTGAGGATTTCTTTCTCCACCACCGTTCCTGGCAGTGAATTCCAGACACCCACCACCCTCTGGGTGAAAAGGTTTCACCTCTTGTCCCCTCTAATCCTTCCACCAATCACCTTAAATCTGTGTCCCCTGGTAACTGACCTCTTTGCCAGGGGAAACATGTCTTTTCTGTCCACTCTATCTGGGCCTGTCATAATTTTGTACACCTCAATCAATTCACCTCTCAGCTTCCTCAGATCCAGGGAAAATAATCCTGGCCTGTCCAATCTTTTCTCATAGCTGCAACTTTAAAGGCCTGGTAATATTCTTGTAAATCTCCTCTGTCCTCTCTCCAGAGCAATTATGTCCCTTCTGTAATGTGACGACCAGAACTGCACGTAACACTCCAGCTGTGGCCTAACCAGCGCGCTGTACAGGTCCAGCATGACATCCTTGCTTCTGTGCTCTACACCTCGGTCAACAAAGGAAAGCAATCCATATGCCTACTTCGCCACTACATCCACCTGTCCTGCCACATTCATGGACCTGTGCACATGCACTACATGGTCTCTCACTTCTTCTACCCCTCTCAATATCCTCCAGTTTATTGTATATTTCCTTGCTTTATTTGCCCTCCCCAAATGCAATACCTCACATGTCTCTGGATTGCATTCCGTTTGCCACTTTTGTGCTCACTCAACCAAAATATTGACACAATTCTGCAGTCTGGCTGTCATCTTCCCTATTAACTACATGGCCGGTTTTTGTGCCGTCAGCAAATTTCCCATCATGCCTCCCACATTTAAGTCCAAATTGTTAATATATACCGCAAATAGCAAGGGACCAAATCTGAGCCCTGTGGAACATCACTGGAAACAGATTTCCATTCGCAGAAACACCCATCGACTACTACCCTTTGTTTCAAGGCCCTGAGCAAATTCTGAATCCAACATGCCACCTTCCCCTGTATCCCATTGGCTTTCATTTTTCTGGCTGGCCTGCCATGCGGGCCCTTGTCAACAACCTTACTAAAATCCATGCAGCCCCCATGCACTGCACTACCTTCATCGATCCTCCTTGTTACTTCATCAAAAAACTCAATTAAGTTGGCAAAGCATGACCTTCCCCAAACAAATCCATGCTGACTATCCCTGATTAATCCGTGCCTTTCTAAGAGACAGTTTATACTATTCCTCAGAATAGATTCTAACAATAGAACTACCACTGAGGTCAGACTGACAGGCCTATAATTATTTGCCCTATCCCTCGCTCCCTTTTTAAACAATGGAACAACGTTCACAGGCCTCCAATCATCTGGTATCTCGTCTGTATCTAGTGAGGTTCTGAAAAATATCCTCAGCGCATCCACTACTTCCTCTCTGGCTTCCTTGATCAACCTGGGATGCAGTCCATCCGATCCTGGTGATTTACCGACTTTCAGGGATGTCAGACCTTCGAGTGCTTCCTCTCTCATTATGCTTATCATATCTAATATTTGACACTCCTCCTCTTTAGCTACAGTGTCTGCATCAACCCTATAACTAAATCCCATTTCATATTCCATTCACTACACTCCCCACAGGACAGAAAGTACATTTTGTATTCACATCACTGAGCCCTGAAATGATTACAAATCTGATTCTGGGATCACATTTTACTGATAATCTGACCAACTGAGGTGGGATTTCCTCTGCAGATGTTTCATGAATTGTTTTGAAAATGTGTCACTGGAGTGCGCAGCTGAATTCAACTAAACCACCCCTGGACCCACAGCTAAATGGACAAAGTTGCAAATCACAGCGATTGTGAGAGGCAGAAACTGCAGTGAATCAGGGACACCAGCAGATGGAGATAGTGAGAAGGGCAGAAAGTGCAGTGAGACAAGGACACCAGCAGATGGAGATGGTGAGAGGGGCAGATACTGCAGTGAATCAGGGACAGCAGCAGATGGAGATGGTTAGAGTGGGCAGTAACTGCAGTGAGTCAGAAACACCAGCAGATGGAGATGTGGAGAGGGGTAGTAACTGCAGTGAGACGGGGGCATCAATAGATGGAGATGGTGAGAGGGGGCAATGCTTGCAGTGAGGCAAGGACACCATCAGATTGAGGTGGTGAGAGGGGTCAGTATCTGCAGTAAAGCAGGGATACCAGCAGATGGAGATGGTTAGGGCGGGCAGTAACGTCAGTGAGAAACGGACATCAGCAGTTGGAGATGGTGAGAGGGGATAGTATGTACAGTGAGACAGGGACATCAGCAGAGGGAGTGATGAGAGGGGACAGCAACTGCAGTTTAGGCAGGGAGACGAGCAAATGGAGATGGTGAGACGGGCAGGAACTGCAGTGAAACAGGGACGTCAGCAGATGGAGATGATGTGAGGGGGCATTAACTGCAGTGAGATAAGGGTGAGGAAGAAAGTGCTAGAGAGAGAGACAAGGTGACATCGAAAGTGAAAGGCAGGGAAAGGTGCAGACTGAGGAGGCGAGAAGGTGGTATATGTAAACAGAACTTCACTCCATCTAACCCGTGCTGTACCTGCACTGGGAGTTTGCGGGACAGAGTAGGCAGAGCTTTTCTCTGTATTTATTGTGTACTGCAGCTGCTGTGCATGTTTGACGGAACATAGTAGAGGAAACTTTACTCCAAACCATAACTTGTGCTTTACCTGCCCTGGGAATTTTGAAGGGACAGTGTAAATGTAGAAGCCTGGGACCAACTGCCTCATGAGGAGGTCATAATGGTACCTCATAACTGACTAGTTAGCAAAATGCATTCTCATATGATGAACGAGACAATCACAGAGTGGATGCAACGTTGGCTAGGGTACAGTACACAGTGAGTAGTTTTGAATGGCTGTTTCAGAATGGAGGGCGGTATCTTTACCTGACATAATCTTGTAAACATCTATTGAATCATCCCTCAATCTCCTTTGTTCTAAGGAGAACACACTCAGCTTTGCCAACCTAAGCTTGTAGCTAAAATCTCTCATCCCAGGAACCATTCTGGTAAATCACCTCTGCACCCTCTCACAAGCACCCTCACCTCATTTCTGAAGAGTGGGAAACAGAGCTGGACACAATAACCCAGTTGTGGCCTAACAAGAGCTTTATAAACGTTCAACATAACCTCCCTGCTTTTGTAATCACTGTATACAGTGTCGACTGTGGTACAGTGATATTCCCAGAGGTTTGGATTTGGACGAATGACCTTTTTGATAATATTAATTAGTTTGACTTGGGTTTACGGGGCATAACTTCAATATTCTGCCATCTGCAATGTATTAAACAGGATAGTTAAGAGTTACAGACCTCAGGAGGATAGAGGCAGTCTGGTGAAATGGACAGTCACATGGCAGGATAACTTCAATGCTGAGAAATGTGAAATGATGCATTTTTGAAGGAAGGCTGAGGACAAGTGATATAACCTAAATGGTATAATGTTAAAATGGGTGCAGGGATGACTTTTTTCTGTCTTAAAGATTCAATTTGGGACTTGGAATTTCTCAGCTGAATCCAGTGTTAGCAAATGTGTTAGGTAATGTGTCGTAAGTTTGTTCCATTCAGGCATTCCTGCATTGAGGAAGTCATAGAGAGATACGGCACTGAAACAGACTCTTCAGCCCACCAACTCTGTGCTGAGTAACAATCAGCCATTTATACCAATCCTATATTAATCCCATATTCTCTACCACATCCTCACCATTCTCCTACCTACACTAGGGGCAATTTACAATGGCCAATTTACTTATCAACCTGCAAGTCTTTGGCTGTGGGAGGGAACCAGAGTACCCGGTGGAAAGCCACGTGGACACTGGGAGAACTTGCAAACTTCATACATGCAGTACCCAGAACCAAACCTGGGTTGCTGGAGCTGTGGTGCCAACCACTGCGCCACCTGAGCGATTTTTTTTTTAGAACCAGGAAATAGTGGTGTTTTAATGGACTTGCACGTTTTGGTTCATGGGTTAATGTGTGAATTTGATTTGTGTCCCTTGCAAATGCACAGAATTGAAGGTATTTATGGTGCACCACATGAAGGAAACAATATACAAAACCAGAGACAGTCAAACAATAGCAGTAGGAAAGTCAATCTCTTTTTAATGGTTTTAATTTGAATACCTGAGCTGATGATTGAAAAAGCCACAGTTCAAATCCCAATGGGCTGTTGTGAATTTAAATTCCGTTTTTATCCCCCTAAAAACGAAAACATAAATCTGGAATTAAAGAAAAACTCCAGGATGGAATGATTCACTCCTGTCTGCTAATGCAAAATCCGTCTGTGTCCCAGTTTTTCTACATTTATTAACGATTGAAGATGAGGGTTGAATACCACAAGTTCGCCAATGACACAAAAATAGGCAGCATTGTGAGCAGTGTGGCAGGGAGCATACATTTACAGAGATATTAATATTTTAAGTGAATGGGCAAAACTGTGGTGGATGGATTTCAATGTGACATGAAAAAATAACAGAACAGAGTTATTTATAAATGCTGAAAAACTGGAAACACTGGAGGTGCATGGAGACTAAGTGAGAGGGAGCAGTACCTGCAGTGAGACAGGGACATCAGCAAATGGAGTGGTGAGGGTGCAGTAACTGCAGTGAGACAAGGACATCAGTCAATGGAAATGGTGCAAGGGGTGTGGAAGAAGTTTTGCTGTGCTTGCTAATTATTACTTCACTTTGTAGAAACAGAAAAACAGGACACAGCTTGTAGCTAATCTAACCACAATCAACTGTCATAAATTGTAGACAGAGCAGCTAACCACAATCAGACGTTATGGCCAGATATGGTGTTTGGAGTGGGCATTGAATTAAGGAACTAGCTTGTTATTTTTGAAACTGATGTTTTGCTGACATCGGACTCTGCATGGTGCACAGTCACGTAGGCGGTCTTGTGACCATCTTGTGGGCGTTTATCTAATTGTAAAATTGTAAGCTCTGCCTCTGTTATACTATATAAATCCACAGCGATCTGTAGCTCTTTGGGAGTAGCACTGGACCGCCTTTAGGAAAGGTGTGCTCTCCCATGATATCATGCAATAAAGTGTTTGTTCTCAACGCCTGAGTCCGGAGAATTTGTTCAACAATTGGGCACAATCTGGATTTTCTCCAACAAGGGGACAGTAACTGCAGTGAGACAGGAACACCAGCAGATGGAGATAGTGAGAGAGAAGAGTAACTGCAGTGAGAGAGGGGCACCAGCAGATGGAGATGGTGAGAGGGGGACAGTAACTGCAGTGGGACAGGGACACCAGAAGATGGAGATGGTGAGGGTGCAGTAACTGCAGTGAGACCGGGATACCAGCAGATGGCGATGCTGAGCAATTGCTGATGGGCCATTCTGTGTTACTGAGGATTTGGAAGTTTCCACAAGTTTGTGCAATTTATTTTATGTAAACTTGAGATGCTGAATAAAAAAAAAAACAGTTTGTGTGAAATTGATGTTTTGCAACTATCTAAGCACTTGTAACATTAACCTGCTTCCTGTTTGGATAATTATTTTGGGTGATTAACGGTAATGCATAAATTAACAACTGCATCAAATAAAACTCAATCACTTACAAATAAAAACTCTCCAAATAAGTTCTGTTGAGTTCGTCATCACTAAAGTTATGGCATCTTTCTCTTTCACATCTCGTTTATGCTGGTATCTTCTCCACTATAACTAAGAGTAATTGAAGTTTTGATCCAGTTGTTTATTGTTTATTGAAAGTTAATATTTAATCTTCTTTCAGTAACCTGTCAGAGAGTGAATTGTCTGTAAATTATGAATTTTACTCCTGCTTCCCAATCCCCTGTAAATTCTATAATGGGTGAATAAGAGTGGTCCAAGTGCCGATGCTTGGGGAATATCAATGACAACCTTCTGTCAAAGTGAGAACACCAGATAGAAGTCCATTCTGCTTCTTGCCCCCTAACTCCACTTGCTCTGAGATTAGTCATGAGTCTGCTGTGTGGTGCTTATCGAAGGCCGTTGGAATGCTAATTAATATTACATATACCATATTATATTTGTATCTATTATTTCTGACACTTATTCAAGTATCCTTTAAGAATGTCTGCTGGCTTCTCTTCATTATGTCATGTGTTTGTTTTAGATGTTTATCTATTTCATCTTTGAATAAGGGTTCCATTATTTTTCCTACCATTGATGTTATGTGAACTGGACTATAGTTCCTTGAACTTGTTCGATCTTCCTTTTTTAAGTGCCAGGCTCACAGTAGCTGTTCATCATTCCTCTGGTAGTATTCCCTATTCTGATGATTATTAATGAACAGGTAATCGTGCCTCTACAATCTCTCCCCTATCTTTTCAGTCTGTGAATGCAATCCATCCAAATCAGAAAGTTTACCTTCTTTTTGATAACTTGACCAAATATCTCCCATTGCATATTTTGAAGGATTTTTATGTCAAATTTATTCACTCTATTTTCAGAATTTACTTCCATCCCTCAGAGATCTCTATCCCTCCTCCCTCAAGCTCAGAATCCTTATCCACGGGTTCATTAAGCCCCGATGGTCCCACGACACACGAGACTTACTTCCTTCTGAGCTCAGAGGTGTGCTCCAGAATTCCATCTACATTTCTGTCCATGTCAGTCTTCCCCTCTCTGATCCAAATTCCAGTGCACCCGAGCTGTCCTTAAAGTCATAGTCGATCGGATCTGGCCTGACAGACACTACGAGGCCATTTGAAGCCAGTTCCCCTTCACCATCTCCTGCTGATACATTCCGAGGGCCCCATTTGTAATTGATTTCTTTCATTCACTTGCTATTCCCGTTGGAACACCTCTTTTCCTCTGCGACTCTCGTCTGGGAATGGAAATCCTCCCAGGATCCTAATCTTGACCTGGAGTCAATGACTCTGTTGTTATGTGGACGTCTCGAGTATAAACATTGGAATATTCCACACTCAAAGGCTGTCGTTAAGGAAGCCTGTTTGGGTCCTAGAGATGAGCCTTTGTGTAGGATAAATGGACCATTCTTTGTTCCAATTCTACTCAGCTTCTTCCCTTTACATATTGTTTTTCTGATACTTTGATGACTGTGCTGGTGCCATTTCCTTCTGCTGCCTTGAACTGGAATCTTTCGTCAACTTTGCTTCTAATTTCTAACCATCCCCCGTCTAAAAATTGTCCATCTCTGACACTCCCCTTCTCTTCCCCGACTTCTGCACCTCCATTGCAGGAAATTGGCTTCCCAATTATATCCGCTATTATCCCACTGACTCCCACAACTACCTTGACTACACTTCCTCCCACCGAAATTAATGGAAAGACTCTGTTCCATTTTCCCAGTTTCTCCACCTCTGTTACTTCTTTTCCGATGATGCTTCCTTCCACACCAGTGCTTACGAAATATATTCATTATTCCTCAACCAGATATTACCCTCTACTGTGGTTAACAGGGCCCTCGACTGTGTCCATCCCGTTTCCCACGTTACTGCCATCACCCCTTCCCCTCCGTGCCAGGACCACAATAATGATCGATTCGTCCTCGCCTTCCATCCTACCGGCCTTCATATTCAAAGCAATATCCGCCAGATTTCTGCCACATTCGGCTATGTCCATGTACAACCGTATATTCTGCTCCCTTCCCGTCCCCCTGCTCATTATGAAACCCTTGTCAACTCCTCAATTCCCCCAATAACTGCTTCCGTTCCTGCCGCACATTTCCATACGAGCGCAGGAGATGCAACACCTGGACTTTCAGTTCCTCGTTTCCCACTATCCAAGGACAAGTACTCCTTCCAGGTGAAACAGGGATTTGCTCCCACTTCTTCTTCATCTTTGGCCTCCTTGTCTCGAGAGACAATGGGTAAGCGCTTGGAGGTGGTCAGTGGTTTGTGGAGCAGATCCTGGAGTGGCTATAAAAGCCAATTCTATCCATTTCTTACACGCCAGTAATTGTATTCACTGCATGCAATGAAGTTCCCTGGGCATTGCGAGAGGAGCGAAGGGAGATTGTGTGATTGCTTTGCTGGACTCCTCCGATCTGTCTGCAAACATTATCCTGGGCTCACAGTCCCTTGTCACGTTAATTCTACATCCAGTCCCACTCTGACCTTTGTAACCCCGACCAATACCACGCTTCCACTGAAGCTCAATGAAGAATGGCACCACATATTTCGACGAGGCATTTTATTGCCTGTCAGATTATAACCATTGTTTCCACTTTCTCGGACGGTTGTGCTGTTAATGGAGGATGGCTACACCAGACACACTGAGAGTGGGGGCATTGCAGGCTGGTACTTTCCCTGGGGATCACCTCTTGGTGCACCGCTGGCAGACTTGTCCATGCCCCCGGTGTTTACTCACCATTCTCTGTCACTTCTCCAGTCGAATGGAACCTTCTGCTCTTTGCCAGATTTTCCATACTTCCCTCCCACTCTGTTATTCTATAACCATTTACACCTCCTCTGGACCCAGCCACTTGCTCTTTAATTATCTCATTCGCCTTGCACCATCATTCTTTTTGTCATTGAATCATTCTTGCCTTCCATTCGATCACAGTCCTTCCCCTTTGTTATTTCTACCCTTTACCCCACTTTTCACTTGCCTTACCATTGCTTTAAATCTGTTATTCAGCAATACATTCAAATTCTGATGAAAAACTTTCAGCCTGAAGCATTAACTCTCTTTCTCTCTCCACAAATGCTGCCTGACCTGCTGAATGTTTTCAGAATTCTCCTAATTTTAGCAGATTTAAAACCGTTTCATTATTTTATTTTTAATCCAGTAATTAGGCCTGGGTATTACAGAGGTGAGTGACATAGGTGGGCTGCGAGTTGCCAGAGTTTTAGCTCCACAGACTGTCTGTTTTCACCTTGACTTGTTCCCATCCTGAAGTCTGAAGTCAGGCTGGTTGTAATTGCCTTGGCTTGGCTTTCGGTCGGACAGGGGGGGACTCTGGAGCAGGACTCGGGCCCAGGATTGTTCAAACAATGAGCCCGAGGTACAGGGAGCTCCCTGGTATTGGGGAGTGTCCAATCACCAACTCCGGAGGTCGGGAGGGTGGTGACATTACTGTTCGCCGGACTGTGGATCCACAAACCCTGGAGTGGTCTCCTATCGGGCAGTGTAGTCAGAGTCCTGAGAGGTGAAGTCAGAGAGAGAGAGTGTGTCTAGTCCTTAAATCCAGGGTAGCGTCTCCCATGATGGAGATTGGTCTGACACCTGGGACAGGGAAGGGTCTGGAGGAGGGAAAGTGATTCCCAACAGCGGGAGTGGTCTCCCATGCTGGAGTGTGGTCTGACAACTGGGACACAGAAGGGTCTGGGGGTGGGAGAGTGATTCCCAAACCTGGGGAGGGGTCTCCCATACTGGAGTGTGATCTGATAACTGGGACAGAGAAGGGTCTGGGGGAGGGAGAGTGATTCCCAAACCTGGGGAGGGGTCTCCCATACTGGAGTGTGATCTGATAACTGGGACAGAGAAGGGTCTCGGGGGGTCGAGAGTGATTCCCAACAGCGGGAGGGATCTCCTATGCTGTAGTGTGGTCTGATACCTGGGACATGGAAGGGTCTGAAGGAGGGAGAGTGATTCCCAACAGCGGGAGGGGTCTCCCAAACTGGGGTGTGGTCCGAGAACTGGGACAGAGAAGGGTCTGGGGGAGGGAGAGTGATTCCAAAATCCGGGGAGGGGTCTCCTATACTGGAGTGTGGTCTGCCAACTGGGAAAGAGAAGGGTCTGGGGGAGGGAGAGCTGTTCCCAAACCTGGGCAGGGGTTTCCCATTCTGGAGTGTGGTCCGAGTCCGGAAGGTGGATGGGGCACCCGGAGTGTCTGATTCCAGACTTGAAGTGCGGTCCTGACACCCGGGATGTCAGATCGATGGGTGGTGTTGCAGTCCCATGTGGGTGGTCGAATCCCTGCGGGACCTCTGATACCAGAATATCCAATTGCGGGAGGGGTTTTTGAGTGCCCAGTCCTGCTAGTGGGTGTGATAAATCTCTGGGAGGGAATCTGATCCAGGGAGGTGGGATATCAGACCAGGGTGGGTGGTCTGATCCTGAGGAGAATCCAATCTCAATGGATATCTACTCTTATTGGAGGGGAAGTGTCTGATCGGGGGAGAATCCTATCTCAGGGGATATCCAATCTTGGTGGAGGGGAAGTATCTGATCCTGGGGAGAATCCAATCTCAGGGGATATCCAATCTTGGTGGAGGGGAAGTGTCTGATCCTAGGGATAATCCAATCTCAGGGGATATCCAATCCTGTTGGAGGGGAAGTGTCCGATCCTGGGGAGACTCCAATCTCAGGGGATATCCAATCTTGGTGGAGGCGAAGTGTCTGATCCTGGGGATAACCCAATCTCAGGGGATATCCAATCTTGGTGGAGGGGAAGTGTCCGATCCTGGAGTGGGTGTCAGTTCTGACTCTGCCAATACTGAGTGTTTTTGTTTGCGGTGTGTTGTTATAATGGGGATAACCAGGGGCCAGAGTTACATGTCAAACACAGATTAGATCAGAAAATTCCAGTCTCATTTAAATATTTGCATTTCCAACGTGACCCCTGTGAGCAGTTGCCTGCCCCTCCCTGTTCCGGCTCAGTTATACCCAGAACTTGGTGGCTTGGAGGTCAGTTGTGATTTGTTTATTAATTTCTACCTCTAACTGGCCTCTGACAAACCTGTTTTTGGTAGTAAAATCCTTCCCTTACTCTTTGGCTCAGACACGCAGAATGTTTGATTAGTAATTCGAGTCCCTTTTCCCTTCTCTCTCTTACAGTTAATTTACTTTCGACTGTGATGCTAAACCGTGGAAAATGCGGCCTCTCCACCTGTCCCATTGGCTACCTGGTGCCCATTGCAAAGGCGGATCCACTGCTCATTATTACTGCCGTGATAATGAAGTGTATCAATTCTTATTACTTTCCCATATCTTTCCTGGATATCACCTCTGTGTTTATAGTGACCACTATCCTGGCTGGTGCTGCCAGAGAATTTTCTGTCCGCTTCACCATCACTTTCACCTTTGATTAATTTGTGGCCATTTGTTACTAAAAGCTGGAAGAAAAATATTGCACCAAGAAAATTGCGACTGTGGTTTTATCAGCAATCTGCATTCTGCTCAGTTTAGCAAATGTCCGTTTCTATATTGTACATCAGCCTGCAGAGATCATCAGCAATATATCATGCTTCTGTTTTCCAAAGACAAGCTATTTTACTGATCCTGGATCAGTGTGAATTGACAGGTTTGAAATGTTTTTAACCCTATTGTACCCAATCGCTTTAATTCTGTTCCTCAACGCTCTGACAGGCAGACACGTTTTCGTGACCAGTTGAGTCCGTAAGAGACTAAGGGATGAGAGCAAGGGAGAAAATCACAGTGACCCAGAGATGGAGAGCAGAAGGACATCTGTCATTTTACTCTTCACCATATCCGATAATTTCATGTTCCTGTGTTTGGTATTTGTTACAGATTTCTTATATTACAACATTGCAGCAAGAGGTCCCTTGTATTGCAGGCTCTCCGAATGTATATTCCAATAAGTCGGATGGATGTTGCTGAACTTAAGTTACTCCCCAAACACATTTATTTCTGTGGTGACTCAGTCCAAGGTCATAGAGTGGTTCGAGAGTGTGGTGACATATCCAGTTACATCAATTAATGTATAAACAAAACGAATTGCGAGCAGCCCAGAGACTGTCCCAGTGTTTCCAGTCCATGAATGTAATATTTACCCCGAATTTCCAAGGGGTGCCTGACTGTTGAATACCCCAAAATTCACTGGCAGGGTGGAGGTCACACAGGCCCAACAGTAGCAGCAGGAAAGAGGTGACTGACAGCTGGATGACCGGAAATCCACGGATGAGGGTGGGTGACTCGTGGTCACACACAGCAAAGGACAGCGGGGCAGCAGGAAGATTTCACTTTTAGAGGGCCCAACAGAAAGGTGGCAGGATGATTGTCAGAGCGGTCCCTGCAGGACAGGAGGCGGAACAGCAGCCATACTCTCTCTTCCACATCCATTGATTGCATTCTCAGTTCCATAGATCTGCTCTGAAAATAAAACTTGCTCTTATAAAAGCTGTTATGTGATTCCTTCTATCTTTCTTCGAAAACAATGCTTTAAGGGCTGATATTTGAATTGTGGACTGAATGAATTGAGCTCAGACTGCAAGGCACCTGTTTGCAAACAAGTCAACAGGGAAATGACAGGGAAATGTATGACTGTCTTGTGACATGACTGTTGAAAAAGTTAGTTTCACTTTTGGGTTGTGTTCAGTCGCTGCTAGACCTGCCAGAAATATAGTCAATAATGTTTTCTCTTGAAAATAATTCCTGCATCAAGAGTAATTGCAATTTCCTCATGAAGTTAAACGAACTTTGAATGAGTGTGAATTAAATGTATGGGGGCTGAACCCTTGTTGCTGTGTCTGTCTGGAGAGAGGAAGCCTATATTTCACTTGCAACCGATTACTGTTGCCCCTTGTCTCTGAAGAATCTCTGAGTTAAGTTGTACTGTTGCCTCTTGTGTTTGAAGAAGTCCTGAATTTGCAGAAATCATGCATTTTTTATGGGGAACTTTTGCATTGAGTGTGAGATATATTTATATCATTATTTTTTAAGATTTTGTTTATTAATAAATAGTTAATGTTGCTGTTAAATTAAACCTGATTTGGTGCACTTCATTCTGGTGCACAAATAGAGTGCTCAATTTGGCTATGTTCCACTGGCTGGTAAACTTTACATGATATGCTGCTACCTGTGGAGATGTGGGACTGAATTAACACACGCCTTGGTCGTAACATATTAATTGGGGACTCTTGTTGGGATCGTTTCCAGCACTAATTACGTGAAGTACAAGGGAAGTAAATAATTGAAAGAGAAAATAAATAGCCAGCTTTCCCATATGATAGGTTAAAGGCTATACCATCAGAATTGTACTTGCAGTTGCAGCAGTTCGTTTTTTTTTTCTGGGAGAGGAGAATATATCCATCAGTGACTCGAAATCTTTAAGAAACGAGAAAGCTAAAATAGTTGGCAGCACAATTGGGGTTAAAATTGAAATCAGGTACCAAAAAAAAACAGAGATAATTAATGAAATAGACCAACATCGGAAATTAGAAGAAGAAGAAGAGAGTGTGTCAGTGAGTGATACAGTTGAATTGGCTAGAATTCAGTAAGAAATGGAAAAAGAAAAGCTTGAGGCTGAAAAATAATTTTCAAAACTTGACTTGGAAAAAGAGGGAAGGGAGAAAGAGAGAACATTTCAGCGAGAAAGTGAAAGAGGAGCAAGGAAATACAGATTAAAAAAAGATGGGATGAAGACAAATAATAATCATAGCCCCTCCTTGGCGAATCCTTGTTTTCAATTTTAAGGCAAAGAAAGCAGCACAAACAGACTTTCTTAGGTTTAAAGAAGAAAAGTTGACATTTATTAAACTTGAACTCTAATTTGGTTGATGTCTACAGATACAAGACGCGCCCAAGCTTGCATGCATACACGATACACGCATGCAAATAGTGACAGAAAAGAGCAGAATAAAAAAGTAGAAATGTTTGAGGAAATATCTGAAGAGTTGTTGTTACTGTTCTTTGAGCTCACTTTAGAGCCCTTTATTGTAGGTAATCTTGCTTTTCGTTGGGGCCCAGTATTCTTCTTTAACCTTGTTCGCTGTGGGAGAATTTTTTCTCTTGTGGTTCTTGTGTCTTCAAAGGCTTGTGAGAAAGAGATGGGAGCAGACAGGAGAGAAATCTTCTCAGTCCATGAGCAAAGATATCTCTGCCTTTTGCAGGCTCTCAGTAGAAAGAGCCAAAGAGAAAGAGCCAAAGAAATAAAAAGCAAGAGGAAGAGAGAGAAAAAAACCAGACAGATATGGAAAGAGATAGCTAGAGGAGAAAGAGAAATCCACAGAGAAACAGCCAAAGAGAAAGAGCCACAGATAAAAAGCCAGAAAATGAGCGAAAAAAGACAGAGATAGAGAGAAAGAGAAAAATGGCCAGAGAAAGATAGAGAGAAATAAAACCATTGAAAGAGAGAGAGAGAGAGAGAGAGAGAGAGAGAGAGAACCAAGGAAAAAGAGCCAAATATAAAGAGAAAGAGCCACAGATAAAAAGCCAGCGAATGAGCGAAAAAAGACAGAGATAGAGAGAAAGAGAAAAATGGCCAGAGAAAGATAGAGAGAAATAAAACCATGGAAAGAGAGAGAGAGAGAGAGAGAACCAAAGAAAAAGAGCCAAATATAAAGAGAAAAAGCCAGAGAAAGACAGAGAAAGCGAGGAAAAAGAGAAGGAGTCAAAGAAATAGAGCGAATGGAAGCCAGAGAATATGTCAGAGAGGCACCAAGTGTAACAGTCAGAGAGAGAGCCAGAGTAAGACAGAGAAAAAGGGACAAAGGGGAAGCCAGAGAACGAGAAAAAGCGTCTAAGAGAGAGAGATAATCCCGAGAAAGAGAGAGAACGTCAGAGAAAACGAAAATCAAAGCAACAGCGAAAAAGAAAGTCAGAAAACAGAGAGAAGGAGCCAAAGAGAGATGGAGAGATGAAAGCCGAAGAGAGAGACGGAGAGACAGAGACAGAGCCTGTGAATGAGAGAGATATAAAGAGAAAGAGATAGAGAAAGAAAGCCAGGGAACGAGCTAAAGAGAAAGCCAGAGAGAGAAATAGAGAGCAGATATAGACAGAGAGAGAGAGAGAGAGAGAGAACCAGAGAGAGAAAGAGTCAGAGAGAAAGCGAGAAAGATAGCTTGGGAAGAGAGGGAAAGAGGCAAAGAAAGAAAGGGAAAAGAATGCCTGAGAGTGAGAGAGAAATAAAGACAGCCAGAAAAAGAAAGAAAGAAAGAAAAGAAAGGGAATGCCAGAGAGAGAGAGAGAGAACCAGAGAGAAAAGAAAGCCAGAGAGAGAGAGACTGAGAGCGAAAGAGAGACAGAAAGAAGGAAAGCCAGAGAAAGAAAGAGGCACAAAGAAGGGGAAAGAGACACACAAAGAGAGATAGAGGGAGATAGACAGTGAGGGACATTAAATATTTAGTACTCAGCATCCCACACGGTCTGTGCTCCATCGTTGGACTCTCTCCCCTTCCGTCCATCAGCTCGTCCATGATGGGGGTGGGAGGGGGGGTGGGTCGGTGAAAAACCCTGGGAGAGGGGGACATTAGTGTTGGAATTGGGGGAAAGGGTTAAAACTGGGACAACGAGAGGGGGATTAAAGCTGGACTCTCTGTCTCACACACACACCCACACTGTAATCAGTTACAATTCACCTGGGCACACAGACACAGAGACTGAAACACAGAAACTCACCTTCAGACTGTGGCCGAAATGCAAAGTTTTGTAAAGGCTTGTTATCATTCCCGAATAATGTCGGTCTTTTAGGCTGATGGATGAATTTGACAGTGAAATGTAACACCTGGGGGATATTTGAATTCAGACTTTGAGGGCTCAGAATGTGGATTTCACTCTCTAGCCTTCTACGGGGAGGGGACGGGGTCAGCAGTGTTTGTGCATTTTTACAATGAGGCAGAAACCATGTAGAGACACACACACACAGAAATGGAGAGAGACAGAGAGAGAGAGAGAGAAACAGCTGGAAGTACAAGGGCAAACATAGAGCGAGACACACAGGCTCTGGGGGGTCTGCAGTGTTTAGTCACTGCCCAGCTCCCAGCCCCTGTAGAGAAGCTCCACAGCCCATCGCAACCCTGCAAACCACATTTCCCACTCCTGAAGGTGGCTTGACTTTTAGTTAAATTAAATGCTGGGGCAGTGATTAAGTGTTGGCACGTTAATCTCAGTTTTTTTTTAAAAAGAGAATTTCACAGTTTCTGGGAACAGAATGGAGCTGATTGCTGCAAATGTCTGTAAATTACAGCAATGTTGTCCACAATGGCGTTTGGACTGAAAAATTTGCAGGTCATCAGGAAGCAGCTCCTTGTCATGTTCTGCTCAGAGCTGGCGATATTACCTGGATTAACAGGACAATGGGCATGTACCCAGCTCCTCAAACACTCTCACACATCTCCCATCACCTCCCATTCTCTGTATCGGGGGATGTGTTTGTAAGATGGGGAGCCACTGAGAGATTGTTTTATGTCAGTGAATGAGAGAAAGAGCTGTGGGCTCTTGCTGTGTTTGTTTGATGTTCAACAATGTTTAGCTTTGTTTTAATCATTTTTTATTTCTCTTATTCCCAAGGAGAATCTTTCCAGAAGTTGCAGCTTTGATGATGCAAAGGGAGAATATTTTGATACGTGGAATTCTCAGAAAAGAGCTTTAACCAGAGAGGAAAATAATAATAAATATATATGTGTTATTTTCTAATTCAGTTTTAGATTCAGAAAAGAAGGCCTTGTGTTTTCGTGGCTGATACAAAATCAAAGTGCTGTCCTTCTTGGTATTTCTGCCCTCTGCTCTTAGTTTCTCTCACTGTTTGCTGACACCCTGCATCTTTTTCATTCTCCATCTCCCTCTCCATTTGTTTCTCTCTCACTCTCTCCCTCACTCAGTTCTGTCCTGATCCCTGGATATCTGTTTTCTGTGCCTATGTTCCTCTCTCCGGGGGTGGATTTGAACTCGCTGCCATGGTATTGTACAGGGTGAGTGTGAACCGGGGTCCTGCTTTCCATCTCTTTCGAGTTCTCCTCCCAATAGAGGTAAATTAGCAGAGAGATGCTGAACCAGCTGCCCCCACCGCAGTTTATACTATTGGCACCAGTTCCAAGTCCAGCCCAGCGTTTCTTTGCCTCTCTGTGTATACGCTCCCCGACTGTCTCTGCCTGTCTTCTTGTGGCTCAGGGGGCAAGGGAAAGTTCAGCCATGATCGGTGGGACAGGGTCAAAGGGCTGAATGGCCCCGTCCTGTCCCTGTTCCAACCAGCGTGTGTGTGCGTGTGTGTGTGTGTCTGTGTGTGTGTGTGTGCGTGTGTGTGTGTGTGTGTGTGTCTGTGTGTGTGTGTGTCTGTGTCTGTGTGCGTCTGTGAGTGTGTGTCTGTGTGTGTATGTCTGTGTGCGTGTGTTGTCTGCGTATGTGTGTATCTCTGTGTGTGTGTATGACTCTGCGTGTCTGTGAGTCTGTGTGTGTATGTCTGTGTGCGTGTGTGTGTCTGTGTGTGTGAGTCTGTGTGTGTGCGTGTGTGTCTGTCTGTGTGAGTGTGTGTTTGTGAGTCTGTGTGCGTGTGTGTGTCTGTTTGTGTGAGTCTGTGTGTGTGTGTGTGTGTGAGTCTGTGTGAGTCTGTGTGTGAGTCTGTGTGAGTCTGTGTGTGTGTGTGTGTGTATGTCTGTGTGAGTGTGTGTGAGTCTGTGTGTGCGTGTGTGTGTGTCTGTGTGTGTGTGTGCCTGTGTGAGTCTGTGAGTCTGTGTGTGTGTGTGTGTGTGTGTGTGTGTGAGTCTGTGTGAGTCTGTGTGTGTGTGTGCGTGTGTGTGTGTGCGTGTGTGTGCGTGCACCTCAGTCTGATTCACTGATGCTAACGGGGGTGATGGGGAGTACAGTTGAACACCTTTCTCCAGGGAGGGATGCGTCTGGGGCTGGGATCTTGCTGTGCATAAAAGGCTCAGAATGCCAGGTCGCCTCTTCGGGTCCTTGCTCTCTGCTTGGCCCTGTGTTAGGCCAGAACGAGTTAAAGCTGCCGGGTGCCTGAGAACCATTTGATAGAATTGCAGCTGTTTATCCAGGCCGGAATTAAAATGAACTAAAGACTGTCGGGTGATGGCGCCACTCCCGGGAAAGCAATGGCGGTTGGAATTACACAGTGGGCCGTTCACTGGGACGGGAGTTACACATAGGGGGGATGTTCACAAGGGAGGTGATACAGAGTGGGAATTCATTGAGACGGGCAGCTTTTACTGGGCCGAGAGGGTAACTTAGAAAGGGAGGTGTGTTTACAGTGGAGGCAGGGGGAGAATTAGAGGGCGATGTTCACAGAGGGAATTAGGAAATGTTTGAAATGGGAGGGACAATTTTCCAAGCTGAAAATGGGAGGGGGGCTCTCCAGGTTTAAAATGGGCTGGGGATTCACTCGGTTTCAAATGGGAGGTGGACTATCCAGGTTCAAATTGGGAGGGGGAATTCAGGTTTAAGATGGGAGCTAGGTCTACTGCAGGTTTAAAATAGGAGGGGGGTGCTCTCCAGGTTTAAAATGGGACGTGGATCTACGCCAGGTTTAAAATCGGAATGGAGTCTACTGCAGGTTTAAAAAGGGAGCGGGGTTTACTCCAGTTTAAACAGTGTGGGGTTGGGGTCTACACCAGATTTAAAATCGGAGGGTAGTCTTCTTAAGGTGTAAAACGGGAGGTGGGTCATCTCCAGGATTTAATTTGAATTGGGGCAGCGGCTTTTACTGTCTGTTCATGGAGGGTTTAGATATGGGACTGTTCACGGGACAGGGGGGAAGGGGGTTTGGGGGCGTGGGGATTGGGAGTGGAATTAGATTTGGGGAACCCATTCACAGGATAAACTAGATGGGGGTCATTTCCCGGGAGTGGGGGGGGGGGGGGGGGGGAGGTGGGGGATGGGGTTGATGGGAGGGGTAATTTGCTGTGCTGGGGAATTTATAGTGGGGTGAGGCAGAGAAAGTGTCAGAAAGCAGAGAAAGTGTCAGAAATCAGAGAAAGAGACATAAATCAGAGTCAGAATCAGAGAGCAGAGAAAAATACGGAAAATGGAGAAAGAGACAGAATGTACAGAAAGAGACAGAGAGCAGAGAAAGAGACAGAAAACAGAGACAGAATCAGAGAGCAGAGAAAAATACGGAAAACAGAGAAAGAGACAGAAATCCGCGACAGAATCAGAAATCAGAGAAAGAGATGGAAAGCAGAGGAAGAGGCAGAAACCAGAGAAAGAGTCAGAAAGCCAAGAAAGTCACAGAAAGCAGAGAAAGTGACAAAAAGCAGAGAAAGGGACAAAAAGCAGAAAAAGAGATTGAAAGCGGAGAAAGAGACAGAAATCAGAGAAAGAGTCAGAAAGCAGAGAAAGTGCCAGAAAGCAGAGAAAGAGACAGAAAGCAGAGAAAGCGATTATTGCAGAGAAAGAGACAGAAAGCAGAGAATGTGCCAGAAAGCAGAGATAGCGACAGATTGCAGAGAAAGAGGCAGAAAGCAGAGAAAGAAACAGAAAACAGAGAAAGTGCCAGAAAGAAGAGGAAGAGACAGAAAGCAGAGAAAGAGACAGAAAGCAGGGAAAGACGCAGAAAGCAGAGAAAGGGACAGAAAGCAGAGAAGGAGACAGAAAGCAGAGGAAGAGACAGAAAGCAGAGAAAGAGACTGAAAGCGGAGAAAGAGACTGAAAGCAGGGAAAGACGCAGAAAGCAGAGAAAGGGGCAGAAAGCAGAGAAGGAGACAGAAAGCAGAGAAAGAGACAGAAAGCAGAGAAAGAGACAGATTGCAGAGAAAGAGAGGAAAGCAGAGAAAGAGACAGAAAACAGAGAAAGAGATTAAAAGTGGAGAAAGAGACTGAAAGCGGAGAAAGAAACAGAAAGCAGAGAAAGAGATAGAAAGCAAAGAAAGAGTCAGAAATCAGAGAAAAAGTCAGAAAGCAACGAAAGAAACAATGTTCTAGAGGATAGAAAATCAGAAAGAGCCAAGAAAGGGACAGAAAATGTCATAGAAATGGTGAAAAGACAGAAAGAAATTACAGCAATGGAGAAAAGACAGCAAGCAGCAAGAGACAGTAAAAAAAACTGGAGGTATGAAGCGGAGGGAAAGAATGGAGGCACAAAGAAATTGAAGGCACCACAGAGACAGCTAGAAAGCCAGTGAGAGAGAACGACACATGCAGAATCACAGAGAGAGAGAGGGAAACACACAATTAAAGAAAGGAAGAGAGAGACAGAGAGACAGAGAGAGAGATTGAGAGAGAGAGGTTGAACAAGAGAAAACCAGTGAGAGAGAAAGACACACAGAGAATCATACAGAAAGAAACACGGTGTGAGAGAAAGAAAGATAAAGAGAGAGAATGAACACAAAGTGGCAGTAAGTTAGAGAGAGAGAGAGATTGGGATTGAGAGAGATTGAAAGAAAACCAATGAGAGAGAAAAACACAGATAGAGAGAGATTGAGAGAGAGAGGTTGAACAAGAGAAAACCAGCGAGAGAGAAAGACACTCAGAGAATCATACAGAGAGAAACACGGAGTGAGAGAAGGAAATATAAAGAGAGAGAAGGAACACAATGTGGCAGAAAGTTAGAGAGAGAGAGATTGAGATTAAGAGAGATTGAAATAAAATCAGTGAGAGAGAAAAACACAGATAGAGAGAGATTTAGAGAGAGATTGAGAGCAAGAGATTGAGTCAGAATGAGGGAGAAAGACAGAGGGAGACAACAAACATGTGATACTCACCATCCCACATTGTCTTCGCTCCATTGTTGGACTCTAGCATCTTCCCTCCATCAGCTCGCCCAAGGGGAAAAATCTTGTACAGGGGCAGTGGGGTGGAATTGTAGAAAAGAGACAGGACTGGGACAGAGAGAGGAGGATTCAGGCTGGAATCCCTCTCTCTCTCTCGCTCTAATACACACACACACTCACACACACGCTGTAATCGGCTCCAATTCACCAGGGCACACAGATACAGAGACTGAGACACAGAAACTCACCTTCAGACACTAGCCACATGGAAAGAAAGAATGGTGGATGATGTTTCGTTTAGTTTAGAGATACAGCACTGAAACAGGCCCTTCGGCCCACCGACTCTGTGCCGACCATCAACCACCCATTTATACTAATCCGACACTAATCCCATATTCCCCACCTGTCCCTATATTTCCCGACCACCTACCTATACTAGGGGCAATTTATAATGGCCAATTTACCTACCAACCTGCAAGTCTTTTGGCATGTGGGAGGAAACCGGAGTACCCGGAGAAAACCCACGCAGACACAGGGAGAACTTGCAAACACCACTCAGGCAGTGCCCAGAATTGAACCCGGATCACTGGAGCTGTGAGGCTGCGGTGCTAACCACTGCGCCACTGTGCCACCCAAAAAAATGTTGTCCCAATATATCCCTATGTTGTTCCAATATATCCCAGAATCGGTCACTCATATAGCTAGTCCACCCAAAATGCTGCTCATCCAACTCGCTCTCAGCTTTCTCCATCTGGCCACTCCCTCCCAGGTATGGGACAGCCCAAGGTGAGTCTCTGTGTAAATAGGAAATGAGGGAATGAGGGATCTAACAGCCATATCCCAAATGGACCATTCCAGACAGAAACCTGTCTGCCTGTCTGTCTCTCTCCCTCCACCAAAACATCATTAACAGTTCAGAAAAGCTGCTGTAATTTTAAACCTGGAGGGGCCGCTTTGGATAATGGTCATTTGACACAAATTGCTTTAATGTCTTTCACTATTCATCTCCAGTGAACAGAAAGTTCGTAAAATGACTGAAAATGTCTCATTGTATTTACCTTGAAATTCTGACAGTTTTTTTCTTGAGAGGCCTATTTAACTGCAGCACAAACTGGCAGTTCTTAATCGGTTATTGATGCAGCCAAGAGAACTTTTGCAACTGCTGCCATTTTACACAACAATTTTGACCCGTATTTGCAATTATATTTGTCAATGATTGTTTGTACTTTATTTAATACTGCTGTATTTATGTATTATACTGTAATCAATTGAATAAACTTTCTTAACATTTATCACTTTAATGTTACAGGTGTTACACAGCTGGAAAATGGCCATTTAGGACACATTGTGTGAAGGATCTTCCACTTTTCACCGCCTTTATCTAAAGCTTAGCAATAAAGACCTCCACATTCTGATGAAGAGTTTTTGCTGCTGCAATAAAGTGTCACTTGTTTCCCTTTGCTTCCTGACTGTTTCTTTCCTCTGCTCTCCTGGGGTATTCAGAAGGATTTTTATCATCGCTTGTCCACATTCAGGAACTACCAGACACTCTGCAACTGCTGTCCTGGAGAAATAAATTGCATTCAGAAGCTTTCCCTCAGTTTGGAAACATGAGGAGAGACTGTTTACACAAGCAGAGAGAAGCAACAAATAGGCAGGGAGTTGTTATGGTCTGGAATTCAATCTCTGACATGTTACTGAAAGCAGATTAAATACTAACTTTCAATAAACAATAAACAAAACTTCAATTACTCGTACTTACAGTAGAGAAGATACCAGCATAAAAGAGATGTGAAGGAGAAAGATGCCATAACTTTAGTGATGAAGAACTCAACATAACTTATTTAGAGAGTTTTTATTTGTAAGTGATTGAGTTTTATTTGATGCAGTTGTTAATTTATGCATGACCTTGAACCACTCAAAATAATTATCCAAACAGCAACCAGGTTAATCTTATAAGTATTTAGAGAGTTGCAAAACATCCATTTAACACAAATTGCTTTTTTTAAATTCAGCATCTCAAGTTTACTTAAAATAAAATGCACAAAATTGTGGAAACTTTCAAACACGCAGGAACACAGAATGGCCCATCAGCAATAGCTCTGCATCTCCATCTGCTGGTGTTCCTGTCTCACTGCAGTTAATGCCCCTCTCACCATGTCCATCTTCTGGTGTACCTGTCTCACTGCAGTTACTGCCCCTCTCACCATCTCCATCTGCTGGTGTCCCTGCATCACTGCAGTTACTGCCCCTCTCACCATCTTCATCTGCTGGAGGCCCTGTCTTACTGAAGGTACTGCTCCCTCTAACCAAGTCTGTTTGCACCTCCAGTATTTCTAGTTTTTCAGCATTTATAAAGTACACTGTTCTGTTCTTTTTCCCCCTAATATTGAAATCCATCCACCATAGTTTTGCCCATTCACCTATGGTATTAATATCTCTGTAAATGTTATGCTTCCAGCTACACTGCTCACAATGCTGCCTATTTCGGTGTCACTAGCGAACTTGGGTACGTGGCATTGAACCACTCATTTTCAATCGTTAATAAATACACAAAAACTGTGACACAGACGGGTTTTGCACTAGCAGACAGGAGTGAATCATTCCATCCTGGAGTTTTCCTTGATTCCAGATTTATGTTTTCGTTTTTCAGAAAAAAAAACAGAATTCAAATTCACAACAGCCCATTGGGATTTGAACTGCGGCTTTTTCAATCATCAGCTCAGGCTTTCAAATTAAAACCATTAAAAAGAAACTGACTTTCCTACTGCTATTGTTTGACTGTCTCTGGTTTTGTATATTGTTTCCTTCATGTTGTGCACCATAAATACCTTCAATTCTGTGCATTTGCAAGGGAAACAAATCAAATTCTCACATTACCAAAACACCTCTATTCCCTGGTTCTACAAAAATCGCTTAGGTGGCGCAGTGGTTAGCACCACAGCTCCAGCAACCCAGGTTTGGTTCTGGGTACTGCATGTGTGGAGTTTGCAAGTTCTCCCTTTGTCCATGTGGCTTTCCACCGGGTACTCTGGTTTCCTCCCACAGCCAAAGACTTGCAGGTTGATAAGTAAATTCGCCATTGTAAATTGCCCCGAGTATAGGTAGGAGAATGGTGAGGATGTGGTAGAGAAAATGGGATTAATATAGGATGAGTATAATTGGCTGGTTATTACTCAGCACAGAGTCGGTGGGCATAAGAGTCTGTTTCAATGCTGTATCTCTCTATGACTACCTCAATGCAGGAATGTCTGAATGGAAGAAACTTATGACACATTACCTAACACGTTTGCTAACACTGGATTCAGCTGAGAAATCCAAGCCCCAAATTGAATCTTTAAGACAGAAAAAAGTCCGTCCCTGCACCCATTTTAACATTGTATCATTTAGGTTATAAAACTTCTCCTCAGCCTTCCTTCAAAAATGCATCATTTCACATTTCTCAGTATTGAAGTTATCCTGCCATGTGACTGTCCATTTCACCAGACTGCCTCTATCGTCCTGAAGTCTGCAACTCTTCGCTATCCTATTTAATACATTGCAGATAACACAATATTGAAGTTATGCCCCGTAAACTCAAGTACAAGTTATTAATATATGTCAAAAAGATCAGTGGTCCTAATCCAAACCCCTGGCAATACCACGGTACCGCAGTGTACAGTGTATGCAATGATTACAAAAGCAGGGAGGTTATGTTGAACGTTTCTAAAGCTCTGGTTAGGCCACAACTGGAGTATTGTGTCCAGTTCTGTTTCCCAAACTTTGGAAAGGACGTGAGTATCCTTGTGAGACGGTGCAGTGGTGATTTACCAGAATGGTTCCAGGGATGAGGGATTTTAGCTACAAGGTTAGGTTGGCAAAGCTGAGTGTGTTCTCCTTAGAACAAAGGGGATTGAGGGATGATTCAATAGATGTTTACAAGATTATGTCAGGTAAAGATACCGCCCTCCATTCTGAAACAGCCATTCAAAACTACTCACTGTGTAATGTTCCTTAGCCAATGCCGTATCCACTCTGTGAATGTCCCGTTCATTCTATGAGCTTTTTGCTAACCAGTCAATTATGAGGCAACATTATGACTTCCTCATGAGCCAGTTGGTCCCAGACTTCTACATTTACACAGTCTCTTCAAAATTCCCAGGGCAGGTAAAGCACAATTTATGGTATGGAATAAAATTTCCTCTGCTATGTTCCATCAAACATGCACAGGGCAGCGGCAGTACACAATAAATACAGAGCAAAGCTCTGTGCAACCTTTCCCGAAAACTCCCAGTGCTTGTACAACAATGGTTAGCTGGAGTGAAGCTCTGTTTACATATACCAACTTTTCGCCTCCGCAGTCTATACCTCTCCAAATCTCTCACCTTCTGTGTCACCCTGTCTCTCTCTCTTTTGCTCTTTCTTCCTCACCCTCATCTCACTGCAGTTAATGCTCCCTCTCATTATCTCCATCTGCTGGTGTTCCTGTTTCACTGCAGTTACTGCCCATCTCACCATCTCCATTTGTTCATCTCCATGTCTCACTGCAGTTACTGCCCCCTCTCATCACTCCATCTGCTGATGTCCCTGTCCCACAGTACTTACTGTCCCCTCTCACCATCTCCATGTACTGGTGGCCCTATCTCACTGCAGCAACTGTCC